>NW_012148252.1:2203750-2249721 GCF_000956105.1 Propithecus coquereli | reverse complement strand
TTTGGGAAAGAAAAACAAAATTGAATAAATCTTCCTTTCTAAATTTTTTTCATTTTTTAAAAATTTCAATAGATTTAGGGGGTATACGGGGTTTTTTGACACGTGGATGAATTGTACAGGGTGAAGTCAGGGCTTTTAGCGTCCCCAATACCTGAATATCATACATTGTACCTGATATGCAATTTTTGATCACTCAGCCCCTCCCTTCCCCCTTCTGCATCCCCAATGTCCATTATACCACTTTGTATGACCATGTATACCCATAATTTAGCCTCCACTTATAAGTGAGTACGTGCTATATTTGTTTTTCTATTCCTGAAATACTTCACTTAGTATTATGGCTTCCAGTTCCATTTAAGGTGCTGTGAAAGACATGATTTCATTCTTTTTCTATGGCTGAGTATTCCATGGTGAAAATACACACACTGTATTTTCTTTATCTACTCATCAGTTGATGAGCACTTAGGTTGATTCCGTATCTTTGCAATTATGTTTTGTGCTGTGATAAACATACGAGTGCCTGTGTCTTTTTGGTAAAATGACTGCACACTTTAAGTTTCCATTTGCGGGAAATATTTTTTCCACCCCTTTACCTTGAATCTATGTGACTCTTTACAAGTTAAACGTGTTTCTTGGAAACAGGAGGTATTTAGGTTGTGTATTTTTAATCCAGTCCACGAATATGTATGTTTTAAGTTGGGCATTTAGACTGTTTACATTCAATGGTAATACTGATAAATGAGGTACTTGTCCAGGCATCATGTTGATTGTTACCTAGTTGTTTTGTATTTTCCCTTGTGATACTGTTTTATAAGAGCTGTGAGTTTTTACTTTCGAGTATTTTTATACTGGTGAGCATCAGCCATTCTTTTTGTTGTTTACAGCATTTTTTAGCATTTCTTTTAGGCAGGTCGAGTGGTGACAAATTCCCTTAGTGTTTGCTTGTCTGGGAAAGATTTTAATTCTCCTTCATGTATGAAACTTAGTTTTTCAGGATACAGAATTCTTGCCTGACTGTTACTCTGTTTAAGAACACTAAGGATGAGACCCTAGTCCTTTCTGGCTTGTAAGGTTTCTACTGAGAAGTGTGCTGTTAGTGTAATGGGTTTTCCTTTGTAAGTTACTTGATGCTTTCTTTGTGCAGCTTGTAGGATTTTCTCTTTCACTTTGACTTTGGCCAGACTAATGACTAGATGACTATGTGCCTTGGTGATGTCCTGTTTGCATTGACCGTTCTAGGAGTTCATTGACCTTCGAATGTCTGGATGTCTAAATCTCTAGCAGGACCCTGGAAGTTTTCCTCCGTTATTCCCTCAAATAGGTTTTCTATGCTTTTTGCTTTTTCTTCTTCTTCCTTAGGCATAAGTATGATTCCTATGTTTAGCCATTTTACATAATTCCCTAAATGACTTTTTGATTTCCAGAAGTTTTGTTATATATCTTTTTAAAAACGTCTTTTTACTGAATTTTTCATTCATGTCCTGAATTATGTTTTTGTTTTTTGTTGGTTTTTAACTTTCTCATCCATCCCGTTGTGCTTTGCTGTGATCCATATTTTTAATTCCATATCTGACATTTCACAAATTTCCTTTTATTTGGAGGCCATTGCTGGAGAGCTAGTGTGATCCTTTGGGGGTTTCGAAAGAGTCTGTCATATTGCCAGAGTTCTTATGCTGGTTCCTTATCTGGAAGCTCTTCCCTCAGCTCAGAAGATAGTTTGGTAGTTCATCTGTTCTCCTCTACTGGGAACTCTGCCACTCAGTGTAGAGAGGGAGAGGTACACTGCCTTTTGGCTCATGCAGGTAGGTCCCCACTGTGGTATTGCTGGCAATTTGAGTTGGTTGACCTCAGACCCCTAAAAGAGTGTTCGGGTTCCAGCAGTGGTGGACTAGGTTAGGTCATCTCCAGTTCTCAGGCCCCTGGATGACATGCTTGAGTCGCGGGTGGACCAGTCTGAGACCAGGCTGTTGAACTTGCCCTCAAACCTCCCTGAGTCCAGGTGCTGGCTGTGATAATGAAGGGTGGGGTGATCTGCTCAGGCAGGAGAAGTGTAAATAAACGGTAAGTCTGTCTCCATTGATGAGATCTGCAGAGGCAGGCAACTGTGGGCCACACATGCTGCCCACACCTCCCTCTCTTGACAATGACAGCAGTTTTGTCCTTTATGTGCACAAAACAACCAGATTTCCAGTTCCCACATTGACCCAGCTGCAGGAGAGGTGGTGGAGGCATCTCAGCCCACTGCGTGCAGGGCTACCAGACTGGCTATGGGCTGTGGCTAAAATGCTCAGGTTGGGGAGCTGTGGCTGTGCCAGGGACTTGCTCAGGGAGGGTAGGCTCCTCCCAGAAGAGAGAGGCGGGGAGGGGTGTGATGCGGTGGGAGTCCTGCTAGCTCTACCCTTCCTCAGGGGTGACAGGAGCTTTTGTCCTCGGGGCACATGAAGGCGCTTGCTGTGGCTTTTTAGTGGGACAGGAGTGAGCTCCAAGCTCCATGGAATCCTAGGTGTGACAGGCACTCTGTCAGAGTGGGGCAGCTGCTCCCATGCGCCCTGGATTAACCATCCCCTCTGGAACCCTCGCCAGTCCTGAGTGGAAACAGCCACGGCTGCCTCAGCAGCAGTGGGAGGAGGAGGAGAGGAGGAGGAGGAGAGGAGAAGGCCTCAAGTGGTGGGGAGCTGGTGTCCTAAGGGGCCCTCTGGTGTGCTGCTCTCTCCTCTTGGCTGGAAGGGACCCTCCTTGAATGCTCCAACTCCAGGAGACCCCCACAGTCCCCCTAGGTCCCCCAAGGCTGCTGCGGTCCGAGTGGGTGCTGGAGAGTGTTAGCTATGGATCCAGCAATATAGAGACCCAGGGGCTGAGATTCCCTGGTCATGATGGCTATAAAAACACTGCCTGTCCATGAAGGGAGGGAAATGAGCCTCACCCTCATTTCTGGAACAATGTCTCTGTGCAATCTCAAAGCAGCTCCCTATGTTAGATCAGAAACTTGTGTGGGTCAGGGAGTTCTCTTGTAGCCAGGGTTGTAAAAGCTTGTCTGGGAGAGTGGACCCCTGGGGACTTCTCTCTCACTGTTTTACCACATCCAGGAGCTTCTCTGGGCTGTTAGCCAGCCCCTGGCTGGGAAGGTTGCCCTGAACCCTCTCCTTACCTACTTTTGGTGCCTCCCATTGCTTCCCTGGTGAATCCTAGCATTCGCTCCTAGATGATCCGTTCGAAATGTGCTAATCTGCTTACTATTCTTGTTCCTCTCTGTGGAGGAGGCACATGCTCCGTATGTCTAGTGGGCCATCTTCATCCTGTCTCCTTTGGTTTCAGTACTTACTGCAAAGCTACAATAATCAAGATAATGTGGTGAAAGGATACACACAGAGAACAATAGAAAAGTGTGTAGAGATTCTAGAAGTAGACCGACAATACATATGGACATTTGGTTTTCAATAAAAGTTCCAAGGCATTCAGTTTGTTATTTCAACAAATGATGTTGGAACAATTTGAAATCTGAATATGTAAAATTGAACCTTGGCCCATACTCATTTTGTGTACAAAAATTAACTGAAATTGGATTGTAAATAAACATCAAACTAGAAACTATAAAACTTACCGAAGAAAATCTTTCTGATCATGGATCAGGTCACAGGAGTCCTAACAGATCCCTTAGATAATTATATCAAAATCTTGACCCGTGATAAAAATTTATAATTTGAACTTTATAAAGGTAATAAGCTTCTGCTTTTCAAAAACACAAGTAATGGAATGAAAAAAGAAGCCGCAGACATGGAGAAAATATTTGCAAAACACATACTTGATAAGGAACTTATCTCCAGTGTCTGTAAAGAACTCTTGGCACTCAACAATAAAACAAACAACCCTATAAAAATTATGTAAAAATGTGATTTTACACTTCACCAGAGGAAACATATAGATGACACCTAAGGACATGACAAGATGTTTAATGTTATTATCTGTTAGGCAAAGCATGTAAAACCACAACGATATATTACTATATATCAACAGAATAGTTAAAATCAAGATAAGTGACAATATCAAGTAGTGATGCTGATGTATAACAACTGGAACTCTTATATATTACTGGTGGTAATGCAAAATGGTATAGCCATGTTGGAAAACAGTTTGGCTGTTTCTTATAAAATTAAACATACAATTTATCATACCATCCAATAATCTCTTAGGAATTTACTTAAGAGAAATGAAAATTTGTGATCATACAAAAATCTGTAAGTTATGATTATAGTGCCTTTATTCATAATCACCAAAAAAAAAACCCAGTGTTTTTCAACTGTGGAGTGAATAAACACATCTATGCAGTGTATTACTACTCTGCACTAAAAAGGAACAAACTACAGATACCATCAACGTGGATAAATCTCAAATGTATTATGCTAAGTGAACAATCCCTGCCTCAGAAAGCTCCATGCTGTACAATTCATTTACATTATATTCTGTAAAGGCAAAATGTCTGGGAACAGAAAACTGATTAGTGCCAGGGACTGTGGATGGCTAGAGTAGTTGACTACAAAGGGGCACAAGGAATTTTCGTGCTGATGGAACTATTCTATTTCTTGATTGTGATGGAGGTTTCATGACCGTATTCTTTTGTGGAAACTTACAGATGTGTACACATTAAAGCGTGAATTTTACTACATGTTATTAATAATTACATTGCAATTTGAAAATAAAGTATAAAACCATGTATATTTTTAAAAATTTTGTTCACAGTTGACACAATAATTGTATATGTTTATGGGGTGCAGTGTGATGTTTCAATACATGCGTACAGGCTGGGCATGGTGGCTCACGCCTGTATTCCTAGCACTCTGGGAGTCCAAGGCTGGTGGATCGCTCAAGGTCAGGAGTTTGAGACCAGCCTGAGCAAGAGCGAGACCCCGTCTCTACTAAAAATAGAAAGAAATTAGCTGGACAACTAAAAATACATATATAGAAAAAATTAGGCGGGCATAGTGGCGCATCCCTGTAGTCCCCGCTACTCGGGAGGCTGAGGCAGTAGGATCCCTTGAGCCCAGGAGTCTGAGGTTGCTGTGAGCTAGGCTGACACCATGGCACTCTAGCGTGGGCAACAGAGCCAGACTCTGTCTCAAAAAAAAAAAAAAATACATGTATACATTATGTAATCATCAATAAAACTATATTTTTAATGTTACTAGATTAAATATGGAAATGACTAATAGCTCGGTGACATACGGAGAAGGAAAAAGTGGTGAAGAAAAATAGTAGGAGAGGTAGAGATAAGACTGTAGATCATCAGAGAAAGGGAGGTGTTTTGGGAACTGAGTCTGCAACTGTGATGTTCCAGTTCACACACGATGTTTACTCTCCTCTGGACAACACTGGACTTTGTGGGAGTGACTGTGGAATCTTTCCTCTCAAAGGCTTTTGGCATAGATCTCCCTCCATTCAGAATGTTCTAAGTAAGGTAGCTACTTCCGTAGCTAAAATCCTACTGCCTGAATCATTAGATATTAGTTTTAGTTTCTACACCTTCTTCATCGTAATGATTTTGTCATTGCAGGTTGAATGAGATGCATGTGATGTTAGCACAGTGGCTAGTACTGAGTGCATTTCAGTACTTAACTGTCACAAAGTGATGATGACAACTCTTATTTTGTAGTTGGGAAATTGGAAGCTTAAAGCAGTCATATTATATAGTTAATAATTGAAGCTGAGTGTCACACCTGGACCCCTGACCCAACTCCCATGCTCTTGGCCACTCTTGGCTATGCTCACCTTTGAACTGGGTAGCTTCCTGAGGCTCTCAAAGGCTGAAAACAAACAGATGCAGAAGTTAATTATTTTCAGTATTTTCCATGTAAATGATCATCTTATTTCAGACACACTACCTGTTTTTTGTTTTGTTGTGGTTTCCATTTCAGTGGACTTTAAGTGATGTCTGTGTTATTTTAGTCCTTGGGAGATATAGGTTGCAAGTGAATGGGGGACGTATTCTTAAATTAAGTTTGAAAATATTCACGCATTAGTCTTGGAGGGCCCATCAGACTCTAGTTCACTCTTGCCTGGTGTCAGATCTTTAGGAAAGCTTTGACAAACAGTTGGTATGTCAGAGACAGCTAAAAGCCTCAGAGAGGTGCATAGAGACACATAAATCTATCATCTAATAAACTCCACTAGTGGCAGGTGTCTCAGAACCCTAACTCACAGTGATGTGGGCACAGGGGTTTTGTTAACCAGAAACAGCATTTTAACATTGACAGCTTTAAAAAAGACAGTTCTAGATAGGAATTTGCTATCTGAAAAACTGCAAACTAATCTTGCTCTCAAATGAAAAGACCGTAGTGCATCTTACTTTATAGGGAGGAAGGATGTCATTGTTGAGCTTATTTCCTAACATCTGAATCTCTTAAATGATGTGTAATTTTTACATAAGCTTTTTAAAAATTTTAGTAAATTTAGGGAGTACATAGATTTCATGGATTTTTTTGTCGTTGTTACACAACAAAAAAATTGTATAATGCTAAAGTCAGGGCTTTTGGTGTACCCGTCACCAGGATAGCATATATTGTACCCAATAGGTAATTTTTATCCCTCCTCCCGCTTCCCCCTTCTTTGTTTTCATTGTCCATCACACCTCTTTATGACTGCATATACCCGTTGTTCCATTCCCACTTAAAACTATTCTTGAATTTTGACCAGAATGAAAACTTTGGTTTAGAAAGTCATGTATAATTAATGTTTGATCACTTTATTTTTATGCTTTTGAACAAGTCTTGATAAAGTCCACATGACTGCCTTTATATTAAAAAGCAATGCAGATATTTTTGCAACATCCCAGGCATTCTATTAAATTCGAGTTTAACAACTTACCTATGTACTTTTTGTAATTTTAATTACTTGGAGTCACCCTAAAATACCAGACCGTTGTAGTTAGTTGTTTTGCCGAGAGTCCTGGGGCTGCTGTATAGGGCATCACTGAGATAATGGGTGAGCCCAGCTAACCATCCAGCACTGGCGTGCTGACAGACACACTTGTTGCTTCTGTATATCAGGATACACATTTTATGTGAGAAGGTTGTCATGAATTTGGGAATTTACAGAGATCTCAGTATGTCTGACAAGATCTTCTACCATATATGGTGAATGGATGATTTCCAACCTTGGGAATGACAGTTTCCTTACTTTGTATATGTGAGGCAGTGAACAGAATCCCCTTTCTTGAGCAGAAGTAGGGATCTGAAACACTTTTCTCTCTCCAGTTGGACCTCAGAAGAGAGCATCCAAGCTGTGATGGTGGGCATAAGATGTAGTTAGCCAAACAGCTCTGCAGTGGGGTGTTTTGTCAGTGTCCCCCGATACAAATCCCAGAGCTTAATGCTTCTTTATGTGTAGTAAGTTACTTGTCTTCATTCTATCTATGCTCAATTAGTTGTTTGTTTTTTTGTTTTGTTTTTTCAATTCAACTGACCTGTAAGAGGTTACAGGTCAGTTGCTATGGTTTGGTTTGTCCCTGCCAAAACTCACATTGATATTGGATCCCCAATTTGGCAGTGTTGGGAGGTAGGGCCTTGTGGAGGTGCTTGAGGCATGGGGGCAGATCTGTCATGATTACATTAACGCCCTCCCGCTGTGGAGTAAGTTCTTGCTGAGGGACTGGATTAGTTCTGGAGAGAGCAGGTTGTTTAAAAGAGTCTGGCATCCTTGATTTCTCTATCTTGTGTCCTCCCACTGTGAGGTCTCCTTGCATATTCTGGCTTCCCTTCCGCTTTCTGCCTTGAGTTGAAGCAGCCTGAGGCCCTCACTGAGAGCTTGAACCTTACAGCCAACAGAATTACGAGCCAAATAAACCTCTCTTCTTTATAAACTACCCAACGTCATGCATTTTGTTATAGCTACAGAAAATGGACTATGACACTTACTTAGCAGAAGGACAAGCTGGTGGATAAAGAGGGAGACTCCTTTTCCTGGGCATACTCTAGTCATTCTGAAAGATTTTAATTTGGGCAAAAAATTAAATCTTGATTGCAATAATTTGTTAGTTTATTCTCAAAATAAGTCAAGCCTTGCTTGTGCTCACTTATGGAAAGATGTGATAGCAACGCAGCTTGTGGGATAGAACTAACATTTATTGCAATGAGCCTGGCACTGAGCACTGTGCCCGCTGCCATCACGTGTTTATCCTCAGCACTAATGTATGCATTTCGTGTTTCGGTCTCCTCTTTGCCAGGCCCCGGTCTAGGCATTCTGTGATGAAAGAACAGCGAAAATATCAAAAGAAGAAATCAAAATTCTTCTTCTCGTGATGCTTTGTGCTAGGCATGATTCCAAACCCTTTTTACTGGAAACTGAGATGATTTTAAGGAAACTGAGATAAATGGTAATCATTTTTTTCTAGTACTACATGTGACAAGTGATTGAGCTGGGATTAAATTAGTCTGTCTCATGCGAAAGCCCGTGCTATTTCCAGTACAATTCATTAAAATCTGGCATATTCGATTTTTAAAACTTACACTACATTGTATTTTTGAGGGAAGACTGGGAATGTAGACACAGCAACAGCAATGACAACAACAAAAGTAACAGTGAAGGCTCGCTGGGAAAACTTCAGTTCAGTAGGAACTGGAAGGTTGCATCCCCTCCTCCACTATCTTGTTTAAGATACTGTTTCTCATCCTGAGTGGGAACAGCCAGCATCATCTTTCGGGTGGAGATACAGTAGCCTGAGCCCCTGCTTCAGGCAAACCATGGACTTCTCCTTTTTAACCTGTCATTTTCCCTTGAATCCTTGGGACTTTGTACTCAGTTATTTTAAATTCCGTTTGTTGACTTAATGTGTGGGTAAAGCTACTTCTTTTGACTAGTGTACTTTCTCTGTCCTGGAGTTGCTCTTTACCTTTGTGATTGAGTTCAACATGTCCTATTACATGTTGTGATTGGAATCAAAAATCTTTCGAAATCTTTCCAAGGCGCATTACGTTAATGATTTGGGTATGTTCTGGGGTTGTCTCCTGTAGCATGGAGGGAGGCATTTTCATAGGAGTCTCAGAGGTAACGCTGTTAATTCTGCAGCACATCACAGGCCCAGAGTCTTGTTTCCTGGGGAATCCACTTTATGTCTCTCAGTCTGAATCCTGTCTTCTTGCTGCATAACAAAGCAACTGGACATATTTTCAGTTTAAGTGAAACTATTACTCATTCATCAAAGTTCTGTCTGGGTGATATATGCTTTGAAAATAGATGTGGAAACCCGGCTGACAGATGTTGAGAATGGACCTGTTGTTGAAGCTCATGTTATCACACATGCTGTGGGAAGACAGGTCATTAGCATTTGGAATGGAACACCAACAATATGGTGAATCAAAGATGCCATTTGCATGGCTCTTGGATTAGTCTTTGTAGTTGGATTTGCATATTTGCATTGCTTTGGACATAAATTTGTTGTCATATCCCACCCCCCCTGCCCAGGGGTTAAAAAAAAGTAAATACGAAATAGAGTAGCTTACTGTTCAGTATAATTAATAAGCTATACTAATATTTTTGTGTTGAGAGTTCTTTTTCATTTTGGCTGCTCTGTGCTGGGTAGGCATTGCATTGTCTAGTCATCTTTCATCAACTCTTTGAGGTTGATATTTTTATTCCCGTTTTACATTTGATAAACCTGAGTCTAAGAAGAATTCAGTAAGTTGAGGTCATACAGCCACTAAGTGTCAGGATGCCTCACTTTCAACCACTTGTGGCTGTACTGCCTCTGGAGTGTGGTCGAGTTGAGAGAAGTGGGGCCTGTGTGACTCCCAGGAACAACTTTATGCTGCATCATCAACCCCGAGTCTCTCATCCTCTTGCCTGGGCCTCCACAGTGGAAATTAGCCCATCAAGGCGACGTAGTGGATGCACCACCTTTTCAGCTTACAGACCAGTTACCCTATCAAGAAAGGCATCTGTGTTCAATTCATTTCTGGATCTTTGTCGAATATAAACCTGAGCCATGGCAGGAAGCACATGGTCACCCTCTCACCTTGGATTTCTTGGGTGCCTTGGCCAGCAGATACTGGGGCCATGGGGTAAGAGACCTCCAGGTTCCCTATGTGAGTATCTCCAGCACGCTTGAAGGAAAGTTCATCAACATGTCTGTTTGGTTTATGTCACTAATAATTCTTCTTAAACCGTGTTTTGATGAGAAAAAAAAATTAAATAGAAATTTTACATCCAGAATGTTCCCAATTAATTGTAAAAACTGCATAGGGAAAACACTCATTCAGGGATTATGCCATGTTGTGGTTGCCTCTGGATGACAGGATATTGATATTTTTATAATATGATTTTATATATGCTGTTGTGTACTTTGCATCGTCTTTACAGAATTTTATATTGCTTATAAAATCAAAGGAAAAGGAAGTAAAATGTAAAATTAGAGAAAATGTAATTTAAACACCTTAGTTTTTTATATGACTTTTTGCCTGGTGACTCCAGTGGGAAGGACATGGGACCGGCTTATAGCAGAGAGAGTGTTCACAGGTTGCCTCCTTTTGTCTTCAACACAGCCTCTGTATGTTATCTTGTCTTTTTCTTTCTTTATAATTCTGGGCACTTTTTTTCTTATTAATGTTCACAATTCCATGTTCATGTTCTCCTTAATGGTTCCTTTCAACATGGAAGGTTCCCTTCTGGTGTCTTTAGTAGTAATTTTCAGAGAATCCTTGTTTTACTTGTTAGCCAAGACCATGATCTATATTTTGTATAATTTTCATTTGTCTACCATTTTAAAAGTACATAGCTTAATTAAATTGAATATAAATTACCTTCACCCTTTTCTAGAGGTTCCATATCAAAAAATAATTTAAATTCAAGGTATACTGAATTTCCATCTTTACTTACTATTTCCTTAATATCCTGAAATCAATCTATACTTGTCTGTCAAATGTAATTTACATTTGCATTAGGGGTCCTGTAGATCACCCCCAGGCACAGCGATTCACTAGGAGAACTCACAGGACTCAGCAAATAGTTGTACTCACAGCTAAGATTTATTACAGTGAAAGGATACAAAGCAAAATCAGCTTGTTAAACAGTGCCCAGGGTTTTGTTGGGGGCCAATCACATAGACCCCCTCATCTAGCATGTACCAAAATTCCAGACTCTTAGAAGGAAAGTGGGTTTACAGGTTCAGCATGAGCCGTGTTGTTAGTATGAACAGATTAGGCACAGTGAGCCTCCTTTATCAGGGAATGGTAAGAACCCTCCAGAAATCCAAGTTCCTGTATGCCTGCCCAGGGCCAACTTTGTAAGCAGGACTTTCAAGGGATAGCAGTCTCAGGCCTGCTATTAACTCTTTTCTATTCAACTTACAATAAAAGCTAGAAACATTCTTTGATGCCAAAGGCCAAAATGGGTTTGTTGGAGTAAAGAATGGCCCCACTATGTACATTAACCTTAAGAGCGACTTTGGACAAACTTCCCTTTACCTCAGTTTTTGCCTCTGTGAGTTGTACTTGTACTTTACACATCAGAATTCTGTGATTCTGTATGTCTTCTAATGTTTTATATCACAGAGATTCCCAAACTGGGATCCGTGTTCCCCACGGTTAAGCGAAGACTTTTCTAAAAGTATTAGTAGAATGCGCTGAGAGGAAATTGATTTCTCTTTAACATGTACTTTTTCCTAAACTTGGCCTGTATGAGAATGAGCCTCGGAAGGGGGTGCTGGTTCTTTTTCCTCATGACCCCTTTTGCTTTATAGAATAAGTGTATTATTCCCAGGTAGACAAATAAAGGTACAGGCTTTGAGGCCAAGTCTTGGAAGAGCAAAGTAAAGACAGATGAGATAATAAGTACTGAAGAAAACTTCATCTAGGCCTTGTATTTATAGCAAAATTTGTGTACGTTATTCACCAGCTGCTGACTCAGATCCGCGGTGTTGTCTTGTCCCCAGGTCCACAGCTAGTCTACGTTACCCAGCCACCCTTGGCTTAGGAGCTCAGCCAAAGGTATGGGAGCAAAAGTGAAATATATCACTCTCAGGTTTGGCTCCTGAATACCCATCTCACGTTCTCCCCCTACTGTTTTCTGGAAAGGAGTTGACCCACAGAGAGACTCCTGAGCCCAGATGTTGAGATAGCAGTGCTTTGTCAGCCCAGGTCCCGAATGGCTGTGGTGGGGAGCTACCCCACTGAACAGTTTGCCAGCCCAGTACTGTTATGTGAGCAAGGAATGCATTTTTATTGTGCTTAAGCTGTTGTATAGTTACGACTATCTTTTACTCAAATACCCTGTTGATCATTTCTCTTAGGATTCAGAAGTGAGATGCCTGCTGTGGGAATGCATATTAATACATTTATTTGAATTGAAAAATGAATTCAGACTTTTTCTGATAGAAAATAAGTCTGTTTTGGCAGATTGGTTTGATAATGAGGACTGCCTTCGTCTATTGGGGCAGACATTTCACATAAATTGGGCTAAATCTGCAGGCTCAAAGTTTGACAAAAGTATATTTAAAGTACATATATAATTATATCCTGGAATTCTATGCTGGAAAATAATATCGTTTTGGATCTATTTAACCTTAAAATGAAAGAATCTCAACCTTTAGCATTCATGGAGAGATGTAGTCTTCCAAAATTCTTTTGGAGACTTGTAAGCAAAAACATTAGCAGAGCAATAGTATATAAAAGAGGGCTTTTAGCAAGCATTTAAATGAGTCTTAGTTGACCCGATTAATAAATAGGCCATTAGTTATTCACGTATGTAAATGAGCTAGATGTTTGGGCAAACCCAAGGCATATGACAGAGACTAATGCTACGGCTTGAACAACTTCTGCTGTTGTAAGTCTTCCAAATTACCCTCTGAAAATATTTGTAGATTCTCATCAGGCAGGTGAATGGAAAGGTTGAGACTGATCTTCCAGTAAGAAAAGTGTATGTGTAGGGGGATTACTTCACTTAGTGCTGCCAGTAAACCTGACATTTTATTGTTCCTTCTCCTTCCCTGAATCTCTTTTATGTGCCAGGGAGACACTTAGATATGGGATAGACTTCAGGACCTGGGCCAAGTGTTTGTGGGAAAGAAATCGAAGAATAACTAGGCAGCTAAAATGCTAAGGGAAGGACTTAGTCTGACTGAATGCAATTTCCCAATTTTATGATCTGGCAAGGTTGGTGTGCACAGGATTTTAAACAACTTTAGGGAATTATTCCTACCTGTGCCTCATACAGCATACCAAGCTCACCTCAAGTGAGAAATGGCAGTGGGAAGCCTGGACTGTTGTCTTCCATGTATAATAAATGAGTGAAAAATCAGAGGAAATCATGTAATCTCAGAGGCGGTACTACCCCATTGACTGAAAGTGTCTCCAGTAGTGTATTCCTGGCATTCCACTTTAAAGATGTTGGCAACCATGAATGCCAGAATCACACCTCATATTTCTGTTGAAAAACCTTAAACACCTCATGAGCCCAGAGCCTACAGGGATAATGGAGAAATCTAGAAAGAATAACCGCACTATATGAGGAAATATGGACATTCATGTTGATGGAAAGAATCCTTGGGGTTTCCATGTCTGGAAAACAAGTGTCTAACGCCTTAGAGATGAGTTCAGAGGGGTCAACAGTAGAAGGCAGACAAGTTGCTAGTCAGACAGAGAAAGGCATGTGCTACCTCAGAATCTCAAGGGACAACATGAACATCGTAAATCTCTTGCAGTCCTTTAGAAATTACCACAGAGCAGAAGCCTAGAGAGCTAACTTCTGGCCAACAGGGACTTTTTAGGAAGCTATTTTGGTGGATGATGTGTAGCTATCAGGCGCCTCCCGGTAGGCATGGCCTTGTGCCTGTGAAAGGCATCCTGGTGGCACAGGGAACAGAATCCTCAAATAAATACTCTTGAAGCCTCCTCTCTGGAGGTTCTTTGATTTCTCCAGGACAGAGACTCTGCCTTGTTTATCTTTATGTCACTCTAGCCTCACATGGGGCCCGAGTTCATACTCAGGAAAGGTTTAAATGATGAATAAATCATCCCTAGAATGGACAGTTGGAAGGCTTCCCTCCAACTTAGCCCACTGGAATGGTATGCAGGGACTCAGACCAGAAGTCCCATTAGCAATAACCTGTGCTCCACCTGAGTTTCATTTCAGAATCTCTAGAAGGTGGGATTCAGGAGTTATGCAGACAGCCCAGTCAGACATTGTTACTAATACTGTGATCAAGAGAAGACCACAGGGGCAAAGGCACCCTGTTAAGAAGAATGATTCCATAGGCCATCATTGTTATCTTCCAGAGCCTTTCAGTTTAGGTCCTCTCTAGGGGTGATGGTGAAGGGAATACGGTTTTTCAAGTAGCTATATGTAGATGCAGAGCTCTGGTCGCTTCCTATCTGTGAGTCCCAGGGTGCTGTCAGAGGGCTGCAGGAGTCCTTTTCCTGCGAGAGAGTGCTTGGCTCCCTCAGCCGGCATTTGTCTGCTGACTTGACACATCTCGAGCCTACTGGGCTGTCACGCTTGGCTCCAAATCTCACACTGCTTTAGAGCTGCTTCCTCAAGGGCAGGAAGATCTGCAGGGAGTAAAGAACGAAGCAGGCAATTTTGTCAAGCATTTGCAGTAGCAAAACACAGAGCTGACAAAAGGAACTTGTGTCTGTTCAATAGAATGAATGATCAAGTTGCGTACAATAAAAAGGAATTGTCAGATTTCGGAGAAATGGTAAAAAAAAAAAAACACCAAACATTAAGAGCTTTTTTTTAATTTAATATTGATATTACTAACCATTGTTTATGGTTCAGTCTGAAGTAGGGATGAGATCTGCAGTTTCCCCATTGTCTATTTTCATGAAGTGCTTATAGTTTTAAATTATTTATCAAATAAGTAAAAGTTCTCTCTGTTCACAAGCCTGTGTATACTTAACAGTTCAGGAACATTCCCCCATCACCACCCCCTATTCTGAGTCAGTGTTTTTTGAGGGATATGTGTGTGTATAATATAGGTTGAATATTCCTAATCTGAAATTCTTGGTATTAGAAGTGTTTAAGATTTCTGATTTATTTTAATTTTAGAATATTTGCATTATGTACTTACCAGTTGAGCATCCCTAATCCAGAAATCCAAAATGTGAAAGGCTCTAATTGAGTATTTCCTTTGAGTGTCATGTCAGCACTCAAAAAGTTTGAGATTTTGGAGCATTTTTGATTTTGGATTTTTGGGTTTGGAATACTCAACCTGCATCACTTAATGATGGCATTATGTTCTAAGAAATGCATTGCTAAGCAATTTCGTTGTGCAAACATCATAGACTATACTTACACAAACCTGGACGGCATAGCCTACTATACACCTGGTCTATGTGGTATAGCATATTGACCCTGGGTTACAGACCTGTACATCATATTACTGTACTGTACTGTAGGCACTTGTAATACAATGGTACGTATTTGTGCATCTAAACATAGAAAAGATAGAGCAAAAATACGGTATTTTCTTATAGGACGATTGGCCGAAATGTCATATGCAGTGCATAACTGTATGTATATGTATATGATACAAGGTAGTATCATGTAAATGGTAAAATTGTTGGACAGATTATATTCCTTTCATATCATCCCTTCTTTCAAAGATGAGGTAGGAGAGATTCTATCCAGTGAAAGTATTTAAGAATTTGGGTTGAATTCCTCAACAGGGGGATCTTCTGTTGGGCAAAGATTGAATGAGTAAAAGTATTACGTAGAGAGAGAACCAAATAGCTATGGAGAATTTTAGGAAAGATCCAACCAGTCCATGGTATGCAGTGGCAAAGAGTTGCTTAAATTATCACCTTTGGATCCCAGCAAGCAAATTCTTAGGGATGAGAAGGCTCTGGATGACCTAGTGTTTGCTGTCATAAAACGTTTTAGTGAAAATAAGGGAATTTAATGGAGTTAGTTTCTTCTGACTAACTGTATTGTGGAAGTTAGGGAAAAAAAGATCATGAGCCTAGGGCTTTTAACTTAATGCGAGTGTTAATGACCTGTGCCACTACCAAGCTGAAGCTTTCGGAGCCACTGCATGGTGCCACCATCTCTTGTGTTGCCCCATTTGTGAGACTGGCGTAGTTCATAAAGGGCTACTCTCTCAGTCTGGGTCCCAGCTTAAAGAAGACCTGGAACAGGGCCACAACCAACATTCAACATGAGTAAGACAAACATAGTGTCAGCCACTGTGGTTTTGAAGATTATTGTTACTGGAACATGAATGATGATTAATATAAAATCTATTATCAAGTACTTTTGTAAAATGCCCACCTAGTGCCCTATAATAGGGCCCACTGTGTTAATAGACATACTCTTTAGTAATTATTCAAGGAATTGATTATGTTTTTGTGTAGGTCAGCATGACCATTCATAAAGCTGCTACCATAAATGATACCTAGTGCTACCTTGTATGTAGTTTAAACAGCCCTTCCACTTATAAACTGTGTGATCTTAGTATAGTTTCTGAATTGCTTTTTGCCTCAGTTTCTTCATCTGTCAAATGGGAGTAATACTAGTGCCTACCTTGTAGAGTTTAGGTGAAGATTAAACTAATAGTATATATATAATACCCTCAAAGCAGTATCTGACATGTAGTAAATATTCACTAAATTTATCTACAAATATTTAATGAGCACTTACTATGTTCCAGTTCCTAAACAGTTACTTATAAAAGCTTATAAAGATGAACAAGAACAAATGGGTTTAAATGCTCTTGGACTTTTAAGTCTAGGAAGAAAGACCTAAACAAATGGTTAATTATGAAGAAGTATAGTGCCATGAGAATGTCCATCAGGGAGCCTAACCTAATTTGGAGGGTCAGGAATGGATGACCCTGAAGGAGTGACATTTAAGAACTAAGAGATGAGTAAGTATAGCCATGATGAAGGTGGGCATGGGGGGATAGTTATCCAAGTAAAGGGAGGGGTATGTTCCAGAACGTTGAGACGGGAAGGAGCCAAGCACATCACAGTACTGAAAGGAAGCCATGGGGCGGGGCAGAAGAGGAGGAGGTGGGCGCCCTGAGGGCCCGAGAGGAGGGCGCTGGCCTTCCGTGGGGCATCCTTGACTCTCAGCCTTTGTTGTGTGACAATGGGCAAATACTTGTCTTCTTCAGGCCTCAGTTTCCTCCTCTCTAAAATAAATGATCATTTCAGTTCCAAAATTCCTATTCTAGGATTTTTCTTTTTCTTTTTCTTTTTTTTTCTTATTTCAAAGAGCCAGTGAGTCAGTGCCTAAAGTTGTTTCTACTAAACTCTAGTTATTTAGAGAGAACTAAGAGGAACAAAAAGGAGGGAGAAATGGGCTCTTTCTGGTCTGTTGGTTAACCTAACTTTACACTATAAAATACGCGGTCACGGCAGCTGGCGCTGGAGCCGCTCTGGTCCTTGGGATGACATTTAACTTTGCTCGAGGAAGGCACTGTATTGAAAGCTGCTGCCAGAGGAAGGGTGGTGTTTAGGCTGATGGTTGTTGCCTGTTCTCCCCTGCTTGTAGAAGTGTGGGATTTTTTATTTTCATTTTTTTCTGTTGATTTTCTTCTTAGACTGCATGATGGGATAATTTTAGCATTTATAGGAAACAGTGCTCCCCACTGGGCTTGTATTTTAACCCCTCCTGAAGTGAATGGGGCATACAGCCTCAAAAGAACTTCGTTTTTTTTTTTTCCTTTTTCTTTCTTTTCTTATTTTTCATTTTAAGAAGTTATTCTTCTCCAGTATATTTGAATCCCAGAGCAAGCAGGAACTTTTAAAAAATGACCTAAAATTGGTAGATATTTCCATATTTTAAAACTTCCCTGGCCCAAATTGTGAATTTCTGAGTTAGGCCATACACGATTTTGGTTGTCCATCTTCTTATATACATGGATTGCTGCAGCACTAACATCAGAATAATTATTACTCTGTTGAGTAAATAGACCATTTGTCACAGAGGGAAATAATGATCTGCATTTTGTGCCGTATTTTCTGGTGGAATCCCTACAGGAAGGTGAGGCTTGGGGGAGATGGGTGCGTGCATGTTAGAATAGGCTTGTTCTAAGGGAGTCGCCACCCTCTTTCTTAGGCCCAGTTCTCCCATCCATCACTGCCCTTGGGAATTAAGTGCTGCGCTGGGCACTGCCCTGTTTAGCCTTTGATCTTGTCTGGATTGTCATGAGCATGCTCTCTGGCCTTTGATTTCCTCTTCCAGTATCTGCTGTAGCAGTCACCAGAAGACCCTTGGGATCAGGGAATACACGTGTCGGATCATCTGGTAACGGTCTTCCAACTGACGCACACACATCCACATACCCTTCATAACGACAGTTACAAGGACAATTCACTTCTAGATCCTCAACTTCCACACATGCTTTTTCCTAAAGTTAATGTGCCCAAAAGCAGACCCGCAATGTGCAGGGCCTCTTGTGCCCCTACCCTCCACAGTTGGTCTTCTGTCCCTGATCTGTCATCCATCTCTGAGCTTACTGTCGTGCCCTGCCTGCTCTGATGGAAGACCCCTGGCATGCTAAATGCAGGAATGATGAAAAATACTGCTCCTAGTAAAGCTGGAAAAGAGAATGAATGGAATGGCTGGAATGACTTTTTTTTTTTTTTTTTGCAACTTAGATGTCTCCTTTAAAAAAAAAAACTTTTGACAAAATTGAAGGAATAACCAAAGGATGCCAGCTGATAGATAGTGATGGATGGTGACTGGTGTGCATGTAGGCATATACTTGGAAAGAGTTCACCAGAATTAAGAGACATTGCTTCAACAAAACCCTGCCAATTCCATCCAATTATTAATGTGAATGCTCTTTTTTTAGAAAAAAGAAAAATATAATTAAAATGACACAGAAACCTGTCTTACTCTAGCAGTTTATAATAATATATATATAAAATAATTTTTAAGAGTTTTATCTATCTAAGGTATATATCTATCTCCAATAAAAATGTACTTTTTTCAAGGTCAGGAGTTCGAGACCAGCCTGAGCAAGAGCGAGAACCCCGTCTCTACTAAAAAATAGAAAGAAATGATCTGGACAACTAAAAATATATATATAGAAAAAATTAGCCGGGCATGTAGTCCCAGCTACTCGGGAGGCTGAGGCAGGAGGATCGCTTGAGCCCAGGAGTTTGAGGTTGCTGTAAGCTAGGCTGACACCATGGCACTCTAGCCCGGGCAACAGAGTGAGACTTTGTTTCAAAAAAAAAAAATGTACTTTTTCCCTTAATAATTACCAATTTTGTTATCTACATGTGGCTTTGATCAATTATAAACTGAAAGTAAGTATAATAATTATTCAAACCAGAAGATTTTTTAACTTAGAGCCTTGTCATAGGAAATCTTTAAAAAATTAAACTTCAATTAATATGCATATTTTTGTTACAGAGAATTGTGGTAGAGTGGTCAATAAAAGAGTTTCAAGCATAAAACTATCTCACATTCTCTCACATTCAGATAAAATTGTCTGGGGAACATGCAGTAGAGGTAATAAAAGTTTAAAGAAAATAAGGAATGCTATAAAATCTGTAAGGAAGTACCTGTTCTTTTTTCAAATGGATAATGGAGGTATCGAATCACCATGGTATTTGGAAATATGTGTTTCATTTCTAAATGTCAATATTTAATCCACAAGAAGTATAACTTCTGTAATTATTTAAACTTATGATAAGGAATTTTATGTGTCCACTTGAAAATTATGCAAGGGAGTACATAGTTTTTCAAAATTCTGTCTGCTTCTAGTTTATGAAGAAGGCTGGTTTGGGATGCTAGAGGGATTTGCAAATCTGGCTTCGCATTAGAATTGTTTCAGGGTACTCTTCAAAAATACAGACTTCTGGGCTCCCATTCAGACCCATGAATCAGAATTTCTAGTTGGAGGGTGGGGAAGGGACAGTATCTTTATCATGATTCCCCAATTCTTAGTGATTTTGGTACAACCAATCCTGGAACCAGTGTTTGGCTTTTACTTCTTCCTCCAGGCCTGAAGCTCCTGCTTTGTCCTCCTGGGAAGGATCCATGAAGCAGGAAAAGATAAAACACCATGGGTAGGCAGGAGCCTTGAGTCCTAAAGCATCTGTTGGTTTAAACCATGGAATGGGACCCAGGAGAAAAAGCCATTGTGTTCCTTTACATTTAGAGGAGATTCACGTTCTCTTTTTAATCCATCTTTTTCCCTCCCATCCTAAAATGTGGCATTTTTGAGTTCTCCTGTAAGAACTTTCAGTTCTTTATTACGATTTTCTGGACTTATATTAATATTGGCCCAAGATCTGCTTGAGACGAGTCAAAAAACATTGAATTCAAAACTATTTGACTCCAAACTTTTAGTCCATCAAAAAATTCA
Organism: Propithecus coquereli; assembly: GCF_000956105.1. NCBI lineage: Eukaryota > Metazoa > Chordata > Mammalia > Primates > Indriidae > Propithecus > Propithecus coquereli. The sequence continues at coordinate 2,229,416 of NW_012148252.1, read as the reverse complement.
AAATCAGTCAGTGATTTCTAGCCAACTTTCTAGATCTTTTGATCATAAAAAATTCCCTCAGGATATAAGATGTGGCTATTATTAGATAGTATGAGATAGCCTGAAGGGTTTGACTTAATGGAATAAATTTGCTACACATTACTGGGGGTGCATTATCTTTCTCTACTCTTTTTTTTATATGAGAAATTTGTTGCCATTTCCTGTGTCTTAGCAAGATAAATGAACTAATTTAAAATATTTTCCACGCCTCATCTGTCCACTCCACAAGCTGTCAATGGGCTTGGATTGGAAGCTTGTATGCCAGCAGTCCTCAGCCAGGACTACTGTTACTTTGGGGGAGAAAAGGATGTTGTTTCCATAGCAGCCTGGAACTCCTTTGCAAATATGCGTTCACATTCTTGCAGGATTGGGTAAGAAAGTTGATATTTGGTCCAGCTTTCTAAAGCATATTTGCCTGACTTAAATGAAGTCGTTATATTTTTTTATTGAAGAGGTGGGGGAAATTTTTCAAGAATTGAATGAAGGTGAAAAAAATTGACATGAGTTAAAAACCAAAACAGAAAGGATGAAGAAAAATATTGGAGCTATTAAAATTTGGAATTATAAAAAGTAAAATTGGATAAAGCTATCATTGCTCTTCTAGGTAAATAATGTTTCTAATTTTACACATTTTAATATATTTTGTGGGTTGAGTAGTTTAAAAAAATCATAAAACTTCACAGGTTTATTAATTTATTTGTTTTTACAGCCACTCAAGGCATCATATGTTCCTCCATAACACATTTATGGGAAAAATTGCATATGGAGCATCATAGTGGCACACAACCTTAAGGCGTTTTCATCCTCTTTTGCAGCAGGATCGAATTCTTCACAGTGTTTACTTAGTGGTATTTGTAGAGGAGGCAAGGCAAAAGAGTGATAAGTTGGAAAGCATTTTCACTGTTTCTGAGATAGTACAGACGGGTTCCTTTTGGATTTTCTACTTAATAATACGTTTTAATGAGTCTTTGGGGGAAGTCATAACTTTGCTTCGCTGCTTATGGCTGCAGTCTGCTCACATGACACAATACCCTTGTGAGGTATAATATTAAAATCATCTCTGGTTAAAAGTGGATTTTGGCTTTTAGCCTAGCCCTGAACAAATAACCTTTCCAGTCCAAGTTAAATGTTCCCACAAGCTCCTTAAAACCAAATTTTCCTTGTTAAAAAAAGTCACTGATTATAATTCCCAAAGGATAGGGTTATGGAAGCTCTTTAAACTAGACTTAAAAAAAAAATTCCTTGCCATATTTTGTTGGCTTGGCCTTTTGCTGAGATTTGATGAGTACTACTTTGCTATGTTTGAAGTTGGATGGGCGATGAGATGGGTTTAATTCCAGAGCTTGGACGGGGCTGAAAGCAGAATGCAGCTCCCTCCCCACCCATACCAGTGCGTCTTCCCTGGGGAACCATTGCAGAATCTTCCTCAAGCCCCGGCTTTGTGCTTGATTGTGGCCTTGTTACTGTCCAGTGCTTTAAACCCCCAGTGCTTCCAGCTCCCTCTTAACACGGGGCCAGGCTTTCTATGGTTTCCCCAGTAGGTCAACCCCAAGGTAGATGAAAATTTGATAGATGCACTTATAACCTCTTCAGAGCTTTCTGTTGGAACTTGGCGCGTAGATTCTTTCTCCTAAATATTTTAACACGCAGTCTTTAAAATGACATTTACCTCTTCTAGGACCATTTTTGACAGTGGCATGTAGTAGTAGTTTTATTTTTATTTTATTTGAAAACGTCATTTGGGGTTTTATAGAAAAAAATGAAATATTTATCTCCACAGCTTGTTATCAGCAAGGAGGATAGGCATTCTTGGTTGGATGGAAGGTTTATTGGCAGAAAGATTCAAGAAGCTATTTTGTGATAAAGGATTTCTTTGCATTTCTTCCTCTAGTCAAGTAAATTGCTTGTGGGCTCTTGCTAGGAAAAATAATCCCTCTGATTGTCCTTTTAATTTGATTAGGTATAAAATGTTTTCAGAAGGGTTAAGTTTCCTTCGCATTAGTGCCTGGTGTGGTCTTGGAATGGCTTTGGAGTGGCTAGATTTGCAGATGATTGACCTTCCCACAGAAGGTTCAGAACTTAAAACCATCAGGGCATTAGCACCATTTCTCCATGACTGTTAGATGTCCTGTGTACTTCCTTCCCCCAACAGATACAACTTCCTAAGCATGTTTTTCTTTGACTCATTATGTGTAAGAGTACATGTGTCCTATGATTGGGCCAGTGCACCCACCTGCCACTTTCAAAATTAGGCACACACTGGAATACCAGTCCTCTGTCATGATTTCTCATGTATGTTACTGATAACTGCACTTTTCCTGGAAGGGGAAGAATTAATTGAATATCCTGTTCTTGTTCATTAGATAAGTTTGCAAGTGAAAATATTAATCCTAGTGGGGCATGGAACATTTTATGAGCAGGTGGGCCATGTTGTGAAAAGACATCATAAAGCCTAAACTTTGGGGGGGAAACCCCAAAATCCTCCACTGCTTAGAGGCTCTATTTTTAATCCGATTCTCTGCTGAGTTCATGAATATTTCAAATGAACCTGCGCAGGTGACTCTTTCTTCCCTCCGGGCTCTCAGATGGTTTTCAATGGAAACTTTCAGTTTGTCGCTTTCATAGGAACGGCTTTAATCCATACAAGTCCAAAGCGGAGGTCTGAATTCACTTGTGAGAGAGAGAGCTGAAAAACCTGTTTAAGATTTTGGCAAACTTCATACAAGTCTAGTAATAGAATATGATAATTTTTCTACCCCACTAATATAGAATTTTTTTTACTAAAATACTTTATACTTAAAAACATTTAAAGAAAGGGAGAAATACACATCCCATATACCTTGAGAGGATCTTTAGGTACAGATGTCTACTTTCTTACCTTTTGTGAAGAGTTAGATAGAGGCTGGGCGCGGTGGCTCACGCCTGTAATCCAAGGCGGGAGGATAGCTTGAGCTCAGGAGTTCAAGACCAGCCTGAGCAAGAGCGAGACCCCGTCTCTACTAAAAATAGAAAAATTAGCCAGGTGTGGTGGTGCTTGTAGTCCCAGCTACTTGGGAGGCTGAGTCAGGAGGATCGCTTGAGCCCAGGAGTTTGAGGTTGGTGTGAGCTAGGCTGACGCCACAGCACTGTAGCCCAAGGTGACAGAGCGAGACTCTGTCTCAAAAAAAAAAAAAAAAAAGTTAGGTACATGATATTAGTTAACCTCTTTAAAAAAATAGTTTACTAAACATGGCTGTTACAGTGAAAACAAAATACTACAAAGTCATGGGTATAAATCCTGAATCTGGCAAAGAGATTTTTTTTTCCCTTCATAAAAATACATCTGAGAAACATACACTGGTGATACTGAGTTAAGCCTTGGTCATCACATTTGCCATTAAAATGGGAAGTGAGGGCTGAAGAATAAACACATCTGCCTGAGACAGGAAGATGGAGATGGGAAAAGTCACATGTGCTGAGTGAGACCTGATGGGGAACTTGGTAGAGATGAGGTGACAAAGAAGAGAGAAAAGTTGGTGATGCTTGTCTTGACCTAGGACTCTGGCCAGGGGCTCAGCAAATGCTCCTGCATGCACTGTTTTGTGAAAGGTTATTTAACGTCACTCTTTTTGTCCCTTTGTGGTATATTCCTCTGATAACTGGGGTGATCTGACTTTTTGCCCTGTTTGGATCTTATACCCAAGCTCTTTTGCCTTTTGCTTTGGCAACCTGAAAAGAACTAATGTATCATTATGTTCTGCTGTTTCTTTTTTTCCTCATCTTTCAAACAAAATAGTAGCAATGACCATGTTTGTAATGTCTTTTATGTTTAGAGAGTACTTCTTTATCCATTACCACATTGATCCCACAGTGACCCTGTGTGGTACAGCTGTAGAGGCTGAGGCTCAGAGGGGCAGGGTACCTTGTCCCCGTACCCCACATCTCAGTCTCCTTGACTCTGGCAGGTAGGGGTAAGGGTGTTTGAGTTAGTCTGGAAATCTGCTCAGGTGCCAGTGAGCATTATAAGTCCCAAATGTGACCTTTATTATAAAAAACTAGAGGCCTTCAACTCTTCTTTCTCTGTCCTCATTTTGCATTAATCTGACCAGGGAGGGCCATTTCAATAGGATTCCAAAGAATTATGTTTTTCCTTATAATTTACCATTGAAAACTACCACTTTGGCCCCCAAATGTAGCACTAAAATATAAATATACATACATACATATAGACAAAAGAAGTTTATATTTTACCACTGTGAAGCTTGATGGACCCCTCTTGCATGGGCTTTATATTTTTACATAGGCAAACACACAGAGAAATAGAGGTGTGGGAATTTCAGGATGAACTGGATTATCTTCATCTCTTAAAAAAGTTCTGGGTGTGACAGAAGGACTACACTTTAGTTTTATGATTGCCAGTGAGCCATAATATAAGCAGTAAACATCTCAGAGTATGAACATGTTCTTTTATACATCTGGTAATTCACAATTCTGTTTGAAAAGATCTCACAGAAATGGAATTTTTAAATATCGAGAAAATTCCATTAAGAAATAGAGGGAGAATGAAAGCTCATTATAAAAGCATGCCAAGAATAAGTAAATTGTGGCCTAGCATGTAGAAATATTTACTTTTAATTGAAATGAACTTTTAATGTTCTCACCCTTAGGCTGAAGAGGTAACTGCTGGGCCAGTCCAATATCTGTTTGGAGTCTGCCAATTTTTCATGGCAGAAAAAAGCATTGTAGAGAATGTGAATGAGGTGGTGTTATTTTCATGAATAAAATCTGTGTGTTACAGATTTACCTTACTCCTCTGTTACCTCTTTTGAGGACTTGTTCATGGCTAGCAGGAAAGACAGGAAAATGGAGGGTAGAACATGGTGTTTTTGGTTCATTGTAGGAGTGAATCTGGAAGTTCTGATTCTGAAACAATATGAGGGAAAAAGCAGCTGTAAAGATAATCATGGTTTATGTACCATCTTTTTGTATTATTATAAAAACATTTAAAGAACAGCATTGAAAAAGAAAAAAAAAACCTAGGAATCCCCTAAACAATGTCCTTCATTGTTGTTCATTTAAATCTCTGTTCAGATGTGTGCACTGTTGTTGTCATCACTGTATTCATGTAATTTGTGTTTCAAATTATGTGAATATATACTTTGAGTTGGATTGTGGACATTTTTAATTGTTCTGTATTAGGGGTTCTTAACTTTTTTGTGTCATGGACTCCTTTGGCAGTCTTTGGTAAAGCCTGTGGACCTCTTCTCAGAAAAATGTTTTTATATATTGAAATTAAAATATACACAATTACAGAGGAAACAATCATATTGAAGTACAGTGATTATATTATTGTAAAAATTAGTTTCTGATATTGTAATAATCTATGAATGCATGAAGTAATAAATGTGGAAGTTTAGTAGTTATATAATTGCTAAGTAATTATGAGCAAAATGTTTTGAAGGTGAAGCATAGGGAGGAAGTTCATGCCAGACAGCCCCTATTGTCTAGGTGAAGGAAGCCTCTCAGTTTTCTTTAGAATGTGAGGAGTTGGGCTGAGGTTGAAGAGTGGTCATGTTTGAAGAGATTTACTGAAGGATAAGGGCAACATTTCTTACCTTTTACTATGTCTCATGTACTGTGCTAAACCTTTTATATATGTTATTTCTCTTAACCCCCAGGGCAGCTTCTTGAGGGGTAGGTGCTGTTACCATCTTTACTTGACAAGTGAAGCAACTAAGATAAGAGAAGTTACCCACTGTTCTTATCATAAATAGGTCATTACAAAAATATTGGCTATTTACTAGCCCTCAAAGGAAGTCTACTTAAGTAATCCAGAAGCAGTATCCTGATTAGTAATGCAATGCAGAGCCACATGGTAGCAGAGTTATGAGGCTGCCCCATACCTTGGACCAGAGTCTGTTTTACTGCCCTCTGTCTATTCCCTATAGTGGGAAAGGTAAAAAGAATTTCTAAGTGACTCTAAGGGCCACTTGAGATTGTAAACCTCAAATTTGCCTTACCTAGAACACAAGTCCCTAAACTCAGTGTTAGGTGATTTTTCTCCTGTAGCAACCATCTCAGAAACCTGAGTAGAGGAAGGTGGTGGTTGGGGACTGCAGGAGAAGGGCTGGACTCTGGACTGGACAGCCTGTGTGCACACAGGGGAGCCAGACCTTGAGTCAGCCTTTCCCAGGGCTGCAGTTGTCTGACCTGGAGAGGCGCTTCCTCTGAAGGGTCACCTGGGACATGTCTGCACTGCATTGACTTTATAGCTTTCATCACTGCTTCCTTAGTTTTATTTGGAGACACAATGCTAGGGTATTTCAACTTAATCATAAATTTTCTCAATGTGGTCTGCCCCTAGCATAATTGAAAGACAAGAGGCAAAGAGGTTGGGGCAGGCCACAGACAGAACAATTCATGGGTGACAGTTTCTAATAAGGGTCAGGTGCACTCAGGGGCCTTGGGACAGCTTCTGGTGTTCAGAGCAGGATGCGTACCCCAGCACAGCAGCTTGTGTCGTTATCAGAGAAAAATGATGAGATCTCTTTATTGTTCCTTTCCCCAACCACTCAAATAAGTATCATTCAGCAAGAAGGGTGTATGTAGCAGGAGTGTCTATAAAGATTCATTTAAACTATTAAAAAATGCCTAGGGGAAGTTGGACAAGAGGGAGGTGCTTGAAACTCACTTGTTAGACACAGTTTTTCATTGCACATCTGAGAATTGGACATGCCTTTGCTGTTCCATCCCAGGCCTCACAAATGAATGCAGTTTTAATAAATACAAAGAAAACAGAGATTTGAGAAACTATACATACCTCTGTAAAAAAAAAATTCAAAGAAACAACACTGCAGCCTTTTATGCTGTTGGATATTTGCACTGTCTTAGAACAAATATTGCTGAGGATAATTAGTTCTTATCTTTGATTTATTTTGTTTTTTTTTGTCAGGTATTTTTAGGCCTTCAGGCTTGAGGCCAGAAATAAATGGAAAATGTGTACTAGTCCTTGCTTCGATAATGCCAATAGCAAATCATATCTGATATTCATAATAAATAAAGATTTTTTTCTGCCTTGTCCTTGGAACGATAGAAAGCTTGTAAGCCAGCCTTCCTAAACTGTGACAGATAAGAACATTGTGTGTCTTTTAATTCAACTAATGCAAATTAAATGATTAATATATTATGGTTTCCAATATTAATTCAGAAAGGTCTAAAACTAGGTAAGTTGAAGAGAGTTGAGAAATTCTCTTAAGTTGTAAATAACTAAACAAATCTGGGTGGCTTTTCATAGGGTGGGGAGCTCACACAACAGTGGCTCTAGCAGGGCACAGTTGTACCAAAAAGGACAGTGTGACTTTTCTTTTTTTAAGCAAATAATTCCGTAATTCCGAAATAGAATCCTGAAATTCTAATAAAAGCTTTATTCAATGAGAGTAAGAATTTCTGTTTTGTCTCTGCTAAACAATAATTTCAAATAATGAAATTTCCTCTGGGAAATAGGTGCTCTTTAATATTAACATAAAAAGAAATAAAAATGCAAATACAAAGGTACTTAGAGAACACTTCTTTTGTGGTTTAGGAGGCTTGCTTTCCCCACCCATCAGCTCAAAGATGTTTAGTGACACTTAATAAGTATGTAGAATAATATTTGTTCTAAGGACTGGTACATATAGCTCTCTATATGCAATAATTGCTTGCCCCCTTTGCCCTTTAAATTTGAAATAAACTTGAAGGATGGAGCCCAAACAGGCTGTGAGAGAAGTAAAAATAAGTGATTGATTTTTTCAACATAGATAACATTGCCTATTTTGTGATTCAGCAAATGCTGCCTTATACTATCAGTGAAATGCGTCTTTCAACATGAGATTGTGATGTTGCCTTTAGTATTTATTTGCAAATGCTGCTTTTACATCTGAGTTTTCTGCACAGCTCAAATAGTGCAGAGGGGGAGCTCTATTTTTCTGCTGAGAGGGGCCTAAGAAAGAATGGCAGGAAGTGTTTAGCAGCTAGCCTGCTTTACCCACAGACTTCTCACCACTTCACTCCTGTCTACGCAGGCCGTGGTAGTTTTGCTGTTTCTGTGACTTGCCCTTGTGCCTGTGCCAAGGGAGAATCCAAAATCAGCTCTGTCTGACTTCACAGTCCATTCTGCTAACTACTGTGAAATACTGCGTATTCCTTACATGGAAGACTGGAGGAGTGTGGCGTTTGATCAAGGTATCCCCCAGATACTTAGCTTATGCACTGCGCCAGGTACCTTTGGTGAAAATACAGGTAGAATTTATCCAATTCTAAAGGAGCAAAAGATGAACAAATAAAGAGACATGCTTGACTAACAGGCATTCCCTGCTAAAGGTTGTGCTGATTTTTCGGATGGGCCGAGCTATAGAATTGCTTGGTTGCCTGAGGCTTAACGCAGAGCCACTCAGATAATTGTAATAAAACAGGAGTCCTAATTTCCATCTAAAAATTAGCTGCTATTTCCAAGCCATCATCAGTCTCTCACCTTGGCAAGTAAAGTTCATTCCAGAGTGCAGTCCAAGATCTTCCAAGATCCCACGTTTTTAGCCTGTCATCTTGGCTGTGCTCACACTTCTTGACTCAGTTTTGCTCATGTTTTTCTACCTCTGAGTTTTATTACTTTCATCTAGAATGTCCTTTCTCCTTCTTCATCCCACTCCATATGCAGTGGCTAACACCTGCTAGTCCTTAAGGATAAGCCCAAAGTCTACCTCCTTTGCTGGCTTTCCTAGTCCTCTAAAACCCTGCTAGACAGCTTCTCTGAGCCATGTGGCAGGTCCTGTGTCCCTGCTGCTGCAATCTCGGCCAGCGCGCAGTGTGTCCTCCAATAACTCTCCAGTGCAGTGCATGACCTGGTGCAGAAGCACTGCATGCCGCGTCTGAATGCCAAGAAATTAATTACAGGAAACTTTGGAGAAACTCCATTTTTACTTTATTATGAGTTCTTTGGAGCCAGCAGGATGGAACTCACCCAGCTATGTCTGGACTCGGGGACACTTGGCCCTCATTCAGAGTGGTGCACAGGTGACCTGCCTGCACTCTCTTGATGGGTTCCCTGTGACCTGAGCTGTCAAAGCAGGATCATATCTGCTTCCTTGTCCTGTATTTGGTATACCTCAAATGGCTGCTGTGAAGCTCATCCTCTCTGCTGCTCTCACAGATCTGCTCAGTGGACTGGTGTGAGTGCTGGGTAGTCACCAGCCGAGGCTCACATGCTACCCTCATCTTTGCTCTGCTAGTCCCACTCTCTCTCTTAAACCCAGCGGGGCTTTATCTTTCCTGTTGTGATTATCGCTGTGAAGCTTTTGTTACAACTATTTTTATATACCAGATTAAGCTCCTCAAATACAAGGATTGTATCTTTTTCATTTTTGTATCTCCCTTTGCATTTTGAAAACTGCATTTTATATAGAAGATATTTAATTAGTATGGAAATGGCTGAAAGAATGAATTAATACATTGTAATAAGGAAACATTTAGTTAATTGATATTCATTAGGTACCTACTTTGTGCAGTCAGTGTACCAGTGTTTGGATTAAAAGGTGTTTCCAAAAGGATTCATACTTGGTGATCTTCCTTGTGGTGTTATCTGTTGATCCCAGATAAAACCAAGTATGACAGTGCTGTTGAAATACAAATTTTCAAAAGTCATTTGTTAATTTGTCAGTTTATGTCTGAACTGCTGTGGCCTTTCTAGTTTTAGAATTCTTTTGTGATTCTTATTTAATATTTTCTCAGCACCAACAATGACTCTTTAGCCTTGTTTTGAATAAATGTAGCCTTATATCTGATCCCCGGCCACCTCTGTGCATTTTTCTAGCGCTGTCTCTTGGTCTAGCTGAGCTCATCCCTGTGGCCTTTCCCTTTTAGCCTGCTACTTGACTTTTTCTTAGCTTTCTCACCTTTTGCAGGGTGAATCTCACCAAACAAAAAGCGATGAGATAAATGGCTTCTGATACCTATCATAAATAAGGATTTAATTCAACACACGTGGCATCATGAGCCATTTATTTTAATGCTGTAAACTCCAAGTGCCTAAAAAATAACTTTTTTGGGAGGAGGAGGGGCAGAGGACTTACCATGTTATGAGCTGTTGCAGTTTACACCAAATCGTGTTTTACTGTATCTTTTTATGTGTGGGGTGAGGCTGCATAGTAACTGCTGCCTTCCACAAAACAGCCCAAGCCCTGCAGCATCAGTGCACGGGGGGGCCCTTGCTTTTCAGTGCCCCCCTTTTCCTTCCCTCCCCAGCCACTCTTTGTCTCACTGGCTAAACTGATTTCTCTTGGTATTAATGTACTCCTCTCTCTTTTCCATCTGAAAAGGAAGTTGGCAGTTGCAGAAGTTGTTACATTCTACTTTCCATTCTGGCCACATCGTTACGTGTCTGCCCCAGTAGACTGTACACTCCTCGCTGTAGAGTTCAGATTTCATTCTAGCAGTATCCCTCAGCACTGGTCAGTATTGGCACATGAGTGATTGACTTAATGAATACTGATGAGCAGAACACAAATCTTACAGGTAGTGTTAAAAACAAAAGGATTCTGCTATAAATCTATGTTTAAGGACTTGGAGGAAAAGGAAAAGCCTCAGTCCTCAGACTTGTCTGCAAAAAAACAATAGTGATGTCTTTTGAGCCCAGACATAATTCCCCGTTTGAGTCGCGAATGTTAGCTTGCCATGTAGTGCTTGGAAAAAGTGTCTTGGGAGAGCTAACAGAAAAAGGAATTAGCTATTGTATCATTATCATTAGCTCGTAGCTTGTTTGATAGGGAAACAATAATTAAAATAAAAAAGCATTTGTGCCTGTTTTGGAATTACCTATTTATGGAAGAAAAAAGAATCACAAAACTGGCAAAACAACAATAAAATTGTGTCACAAATCATGTTAACAGGAACAAAAAGGGAAGGAGATGTGCTTTGAACCTCCAGCTCCTTCACAGCTCATCATTTCTTGATGCCCTTTGCCAAGCTGGATGCTCAAGGAAATCTAATGATACACAAAGCCTCATTGCCAGATACTTCATTACTTCCTCAATCCATTAGTAACCTTAATGGCCTATGCCACTGGAATAAGTATGGAAATCCAGTCCCCCAAGAAAGTACAATGCTTTATAAATCATGCCTGCCTGAGGATTCTCTTGGCCCTTGACACTGAAGAATAGGTGGAAAAAAAACCATTGTACTTCCTGAATTCCCTTGTACTGGAGGCTCTCAGAATGAGTGACATCTTTCACTTTTCTAACCCTCTAACCTAGTGGTTCTCAAAGTGTGAGCCATGGACCAGTAGCATCAGCATCACTGGGAATGTGGTAGAAATGCAGATTCACCAGCCTCACCCCAGACGTACGGAAACCCTGGGAACGGGCCAGAACCACTCCATTCTCGGCATTGGCCTTGCCAGAACTGTCCCCTCAGAGATACCTACTGATAGCTTTTTGCTGGGCAGTCAGCTCCCTGGAGTCTAGTGCTCTCTAATCCTCTTTCTTCATTTACCTCCCCACCAAACACACACTTTTTAATTTTATTTTTTAAGTTTATTATATATTTTAATACAAAAACTCCATTTATCTCAAGGAGGTTGGGAGTTAACTTAGGGTTTTTTCTACTTCCCTCTCCAGCCTTAACTCTCATATGAGGTCTGGCGTATTCTTCACTTTGTTTTTCTAGCAATTCTCAAGACCTCATTCTGGAGGCAAAATTATCAGTGTCTCTGTAGGCCAGGGTTAGGGATAACTTTAAGTAATCAGCTGTCCTACAACAGTACTTACCAAATAAATCTGAGTATGTATAAGAATCTTCAGAAACATCATGTTAAAAACACTCCGAGTGGCACTGTTTTAAAATAGAGTAATTACCTCATGTTGACCCAGGGTCTCCTCTCCTTTTAATTGCGCATTCTTGGTTTGGAGTAGCTTTGAGATCTATGGGCTGAGAGCTGTTCTTACTCCTTTGGTATCCTTCGCCTGTTCTTATTTTGGCTTAGTGCTCATCTACTTTGGTTTCTCTGTTGATCTCATTCTGTCTGTTTCCCATGGTCTAGGAATTCGACACATTTTGTGGTCCTCTGATGGTAGTCTTTCTTGGTCGTCAGTGCTATTATGGTTTCATTCTTTTTCCTATATATTTATTTAGGGTTCGCAGCTGGATAAGTGGTAGAAGGGGCTGAGTGCACCATATTGGTCTAATCAGTCTTTCCTTTTCTTAAAGCCTTACTTCTTTCTGTTGTCCCCAAGCATGACTCATTGCAGCAGCCATTCTAGTTCCGTATAGCATTTTGTCCCTACTCCTTTCATAGCACTTTTTCCATGATAACATTCTTAAGAAGTGTCTTATGTGTCTTAGATGTCTTTCACCTACTGGATTAGATTCTGTAGCCCTGACATGTGTACGTGTCCAGTTGCCACAGGTGTTTCAGCCACTGTGGAGAAAAACTGGTTTAGCTGCCAACAAATGAAAGTGGAGGTCAGAAATACTACACAGACTGTACTACAAGATACATTCAGAATGACTCCCCTGATAGGTTCTGTGAGGCTCTCTGTCTCTTAAAGAACCTGTGTGGTGTTTAAATCAAACTTTTCAACTCTAAGAATAAATATCTTCCATAGCATCGAAATACAATAGTGTACAGTTAGGTTGACTCTAAGGACATTGTGGTTCTAGCCTTAGAAATTACTAATTCTGTTACTCCTGGTAGAGGACATATCCCTTCTTAGATACCAAGGATTGAATCCTCGGGGCCTAGTTATATTGTCTCTATCCCCTTCCCCCATTTTGGAGGGCCTCCATGTAATGAGGAAGTTAATGGTGGCAGAGGCTGGGAGGTACCAATTCTTTAGCTAAATCTCAACACTCTGTCCTACTCTTAAAAGATCCTCTCTAATTAAGAAAATAAGAAATAATTCCACTTTTCATACATCTGTCAGTCGCTAATAAACTTATTCAAACACTGACCTCTAAGATTACCAAAGAGATAGGTGCTAACGTATTAATAATGCTTTTATGTATCTTATGATGGGTCTTGTTTCAGTCCCCCCCACCCTCCTCGCACACTCCGTCTCTCTCTCCCCCCACCTCCCATGCACCTGTGTGTGTGTATATGTATGTATGTATGTGTATGTGTAATTTCTGAATCAGCTAAGCCACATCCTCAACTTTTATTTAAAAATGCTTAATAATACGCTGAATCTGGATGTATAGGGAAGTCAGTAAGTGCCTGGAGTGTAGGGCCCTTATAGGGACTAGTGAGAAATAACACTGCTCAAGTAGAACATGAATTTTCACTCTTCCATCTCATGCTGTTTCTTTGTTTTGAATGACTTGGAGATAAGGAGAAGCCATTAATATGTGAAGGATATTAAGCTGGGTGGTGGTGACATGGGATTTATGTTGTAAAGAGATCACTCTGGCAGCCCAAAGCGAAGATGAATTGAAATGGAGTAAAATAAAATATGGGGACACAAGTTAGGAGGCCATTACTATGCTGGGCAAGACACCATGGACAGAGGCTGTGGCAGTTGGTACAGATGGGTAGGGAGAGATCAGAGTAAGATTAAGGGACAGAATCTCTAAGACTGAGTTGCTGATCGGATGTGAGGACAAAGAAGTGTTACAAGTTAAGTGTACAGGTCTGTGATAAAATATTACAATTCCGCAAAGGCATTGAGAGTAAGTACCTTTTTTGGTCCCAGGAAGGAAAATGTACCTACAAAAGAAGAGCAGTTGCACCAACATTTGATCAGATTGCAGGCCTTTTTTACCCTTAGGAATGAAAAATTGAGCTTTTTGATCATTTTTTTTCATCTGCTTTCCAATCCTGACCCTATGTTGATCTACAGCCGTATTTTCCTAAACTTCAAGTATTAGTGCACAAATCTTGTATTTAGTGAAGCTGTTTGATTCTCCCTATCTCTCATAACAAATGCACTGATAATGTTTAGGGCTAATTGTGTGCAATTTAATTTTTGAATTGTGATAATCATTATTGCTGTTTTTATTTTCATTTTCTCTTCACCAGGCATCATCAACTATAGACATTCAACAAAATTATGCCCTTTAGGGTGATTTTCAATTTTCTCACTTTGGAAGGCATATTTTTTTTTATCAGTCATGAAGGTTTCAGATTTGGATTATTAAACAGTTGAGCCCCTAGTTCCTACATCAGACCATTTAACACTTTATTTATGCTTGTCAATGGAAAACTTAGCCCATCTATATGCTGTTTGGGTGTTTCTGAAGACCTCGTCTAATTTAGGAATGTGCGTGTCTGTGCTCCAAACCATATTCTACCTCTTAGCGTACAGAAAGACATGCTATGTAGGAGGTAAAACAGAAGTAGCTTTTGCATTCATGGATGATTTACAAGAGCACCCTTGGGGCCTTTTCCTGAGCTCTGTACCTGGCGGAGCATGTGCAAAAGAGTTTGGCTTTCCTAACTATGATAAGTATTTAAACATATGTTTGGTAGTGTGTGACCATAGAAGTGTGTTTCCTTTAAAAGTAAGCAGATTATATTGCCACAGATGCTCTCGCCACTAGGGCCCCTGGAAGGTCAGGACTTGTTGATGTAATCAGTTTTTTTCTTCTCTGATAGCTATTATTCTGTGAATTATGGAAATTGCCTGGGTTACAGAGTTTTAGTTCATGTTCTTCTCTTTTTTAACCTCCCAGAAATGCATCTTCTGTAGACACCGGGTTAAGAAGGTCTCTGGAGCCTGCATCCAGTGTTCCTATGGGCGCTGCCCGGCCTCCTTCCATGTCACATGTGCCCACGCCGCTGGAGTACTCATGGAGCCTGACGACTGGCCGTACGTGGTGAACATCACATGCTTTCGACATAAGCTCATCCCAAATGTGGTAAGGCGTGCTCTCCCTTCCCCGGTGCTGAGACTGCATCTGGATTCTCCCCTGTACACTTCCAGGCCTAGCATGCTTTACTCTGTAATGTTATCCATTGTTGACATGTCTAGACTAAGGGTTCCTTGAGGGCAAGGATTGTACATTATTATTTACTGGTATTTGCCCAGGCCCTCTGAGTGTCTGGTGCACACTAGACACAACAAATATTTATTGAGTTCAATGAGTGAATGAAGAGATGAATGAACAAAACTCTTTATGCCTGTTCTGGTTTTGGATCTGTATCCAGGGCTGCTGAGTACAGTTGTACAGATTGTGCACTACACATATCCAGGGTGAGAGTGAGATCATTTCTGAGAGGGAAACAATGTGAGAAGCACCACCTAAGAAGATTATGCAGTAAATGATCTATGCAACTGTACACTGTAGCTTTGGGGTTTTATTCATCTCTCTCTTAACAGAAGAAGCAAAGAGCAGCAACACAGTAAAGGGACAGAAAGGATGGCCAGGAACTTTAGGGTCCTTGCTGTCTGGGATGGGATAGGTGAGGGTAGCATGGAGTCCTTGGAAGGAATGACGACAATCTCATAAAAACATAGAAATGTAGAAGAGAAGTATAGAGATCAATTTCTTTTTCCTTTTCCATTTCACTCAGGACTGAATTTATTTCTGGGAAAAGAGTGTTTGCAACCAAATAACATGTGAATTTAGCCATAATTCAGTTTACCTCTCCTTGGTGAATGAAATCTTTTCTCTGTTTTAAATGCTTAGAAAACTTATGTAGAGATAGTCGATATGTCTTTGTTAGCTTTCCAGTTCACCATAATTGTTTTTGGCTACCAAATAAAAGGTTAAGGCATTCTATAGATGCTCAGCTTTGCTAACTTGCTGTTCTTTGTTATCCCTGGGAGATTGGCCATAGGCTATTAGCAGCCTAACATGCTTGTCCTATGTCTCTAATAACCTCTTGTGATCAGCCTGCCAAGTTGTCAGTATTGGCTCATGGAGCTATACACAAGAAATCTCCTAGCTCTTTGTAACGGTTTCAGCCATTTCCATTGGCATCTTGAGAGATATTTGACATTTGTGGGTTGGGACTCTGTGCAGATGCGTGTGGATGCACAAATGTACAAAATGATGTCACCAACTGTCACATCTATTTTATTTTCCATATTTTTCCTTTGTTTTAGGTCTCAAGTTGCATCTTCATTCATGCCTTTTCCTTAGTTTCTTGAGTTGACGTGCTGTTGCTAAGAATAGTATTATGTATTTAGTAGAAAATACATTTTAGCAACTTTTAAAAAATTACAGTAGTAACACACTACATTACTGTGGTGCTCTGCCATTTACAGTGCGTGGTCAATAGTTGAGCATTATCTCCTTAGAGGATCCATGTGAATGCATTTTGAAATGTGAACAAGGTCATGACCTTTGAAGTCAGAGTAGTTTGTGTTCCCACTTAGATTCTGCCAGTGACAGATTGTGCAACCTTGTGCAGGTTTTTATCTCTGAGCCTCAGCATCCTTGTCTGTAAAAAATAGGATCCCACCTCACCATGTTGTTTTCAGTTTACAGCACAGAGTAAGCACTCAAAAAATGAAAGTTCTATTCCTACCATTTCTTCTACTTCCACTGCTGCTGCTGCTGCTGGTGGTGCTACAATCTTGTATGAACTGAGTCATATGAGTAGTATTTTTCCTGTTTCAAGGATAAGAAGCCTAACATCGGAGAGGTTCCATTTCTTGCCCTAATAGATGGAGTTAATGAGCGGCAGCTGCTGGAATGTAAGTGCCTTCTCAGCTCCCACTCTATTATTTGTTGAATTCCAAACCCCAAACCTCAAATGGTTCTAAAGATGTTCATCTAAGCTTTGCTTGGGATCATACATTACCATTTTAATATTCCAAAGCTCTGTGGTTACTGATGATTATATTGAAGTTGCTATTAAAGTGATCCAGGTGTTTAATCAGGACTTCATTCCTCTTAACTCTGATGTGTGGTTCAGTCAGGTTTAAGTTACTAATGTGTTTCATAAATGATGATGAAAAAGAAAATATTTGACTTTGAGGTGATTTAGAAACTACTATCCCCTACAGATCCACTTTAAGCTTGGTACGCTTTGTAAAGAGTACGAAAATCATCATATAATTTACAACATTACATGTGGCAGCTTTTCCTTATGAGGGAAAAATTGCACTGTTCATAAATTGCCTTTGCTAAGTTCTTTAAGCAGAGGCACTGCGAGCACTGTATTATTTCTGAAATACATTTCTGGTAGCTATTACTTATCCATTCTTCAGTTAGACTTCAAGTATGGATTCCTCCCCAAAACTTTTGGCGACTACCCAGAAGGAATTTATAGAATCTGGCAACTTTGGTTAAGAGCATTGTGCTGGTCCCTATTGCATGAAATGTTCTTTCCTTTTCAAGCATAGAAAAGTTGAAATTCACTCAAATATTCACAGATGTGTAAACTGTGAATGCTAGAAGATATGCTCCTTATAGCAGAAACTATAATTTGTCTGTATTCTCAACCATGCCTTGATTATTTGAGAGTAATGAGCAGTTGCTGTATCATAGCAGTGAAAACTATGAAATAAAGTTCAGGGAACTTGGCAACCTGACCTAGTTGTTTTATAGGATAGTGGAGGATGCCTGTACAATTTGGGTGAAATAAGCCTACTGTAGCTTCAATAGGATCTCCATTTTTACTCACTTTAGTATCATAAATTATTTTAAGTATGGCAGCTTATTCAATTTTATTGAGCTTTGGGTGTAAAATTGTCCTGGATAATCCATCCGATTTTTTTTTTTTTTTTTTTTTGAGATAGAGTCTCACTCTGTCGCCCTGGGTAGAGTGCAGTGGCATCAACCTAGCTCACTGCAACTTCAAGCTCCTGGGCTCAAGCGATCCTTCTGCCTCAGCCTCCTGAGTAGTTGGGACTACAGGCATGTACCTCATTGCTCGGCTGATTTTTCTATTTTTAGTAGAGATGGGGTTTCGCTCTTGCTCAGGCTGTTCTCGAGCTCCTGAGCTCAAGCGATCCTCCTAGAGTGCTAGGATTACAGGCATGAGCCACCATTCCTGGCCTCATCTGATTTTTTAATAATTGACTGTCCCATCAAGCAGTTAGCATACTTTGTAATTAGAAAGGTTAGATTTTGAAAAAAAAAAAAGAGGCAGCTTTAAAATTCTTAAAGATGGAAGGGAGTATGTAACAGATTAAGTACACAGCTGATCCCTGTTATTTTAACCTAAATTTTAGTATGTATTTGCCAGTGTTTTCGTCAAACACATTTTTTAAGTGGCACTTGCTGTCTTTCAAATGTAAGATCTTATTCACGTGTGCACATGAGTATGTACACATGTGTTTGTGTGTGTAGTCATGCTCTGTGCTTTACCGTGCTTGCCATGATCCAGTGTGACCTATTTTCTGGGTCTGCTTCTGAAGGTTCCATTTGGATATATTCCTAACCCATTGATTTGAATGTTTCACAGATGTTTAAAGGGAAAAGACAAAGAACACAATAAATAGTAAAATAGTTTTTAGACTGGATGTCTTGAAAACATATTCCTTCTCTAAAGCAAACAATCAGCTGCATGTAAACTGTACACTTCTGGCAAAATATAGCCACCACAGAGACCATCTCCTGACGTCTGAGTAAAATTAGACAGGTGCCCAGTAGAAAGGATACCTGAATAACAGAGGACAACAGAGGTGAGAAAGATGGCATGCACAGATTGTTTTCCAAGCAAGTTACTTAGTAAACCTTTGTATTAGATTAGAATAGTCCGTATATTCCGTGTAGGGACACCAGAGTCACTTGCAGTTTATACATCGGTTCATTGCAATGAATATGACCTCTTTATACAATATCTTATATGAGATGCATTCTGTTTATTTTTAATACCATCTCCTCTAGAAAAATATGACATTTGAGGAATTAGTTTCCTTCACAGTTTTAGAAAATTGAGAAGTCATGGCTGTTAACATGGAGACAGATACCTATTCAAAAAAGAGGAAGAACTTTTGTAGAGAAAAACCGTGTTGGTCAATTTGTTTTTGCTGTTTTGTGTATTTTTTTTCTTTAATATTTTAACTAGATCATAGGCTTCTTAAGGACAGGGAGTTTTTGTTTTGTTTGTTTTGTTTATTTGTTTGTTTTTGTCTATTTCTAGCAACTAGCACTTGGCCATCCATAGGAGCTGCTTGGTATAAATTTGTTGAAATAATTATCTGATTCTATGGAATGGCATTAGTGGGGAGGAAAGAAAACTAGTGTTCATTGTGCATCTTTTATGTCAAGTGTGTTTCAGATATTTTACATGTGCACCTTATTTTGGGGCAGTGATGTTTGTGTGCATGATGCAAAGCAGTGGGTAAGGTGGCTTCTGAATTCGTGCCTCCCACTCTGGAAGGTTGTCCAGATCATGTTATTGTACCGTCCCTCATGTTCTATTCTGGCACTCATTGCACATGCTGGTTCCTTTTTCCAGCCTTTGTGTCTTCAGGCCAGCTCCCCAGGCCAGCTTTATTACAGCCCCTTCCCTGTCATCGCTATGCAGGGGTTCAGGACAGGAGAGGACACTACCGTGCACAGGATCTGGTGAAGGGTTCAGAGCAAGACAGCTCCTCTGGTTAACCCATGCTTATGTAACTAATCTTGGAGTGATAATGAGGTGGGGGTGCCTCTCACCACTGACAAGAATAAAACCTGCTCTAAGTATGCAAAATCATCTCTCGACCTCAACAGTGTGCAAAATGGTTGATCAATGCCCCTAAATTCTAAACCCTAGAATAGTAGTTCTTATCGTGGGAGAACATTGTATGCCATATTATACTTCCAGTATCCATTATTGAAAAAAGACTTAATGATAAAAATAATTAAGAAATCAGTATACTTTTATATGAATTCATTAATTATGAAAGGATAAGCATGCTTCAGGTGATTACAGATTGATAAGGAAAAAGCCCAAACAATTACTCTCACTGTAAGATTCCCATTTATTTCGCCAAGGATATAGAATTGTAGCAGAAGTAGGTTTACCAAATATGGTGAAAGTGAATGCAACTTATCATAGCAAACTTTCGCCTGGGTACTAGTTCCCTAATGGGCATATGCAGTTTGTCTGTGTGTAGGGTGTTGCCAGATCTGAAACTAAAGACGTATTTTTTCTGTAGGCTTTTATATTTGGGACTCTTTCAGGAAAACTTATTATCTATGTTTTCCATTTAAAAAAATTTTCATAAACATGAAATATCTTAGTTTTTAAACCAAAATCAAGGTTCACATGTTCAACTAGGGGAAGAAAGTAGAATCTGTTCCCAGATGGCTACCTGAACAATATCTCTTTCGAACTATCTAGAATTTTAGAAAACCTGTTTTCCCAGCATCTACATGGATTCTGGTTTATACATTGCAATTCAGTTCATTTCAATAGGCTTTTTGAGTTGAAGGCCAGAATTATATTTTATCGTATCTTCATGGTGCATCTCACCATATTATGCTCCCTGGACCCAAGATGGGTGGTCATACAGTTGTGTTTTTGCAATTAAGCAGCATTCAGTTAAGTTACGTCAGTGGGTAGGATTTTGCTTAGCTATACTTTGTATCGTTGGACTCTTTTGAGCATCGTCATGGTTTATAACCTTTTGTGAACCCTGTGAGTGCTGGTTGATTGTGATTTTCTTCTTAATGCTCTTGTACCAGTTTGAATATTTGGTGCCTCTTCCAGGTAACTTCTTTTTTCCTAATTTAAAATTACTTCCAGACATCTTTCAAATCATCTTTGCTTTTTCTCAGCAAGAAATGCCAAAGTCATCTTGGTTTCTATTGTACCAAACTTGGAATCGGTGATTCATTAAGGAGCCCAAGTTCTTTATGTGGGAACTCTATTAGAGACCAAATTTGGCGTGAGGGGTGCACATTACCATGTTTTGTTTCACATGAGCACTGGCTAATTTAGTACAGGGGCCACTGCAGTGACAGAGCAGACAAATGATATTTTTTTCAAATGGTCCGGAGTTCATGTTTATGTGTCCACTTTTCCTCTGTCTTTAATAAGTTTATTTTTATATTGCTCTAATTTGAGAGCTCATTAATGCAATTTTTCCCTTCCTAGGCAATGTCTATTTTACTCAGTCCACTAAATCATCTTTTGATATGTCACACATATGTTTTTACACTACATATGTTTAAATTGTGTTGTTAGTAAGAGTTTTAGATATCTTCATTTTTTTCTTCTTTTTTTCTTGGAACCATGGGGTCAAGTGCCATGGAATTGGCTCCAACATTTGTAGGTCCAAAAGATCCTACTTTCAAGCATCACTTCAATACCTTGTATCTAAAAAGAAAAAAAAAATCCTTACCTTCCTCCAAAGCAACACTAAAGTAACTGAAAATACAGGGCATGGAGTGTGATAAAATCATCAGACCTATGGTACCTTACTGTGTGATTCAGACACCTGTATCTCAGACTTTGTGCTTTTCAGACAAATACAATATTTTGATGTTTTCTTGAAAATCCTCTTGACTTTTCATGGGCTGTGTATGGTTTTGGAATTGGGGGTAGGGCATGGGTTTGTCCTACCACCTTCTTGTCTCCTGTATGCTAGAGCCCCTGATTGTGGCTGACAAACTCTTCCAGAGGGTGCCCTCTGTTTTTTAGCTCCCTTTCTTCGGATTATGAGATTGACACGCTGCCTGCTGTGCCAAGAAGGCACCTAGCTCCCTTTCTTTAAGAGCAAAGTTCACAATTCCTTTGAGGACAGTTCTTAAACATATTGAAGAAGGGATGAGAGTGGGGTGGAAAACTCAGAAACTCTGGCCTCATCCCAAGATTTTAAAATCAAATGAAAAACCAAGGAAACTGGGTTGGTGAGTGGAAGGGACTGAAGAGATGCAGGCAGCCGACGTTGCAGTGCCAGTGAGAAGTGGGGGGCTGGGTTTCCACAGCGCCCTTGTCCCGCGCATGAGGTGAAGGGTCTTGATTCTGGACACGCTTTGGAGGGAGACTTACAGGCCTTGGTAAATCAGATGTAGTGGGGAAGGGAGAGAGAGAGGACCCCAAGAGGCAAGCAGTTAATTGAGAAATAATTAAAGTAAGAGTTTGGCCTACTTTCAGTGTGGCCTCCTAATGCCTGTGACCTTAGCTCCAGTAGGGTTGATACATCAAACGCAGCTATGAGTTGAATCCGTCCTTTTCATTTTCCCTCGCTTAGTCTTGAGCTCAAATCCATGGCTCGATTCTGTCCTCTTTTAGTTCCTCTTCCATCCTTTTCATAAAGGGAACCAAAATTTAGCTAACACTCATCAAACAGTGAGCTGAATGGTATCATTTCCACAAACCTTCATCCGTATCTCCCAGGTCCTGGGTGTCTTTGTGTGTCGTTGGTGATGGAATTGTTTTGGTGGTTGTTTTTCCTTTAACAATTTGGATATTACTAACTTTCTGTTCAATAAGTTTATTATGACCAACTGTAGTCGTTCTTCCCAGATTTGCACATAATTATTAGGTATTTGTACATGTATTGTTTCTTCCACATAAGTTTTTTTCCAAATTGCTTGCTAAATTTGCACTGATATTACTGAAAAACAGAGAGAATTCTGACCAAAGCAAAGGTATGGAGTAAAGAATTGTTAGGAAGGACTTTTTAAAAAATCCTGTAGTGATTCTAACCTGAATCAGTATTCCTAAATCTAACATTTAGTATATTTAGAAAAAGAAATCCCTCACCCTCCTATCAATAGAAGTGTTTTATTGAGATCTCAGTCGGTTTATCCCAGATGATAGAAAGTTAAGGTCAGATTTGCCTGGGAGGAGAAATATTTAGCACAGACCTTTCAGAATATTTGCATTTGGAACCAGTCTTTCCCTTAATTCATTTTATCAGGTTAAGCCAGTAAATATAGAGCTTTTCTTAAATTTGTTAAGAAAATTAAATACATCCCATTTCAAATTTTTGAGCTCTATTCAGTACCCCTCAATTTGCCTCTCCTACTGCTGTTTCTTTAGCTGTTTCTGTAGGAAGGGCCGAGTCAGTGAGGCTAGAGCCTCTCTCCTCCATGCTCTCTCAGTAGACAAGGACTTAAGGAGAGCTGCAGCAAGCCCCTGTGCTTACAGCAGCCTCAGCGTACTCTATTAAAGACGGCAAGAAAGTTTAAAATAATTTTGAAAAGATTACTGTGAACCCGACTTGGGCAGGTGCCTGTAGTCCTAGTTACTTGGGAAGCTGAGACAGGAGGATTACTTGAGCCCAGGAGTTTGAGTCCAGCCTGGACAATGTAGTGAGACCCCATCTCTCTTAAAAAAAATGGTTGAACTCTAGACTATTTGTGCTAATGAAAAATAATGCATTTCTTAAGCATTTTGATAAACTTCTATTATGTTGATAGATCTCAAAAGTCTGGGAAATTAACTTCAAAGGACAGTTACTTCTCTGATAATTCTCATACTGTAGTGTCATTGTACTAGACAGGTTCAGGAGTTGCCAGTGTTTAGGAGTGTGGTATAGTCAAAACAACCGTGGCATCAGGCAGTCCCAAATTCAGATTCCTGCTTACCATTCTGAAATCATACTGAGGTTCATTGAGAAAATTACCCAAATCTTAAATCCCTGATATGTACTGATGTGAGATCAGATGACACACTAGGATGAACATATGAAATTGCTGTTTTTTAGGTTAAAATGGTTGAGTATCAGCAATTTCATATTATTCAATATAAAACATATTCAGAGGAGAGGGGCTGCTGCTATAAAATTCTTTAAGTTTATTTTTCTGGACAGAACCTTTATGGCCTGTTTCATGGTACTAAACATCTTCTAATTTGGGAAGTAATTTGGAAAATCTTTCTATAGCTATACTACTTTGCTTCATTCTGGAAATAGTTGACATTGTGCTTGCGAGCTGGGGATTCATCTTTATAAGTCTTGTCACCCTCAAGGACAGAAACTCAAGCTCTTTTACCTGCTCTGAAATGTATATGGGTGCATGGAGAAATTACTAAAAATTGATAAAGTTTTAAAAATTATCTGGAATGAAGCAAATTAACACCTCTATTTGGTTATAAATAATCATAGTAGTATGTCAGCATTTTTTATTAATAAATTTTTCATATGCTAGAATAAAAACTTGTTAATAGTGGTGCTTTGGTATTTCAAAAAGAAAATAAAAAACCATTAACTTGATTGCTTTTGTAACAAAATAGAACTTTTATAAAACTTAATAGTTTCCCTCTCTCTCAAAATATGGTTTTGGTTTTATGTGGAATAATGTACCTTCACAGGAAAGAATACTTGCCTGAACTTTTTATTCTGCCCTTCTATAAATTGCTCCTGATTTAAGAAAGAAAAAATCAAGAAAAAAATCAGCATCTTGGCATAGGTGTTTGATTTTTATCACAAAAGCAGACTCATCAGAATCCACAGGGGATGTGTTATCAGTGATGTGTTTCCTACTTGGCTCTGTCATTTTCCACCTTGAAGTGCACTGTGGGACCAGGAAGGCCATCGGCAGACCTAGGATCCCAATGTAGGGGCCAATTGCAATGAGAAATATTTACCGGGGACACTTGATACTTGGCAACTTCAAGGACCAAAGTACTGCGGAAAATCAAGTTTTCCACTCCAAGGGTCACTTGTCTGGCTACATTTTTTTGGCATAGATAATAAGGTGTGTTTTCATGTAAAATGCTTGCTCCCTTTTTTTTAGAATTAATTTCTCAGTTCCCAGGATTTTAAGCTTTTCAGCAATTTGTACTCTTTAAAAGTAATTAAGACATGCAGTATCATCTGATAGCTTATTAAGAATATTAAGTAGTGACATTAATCCCATATTTTAACATTAATATTAGAGTCAAGCACCATGGATACAGTAGAAAAATATAACTGGAATGTGTCAGCAGACACACAGCAGCAAAGGGTATTTGACATTCCAACATTTTATAAAGCATAAGAGGCAAGATTTTCAATTCCTTCATGTAGAAAACAGTAATTAGATGCCATAGTCGTAATGAAATCCGTAGATATTGACAAAATGTGATGAAAGTATAATTTTAAGAATATTAGCCAGAAGCAATAGAAAAGGCAACTAAATAAGTTATTAATAACTTCCAACATTTCTGTCTAAACGGCTACTCTTCAGGTCTACATTATATGCCCACTTTGAACAAGCATGACATACAAAACTCCGTATTAACTCGAAAGGCTTCATGAAGCTTCCTGGCAAGGAGCCAGTTAGCCTGGGGGATGCCCCAACTTCTCTGTCCTGCCCTTCCGTGGGACATTGGAACCCCCTTCGGCTCTTGCACATTTCTCACATGCATATTGATACTTCCTCCCCTTCCAGGCGGGATGGGCAGTTTCTTGACCGTTGCTGATCTGAAGTTGATTGTTTTCTTTGTAAGGCATCCCACGTCCTCGCTCGTCTTTTCATCCCATGCTGGGGTAGTGGGTCAGTGAGATTATAGAGCAGTGCCTGAAGAAATGTAAGAAAATTTGTTTCTACATTTTTCAGTAAAACATCGTTTTAATTTCTCTCCCAGCCATCACTGGGCTGACCTGGCTCTCAGAAGCTTTTGCTTGGGGCAGGGGCCAGGGAGAGGTGAAACCCTCTTCCTTGTGAGCATCAGGTACCCTGATGAGTTATTTTCCATTGTCCCTCCCTGAGTTAGTAGTAGGCCTTTTGGTTAAGTTTGTCCCCTTCCCCATGCATTTCATAGAAATTAGAAGAAAATACAGAGTTTACAAATCCTTATATTTAATTT
>NW_012148252.1:2190747-2202825 GCF_000956105.1 Propithecus coquereli | reverse complement strand
GTATCTTTATAGACACAATTGGCTCTTCTACCCTAATTTTGTCTCTTGCTCAATGTGACCACCCTCCTTTGTTGGGGGCAGTGTTTTAATGTAAACAAGGGTTATAAAAGTATAATGTAGCCAACATTTGTTTTGGGTTACCTTGTTTTGTTAAGAAAATTTTTGTATCTATTTCGGGTATGTTTAACCCATTCACCAGCTGTAATTGGGAGCCAAAAATCCTTATAGGCAAGAGTACTATATAGTGATACCCTATGTCTCTAGTTTCTCCCTGTTGAAAATGTCCCATCAGAAGTCATCTAAAATAAATTGTCATATTATTTTATTGTTGAATAAATGCTTTTCCTTCTTATTTTATTTCCTCCAAATTGTAAGTCCTCCAACTTTGTTCTTTTTTTTTCAAGATTGCTTTGAGTATTTTAGATCTCTTGCATTGTCATATAAATTATAGATTCAGCTTGTTAATTTCTACACACACACACACACACACACACACACACACGCACGCATCTTGCTTTTAATAATTGGAATTTTGTTGAATCTATTATTCTTCCCGAATTTTACTGTTGCCACCCAAGAAGACTGAACAACTCCTAAAATTAAAAAGGCCCAAGGCAGAGCTTCTGGGGCTGGGCATCCGGGGATTCACTTGTTCTCTAGCAACTGGTAAAATGAGGTGTGACTCTAGGAGAAGCTCATGTCGGTTTCAGCTTGGCAGTGGGCCACTGCCAGCCCTGCCAATGTAACTAATGTGAACTCTCACCTCCACTTTCTATGAAGTAAGTTGCTTACTATTTATTATACAATAGGTAGGAGGTGGTGCCTGGCTGTTGATAAGTTCTTACATTAACACAGTGAAGCAAATTCTCAGCTGTATCTAAAGATGGTTCTCTCTCCCTAGTCCACTTACCAAACAGGACCACTACATCTGAGGTGAGCTCATGATTCAGATAGAAAAAAATTAACTTTTTCTCAGTATCTACTGAAGCATGTTTGTTATACTTGTACAGACGTTTAAGTGAATAAGACCTTAAATCTGCTGGGAAACTGCTTTCCACCATTTCCCACTGTATTATGTTTGTAGTTAAAAACCCATGAGAAATAAAAGTACACGTGAACAAACAGACTTGTAGAAAATTAAATACTTGTGACATTTTTATGAGTCTGCATGTGCATTTGTGCTGTAAGAGCAATTATTTCTTCAAGAAGCCCCAGGGGTTGAGGTTTTTCTGGGTACAGGATTTTTACCCAGGTCTTGCAATTTTACAAAGAAAGCTTTTATTATTACAAGGCAATTTAGATGAGTGACTTCTGCATAAGTTTGATAAAAGAATAATAGTTTGTATTAATTTATTTATTCCAACCCCTGTAAAAATTTTTATAAGATAGATACTTTGGAAAAATACAATATCTGACAGGTTATTATTTCATAGAGAAGTAACAAAGTTGAGAAGGTGAAACAGTCATTCAGTACAAGTGGAAATGTGTTTTTTGGACTGTTCATTGGCTAAGTTACTTAGTTTGGTTTCGTCACCTGTTCAGACTTGCTGGCTCTGTGAGCTTCTACATACATTACTGTATTTGGATATATACCCTTCATTAACATCACTATGTAGATGGGGAACCCAGTCAAGAATTTTCCCAAGATGATATTTCTGCCTATGACTCATCTCATCAGACGTTGGGTGACCCTCCTTCAAGGTGTGGACACAGGTCAGCCGTACCAGATCTAGTAGGAGAATGCAAGCAGAGGAATCTTCCCTCATTCTGCCACTCAGAACTCCTTCCCTCTGAGCTCTTGCCTTAGAAGTTAACTGCTCTCTGTTCTTTGTCAAAAACCCAGTGGTGAGAAATGATATTTGAGAATTCGGTGCATAGCCTACTCTTAGTATTTTAGTTAGATTCCTGTGTCAGGCTAAGTCCCCCAAAATTGCCCATTTTAGCCTTCATAACTTAACCCTTCATGAGGTGCCTTCACTGACTTTACTTTCACTACCGTGTTCTTTTATTGACAGTATATACAAGCATCAGTATTTAAATAGCATTGTTGTCATTTTTATAAGGCTGTTGTTAAAAGGTTGATTGTTGTGCCTTTAAATATTCCAGATAAAAATTTGTGTTAGAAAATGGAAAAAAATTATAATTTTCTTTCACTAAACTCTAGCAGAAATTTAACAGTTCCTTCAGTATTGAGCATTGGCAGAGGTGGCATTAGCAGTTTTTGTGAGTCTGTCTGCAATAGAAATCATATTACCATTTTAACAAAGATTTCAAAATATTATTTATACTCATCACAATTTCAAAATTAAGATATTAATAGTTATTAGAATTGCCTCTAGATATTAGTACTTAATGCATTATTAAAGAAGCATATTTATTTTTCCAATATTATTTCAATATAATTGTTTTTATTTTTTTGTAACCTGGTGTGTTTATTTTATGCATATGAAAACATTGTTCTGAGTAGGGGCCCGCAGGCTTCACGGGGTAGCCAAAGGGGTCTGTGGCACCAAACATTCTACTCTCCATGGCCTTCCTGAGTTGTGTGCATATGGGCTTCCTGGCAGCCTCAGGCCTGGTTCAGATGTTTCCCTGTGTGTTTCCTTCCCTGGAGGACCCCATCCTTCCCTCATCTCAACTGTTGTAATACCTTGCCTTATGATCATCCATGTCTGTGTACCCTACTAGTCTGTGAGCTATTACAGAGAAGGGACTCTCTCATTCTTTTATTTTTGGCACCTAAGAATGTGCCTTTTTTGTAATGAGCACTTAGTAATTGCTTATTTAAATGCCACTCTTTTCACTCCACATCCATCCTTGCATTGCTCTTTCTCTTTGCATTAATTGACAGCTGGTTCTTGGCACTGGGACTCAGAGTTCACTGCTGTAGAGTGCTCATCAGGTAAGAAGTGATGATTTTCTCATTGGATTTTGTCAAAGCTGGCTTTAAATTTTGAAATCAGCCTGTTAGATGTTCGTGTGCTTTTGATAAGCCAGTCCAGATATTAGGAACATCTTTTCCTCCTTCTTCAGGTTATAATCCTTGGTGGTTAGCCATGTATTGTCTGAAGTTTGACCATTTATTTCAACATTGGTAGAGTCTTAGGAAAGTTAGAGAGCTTTGTAAGAAGGGCCTGTTTAATTTTCAGCCTACACCTGATTAAATGCCACATAGTATCAGTGGAGAGAAAACTCTTTTACATTTAGACAACTAGATCTTATTATTGGTCCTGTCCCTTAGAGGTGGCTTAGTGTGATGGGAAGGACAATAATGGTAATGAATTCCCAAAAGACTTGATAAGATTTTCTTTTCCTTAATGTAATATTTCCTTATTCCCAAACCTGAAGACAAAATCTTTTTATTTGATTGAAACAACATGTCTTAGGAGTCAATGGTGATTATTGAGAAAAAAGTGAGGTGCATTATTGTTACATCACATTCTCCCTAAATATGAGCTATAGCTAAGCTAGATGAAATTTTATAACCCAATTTATGTATCATTCCACTTTATAAAATGCTCATTCTCTCAAGTCCTGCTTACATCATATTACTGAACTGAAGGATAAATGTTGAAGATGATCTTTTGTTACTAAATAATTTGATCAGCTTTTTTTGTAGCGTCCCAATTAAATAGTTCTGACTATTCATGGGTTGATTGTTATTTAAGGAATTTTTAAAATTTGCAAGGACTCTTTTATTTTATTATATACAGTGTTTTCAGTAATTATTAAAGAAATACATAATCAATGGAAAATACGGAGAAGTAAATAAAAAACAAAATAAACAAATCCCATTAGCCAGAGTTATTAATATATATTGCTAACATTTTACTATATTTTTTCTTGGTATTCCTTTTTTCTAGGCATATATACCTGTGTTAATGACAAACCATCACAAAACTTAGTGCCTTAAGCCAGTGATAACTATTTAGCTAAGGATTCTGTAGATCATCAATTTAGGCTAGGCTTGGCTATTCCAGGCTCTGTTGCCTCATGCATTTGTGGTCAGCTGCAGAACAGCGTGCCTGGTCTTGACTGGGCTCTCACATGTTTAGGGCTTGTAGTCAGTGTGCTCTGTCTTCTGCCACAATTTTGGGTTTGCTCACATGGCAGACTCTAAGGCCCCTAGAGAGAAGACAGACGTGTACAAGGCCTCTTGAACAAAAGGCTTGGAATTGGTATATGATTATTTCTGCTGTATTCTTACAGCCAAAGCAAGCTAAGCCACAATCTAGCCTAGAATTCAAAAGGTAGGAAATAAACTTCAGGCTTTGATGGGGGACACTGCAAAGTCGCGTTGCAAAGGATGTGGAGAGAAGGAGTGAAGATTTCTGGGCAGTTTTGCAATTTACTACTGTGTGTGTGCACGTGTGTATATATGTGTACATATATGAAAGCTAAGTATATGTAATTATAGAGTCTACATTTTCATCACCAGATATGCTCCAAATCCAAGTTGCTAATCCAACTCTTGGTATATTGGAGAAATTAAATAAATTCTTATATGGGAAGTGCCTCAACAGGTATCTATAACAGAGGAGGTATTCAATAAATAGAAGTTAAAAAAGAAAAAGAAAGTATAACTTCTTTAGGCAACTCCTTGCTTGAATTCCATTAATCCTGCTTCTTGGTTGGGTTTATTTCTTCTCTGATTTCCTTCCATGTTTGCTTCTCCTGGTTGACAATACTAAGCACTCATGGCATTGCTCTAGACCACCTCTAGACCACCTCTCACCAGCCCTGAGATCTTGGAAAAGTCACTTGACTTGGTATCTCCATTACATCATCTATTTATTCAAAAGAACAACTACCTCACACCATCATCAGGAGAATTTAATAAACTCATGTATGTGGACAGATATTGAAAACTCTAGATATGTTGTTGTTTCCCAGGAACTCTTTATGCAATTGTGGAATGTCTTTAACATTTTCTTACTTAACATCTTTACATCCCCATTGTCTCTAATTGGCTCTAGCATTTCTTTAAATGAAGTATGTATTTATTTAAACAAACTGTTTCTGCTTAGTTTGTGTTAAGGAAAATTCAGCTTTCACAACCTTAGCTTGCACACTAATCTTCAAAACACCATAGCCATTTCTTTAATCTGATGGAGTCCCTGGCATAACGCCTGTCTTCTCTGATCAGAAATGACATTCTTAACATCAATAGATTCTTAGGCTTTTCTGACAGGAAATATTTTTGAGGATGTATAATCAGTTATGAAGTATGCTTGTCAATAAATTTTTCCTGCAAAAATAAATCAGAAATCCTCTCAAAATAGCATTATGAAAGAATCTGTTTTCCTTAGTACTCTTCCTGAAATGGTCATGCTTGAAGCTTGTAATAATTTTTATTTAGATGAAGGTTGTATATTTAACTTGTGTGCTGGCCATCTTTCTAACCAGCCAATCTGCATACATTTCATGTCCTAAGCAGGAAGAAAATGGTTGTGATCTAGAGTCAGCCTTTTCCTTACAAAGCCTGTGTCACCTTTCTTTTCCCTGACCGGCCTCTACTACTTTCCAGACCCTGTGAATTTCACCATAAACTGTCTTTATTTTCTTCCCCTACTCACATGCATGCCCACCCACCCAAAGAAAGAGAAACATCTTTCTAAAATGCCCCTTTGCTTCTCTTTGTCCTTTACTGGACATTGAATGGATGTATCACTCCTCTTCCATTTTGAACATGCCTGGGTGCCCATGCTCACAACTCATTCACTAACTCACTCACCCCCTCATGTATCCATTCATTCACTCATTCCTTGTTCATCTGGCAGCACTGGTGTTATAGACACTGTGCTTGGTGTTGCAGATAAAGACAAGCCCTGTCACTGCCTTGTGGATTTAACCTGTCGTAGAGGGGCAGTAAATGAAAAGGTCATGTGGTAAGGCCCTTAAGAGAGTTGTAATCAAAGGCTGTGGGAGCCCTGGGCATGGCGGGAGGACACCACATGCCATCCCTCCTAGGGACCACAGCCATGCTTCCAAGTTTGACAAGAGTCAGAGGCTATTGGAGTGGACGAGGTGAAGCGCAGGTGCCTGGATTGCTTCTCCAGCGGTGACTTGAGGCTGGAGGGGGCCTTGTCTGCGTGAAGTCAAGGTGTAGCCCGGTCGTACATGCCGGTTACTGAGGTGCAATAGGAAAGAGTGGTTTAGTAACCTGGGGCTAAGTTCTCAGATATGCTCTCCATTTCTTAAAATGAAGCCAGTGAAGATTGGTTGAGAACCTCCTGCCCTTGAGTCTAAGTACTCTATGTACTTCATCCTATTTTGCAGCAAACCTTTAATGTAAGTATTATCCCCTCCACAGATGAGGAAACTGAAGCTGACAGAGGTTAAGTAACATCCCTAAGATCACACGGCTAGTAAGAGTCAGAGCTTAGACTTCAAATCCAAACCATGTTGTCTTCTTTGAGGACAATTTTTTAAAATTCAAATTCTAATGAAACATACACTAAAAAACCACTATCATGGTAAAATACAGTACTTCTAATTTTGCCCGTGTGTATTTTTTAGTTGGGTAGAGAGAGGCAGCATCTGCAGGGAAGTTCTGCTAAGATGAAGCCCTGTTTGTCACCCTGTTGGAGTCAGTCAGGCCACTCACTGTGCCCACGCACCTTGTGAACGTGAGCTCCTAGAGGTACTTGGGACCTGTGCAACCTTACGTAGCTGTCATGGGCCCAGTTTTGGAACTGCATAACTCTACATACTGTGCCTGCACTCATATTAACTATTATACCTGAGTTCTTTCACTCTGAAACGTTCGATTTATTTCAAGGGAACAGTTGGGAGAATAAAGTAGGAAACTGGATAATTATTTTAGCATATGTAATATACCGTTGCATAGCTGTTAAAGATTTTTACTTCAAGCATAGTGCATTTAAATCACTATAGGCTGCTTACTGTTGTGCTTTGTCAAAATGTTCACACACCTCACTACACCTAAAGGTACAGAAAATTTTCCCAACTAACTCAGCAGTCATTGGGGAATGATTTCAAGGAGGAAAGCGTTCTTTTGTTTTGTTAGGCATGTGGGAAGCTAGATGGCAGAGCTCACTCTATAAGTAAGCGTCCCTTAGGAACATGTTTGTTGGGAGGGGCTTGCCCCTGTCCATGTCACGAGCGTCCTTGTCCCCAGTTCCTTACTGTAGGCCCTCATCTCCCTCCTGTACTGTTGCAGTAAGCTCCACCAGCCCCTTCTCTACCTGTGGTCATACGGACCCGGATCCTTTATCTTCTATCCCTAAACCCCTCCCTGGCTTCCTTGGGCTTATGGGATAACAGACTCTCTCGGATGGCATAAGAACTGCCCTCCCCGGCAGGGCGCCACAGCTCACGTCTGTAATCCTAGCACTCTGGGAAGCTGAGGCGGGAGGATCGCTTGAGGTCAGGAGTTCCAGACCAGTCTGAACGAGAGCAAGACCCCATCTCTACTAAAAATAGAAAAAATTAGCCGGTGTGGTGATGTGCGCCTATAGTCCCAGCTACTTGGGAGGCTGAGATAGGAGAATTGCTTGAGGCCAGGAGTCTGAGGTTGCTGTGAGCTAGGCTGATGCCATGGCACTCCAGCCCAGGTGACAGAGCAAGACTCTATCTCTCTAAAAAAAAAAAAAAAAAAATTGCCCTCCCCAAGCCCATAGTGTCCTGACCCCTGGCCCCTTGGCTATTTCTACAATTTCTCCTACCTTCCATACAATAGCCAGATCTCTTGCAATTCCCACCCAGAAGGGGCTGTTTCCTGCCTCTGGGCCTTTGCTCGTGCCAATCACTGTGCTGCATTGACCTTCTGCCTTGAGTCTGCCTGTTGCACACCCAGGAATGCAGAGTCCTGCTATAGATGGTATGTTGAGAACTGTCCCATCAGTCTTCCATCTCACCACCTGTGACATGACTTCATCGCACATACCTGTGTGAGCCTGTTCCAGGAAACAGGAATCCATTCTAAGTGATTTTTGTGTATTTGAATCTCCAACACCAGGTCAGGTACTTGGTGCCCACCGTTTGGCTACAAATGACTGTCGAAGAAATGAATGAATGAATGAATGAATGACTCTCTGGGAATGTCTTCTTTAGGTTTCTAGAATAAAAAAGAGCATAGCACATTATCTGCAAGGTATTTTAGCTTTTTTGAAATTCACGGGGAAAAAAAGTAAAACTGATTGACTTGTGAATCTGAATGATGACAAAACTGTATTTCCCAGTAGCATTCTAAATATCCCTGCGAGAAAATACTGGGATTTAATGAATCCTAGCTTTCTGTAGGTACAGATCAGTCTAATAGGTCAGACTGGTCAGACTGTGTGTGTGTGTGTGTGTGTGTGTGTGTGTGTATACACGGATATATTTATACACACACAAATGATAGATGAGTCTGGGTAAAGGGTCAAAAGGTATATGAGTGTTGTTTATACTATTTGTCTTTTGCAACTTTTCTGTAAGTTTGAAATTATTCTTCAGTATTAAGTTAAAAAGGCTTTTTTTATATCTCAGCCAAACCAATGATTGTTTTCTAAATAAATATTTCTTTTATTTTCTGTTCTTTCTTTTCCTTTCCTCTCTCTTATTCCTTTTCTTCCCTTTCTCTCTGTCTCCTCTTTTAGAAGTCCAAGGCTTGTGAGAAGGCCATCTCCGTGGGCCAGACAGTCATCACGAAACATCGGAACACACGGTATTACAGCTGCAGAGTGATCGCTGTGACGTCGCAAACCTTCTACGAGGTCATGTTTGATGATGGCTCCTTCAGCAGAGACACATTTCCTGAGGATATCGTGGTGAGTAGGTTTCCTTGGGTGCCTGCTACCCAGTGAACTTTTTGTAAAATCAAAGTAGCTGAATCCTTCAGGAAAAAATGTTTTTTTTTGTTTTTTTTTTTGTCTTTTTGAGTAGCTCATTGACTCGGTACACAGCCTTCATCATTCTAAATAATATCCAGGTGAACTTTAGCTGATCTTCCCAAATTGTTTTGAGTGAGAAATGCTATTTGGGCAAGAAATGTAAATGTTGCCTTAATTCGTTTGTGCTGCTACAACAAAATACCTGAGACTGGGTAATTTATAAAGAACAGAAATTTATTTCTCACAGTTGTGGGGGATGGGAAATTCAAGATCTAGGCACTGGCACTTGGTCTGTTGAGGGCCTTCTTGCTGCGTCCTCTTGTGGCACGCTAGCTGAATGCTGGTGTAGCCTCTTTCAGAAGGGCCTTAGTCCCCTTCCTGAGGGAGTAGCTCTCATGCCCTAATCACCTCTCAAAGGCCCCACTTCTTAGTACTGTCACATTGGCAACACCCGGATTTTGGAGGGCACACATTCAACCTATAGCATATGCGAATTCACCTTTTCTTTTATAAAGTGATGGCAAATTTGAATTCCTTTATGACTTGTTTTTCTTTATGCTTAACCAGAGATTGTAGCTTTTATTAATCTGACTTGACAGTGTGTTTAAATCTGTGTATGTTTCACATGGAGTAACAAAAATCACAGAGGAATAAGGCTGTGGCATTTACTGAGTTTCTTAGTTGTGGCCCAGGCTAGGACTGTGTGTGTGTGTGTGTGTGTGTGTATGTGTGTGTGTCTGTTGGTCTGTCTCCATCTCCTCCTTCCTCTGTCCCCTCATTGAACACCTTGGGGTTTATTCAGAGGAACTAGTGAATGTGTATCAGGGTAATGACTTCCTTTGTTTCAGGGCTTGCTTTTTAGCAGGGTGTTTTCACAAGAAGAACAGTTTCAACAGAGAGCTTTTTGACACTGAAATCAAATCCCATAACTGAGATCAGGGTTGGTTAGCCTGGCGGTGATGCTGTTATCCCTTCTCCTTTCAGCGGGCACGTCAGTTTGGGGAGCTGAGCTTTAATAATGCAGTTGTCGTTGCTGTCTCGCCTGGAGTCTCTGTTGATGCTTTGCTTTTGTTTGTACTTGGAAAGCTGTT
The DNA here is from genome assembly GCF_000956105.1 of Propithecus coquereli. Taxonomy (NCBI): domain Eukaryota; kingdom Metazoa; phylum Chordata; class Mammalia; order Primates; family Indriidae; genus Propithecus; species Propithecus coquereli. The sequence goes on along the minus strand of NW_012148252.1, from coordinate 2,192,897 downwards.
TCTTAATAACTCTTTAATGGTAATAATTGTGCATTATGTACAATTGAAAATTAAATGTAACCTCAAGATAGATTGCTCAAAAGTATTTCTAGGATTTTGTCTCCTGGGGTTGAAGAAACATTGATTCAGTTAGCTTTGTTATGCGTACTTTTCTGTGATGTTAAGAATGACAGGTATGTAAACAAAAATGACCTTATTTCAAAGGTTTTAAAGCAATTGAATTTAAACAAATTAAAAATCCCAGAACTTGCTCATAAACCAAAATAGTAAGTTGTGTTACCTGGCAGGATGCTAGCTGGAGCATCACTTCACTGCATTGCCATTGTTACTCATGAACAGCATCCGTAGGGGACTGCTCCCCTTGCTAGAATTTGTCCTCCCTTCAGGCACTCAGTCCACATTCACTGGGTGCCACACATCACACTGGCTGCTGGGAAACAGTGAGAAAGACGATGTCATCTCTGCTCAGTCTTGGGGAGAAGTAGACTGGTAAATGGGTGCTTTCTGTATAGCGACCCATGTGGTTCTGTACATGAACCGCAGCAGCCTACTACCTGCTGGGTCTGGAAGAATTGGTAAAGGGCTCCAGGGTTAGTAAGGACTGCCGCTTACTGACATTTACCATGTGCCAGGCACTGCTCCGGGAACTTGACCCAGGAGCTTAGTGCATCCTAACAACCCTACGTACTAAACACTATGATTTTTCACATTTTGCTTCTGAGGAAACTGAGGCACAAAGTCGTGACTAACTGTCCCAAGGTCACATGCCCAGAATAAGGCTTGACCTCATATCTGAGCACCCTGTGTCCCAGGCAAGCTGATATAAAATTAACCGTCAAAAATACACTGTCCTGGGACACTAGGTCTGTGAACTGTAATGACTCTTTACCTTGCGGAGCCAGAAGCTCTGGCTCTATGGCAGAGTGTATTTGCCTTTTCCCTCAAGCAGCCACAGTATATTAGTGGGTTTGCAGTCTCTGTGCATCCACTGTGTTAGCAGTGCAGTTTGTTCTGGTCATTATCTGGCTCCCTAAAATCCAAAGTCATGGGTTTAAAAGGTAAGCTTCTAAAATTTAAACTATTAACAAGTATGGAGAGTCTGCGTTTCTTACTAAAATTAGTGAAAGCTACATGATTAAATGCCTTTGTAGTATGTCAGCAAGACTTTAGTTTGATATACAGAAATTTGATATTAAATTTTAAAAGTTAAATTTAGTTAAGTTAGTTAAATTTTAAAAGTAAGTAGGAAGCAAGAAGTCTGCTTTAATATTTCTTTTCCAGATAGTTAACCGATGATCATTTAGTGACTCATTTCTCTTTTCCCCAGTGATCTTAAGTGCCAGCTTCGTCATATTTTAAACATGTCAATATGTCTCTGGGTTTACTACGCTGGGTCAGTGTCACATTTTGCTTCTTAAAATATTATTTAGGAAACCTTCCATGCATATATAAACATATATGGAGAATAACATACAAAATGCTTTTTTTCCACGGGTGAGCCCTGCCAAGGTGAAGTCACACCCCTCCCTTCTCAAAGTCTGGCACAAGGGAGGGAGAGGGTCAGAAGCACATGGAGGACCCCTCGGCTTGAAGGTTGGGCAGGCAGCAGCCCATCAAAGGTCCTCTCTGGTGGGTAGGATGCTGGGAAACATCGCTAGCCTAAGGTCGTGGGCAGAGAACTAGCTGTAAGAGGAGCCACTGCAGATGGCCCAAATGCTTCATCCCGTTGGTAGGTGGATGTGGGCAATAGAAGGACAAACATTCTTAGTCATTATTACACAAACTCTCAGTGTCCCTTGCACTACTTCAGCGTCCTCTGGAAGGTACATATGTGACAGATGACTCACTCTCCTAAGATATAATGCCAGTTGAAACCCTTCAACAATTTGCCTTATCTTTAAGCTGTTCCTATGAAAGAGGAGTATAAAGTGAGTTTGCAGCCTTAGACTTATGTTGCTCTTTTCTAATTTTTTTGCCCCTGTAGGGGGGTCTCCAGATAATATTTTTAAATTTTACCAGCCATTAAATTAGGAGTGTGCTTCAAAGAGGAAAGAAAGACCCATTTTAAAAAGAACATTTTATATTCTCGAGGTGGTATTTTTGCAGGTGGTATGTCATAATGGGTACTGAAATCAGGCAGATTTGGATCA
>NW_012148252.1:2184187-2190697 GCF_000956105.1 Propithecus coquereli | reverse complement strand
ATGTATGAAAGTATATAAATATGTTTATACCACACATCATTATTCAAGCCATGGGGCTTCATTGCTAATATCATTCCACTTCCACCTTGATATTTATCTAGATCAGAACTGTCATCTGGGAGATGGGGCCCTGCTCAGTACCCTAATTGGGAGTTTCATCGGGACATAAGATAAACTATAATCAGGTCCATTTCTGTCTCAGTGTTTTGCAGATCATGGCAGAATGATTATTTATTGGGAACACTAAATACATTCCATATTCCTCAAGAAATCTTGTTTTCCTTAGATGATATACCTGTAGCATCAGAAACTGGTGGTAGAAAATGATTTTTCTTCTGTTTGTCCGAAAACTCTGTAATCCACATGATGTGCATGTCAGGTGTGAGCGCTGCTGGGGAGAATCATTCATCAAATGCAGTGTGATTCTGGTGTTCTGGCTAATGAAGACCTACTTTCTCTAAGCCTTGGGTATTTGTTAACTAGAACTGCTGTGAGGGTACAGTGCAATTTCAGTTTTCTAACTATGAAAATCAAATTTAGGATATCGAGTTTAATCATCCCAAGCTATTTATTTATACATGACATAAATATAGTCCCTTACGAAGCCTGATAGTTTTGTAAAGGAAGTTACATTCACTTATTTATAGAGTCGATGATTACAAATCACTTCATAAACCCAACGGATGAGAAACCCTTGAATGCAGGCTGGCCTATGCATGTTTGAGAATAAATTTGGCAAGCATTAAAATGCTTATGTTAGGATTATGTGATTGGAGAGAGTATTTGGAGCAGTAGGGAGAAACATTCTTTGTGCTACCAGGAAATTTCTTTCCCTACGTATGTACTTTATTTCTGTGATAAGTAGAAAAATGTCCAAAAAATTCTCTCTCAGCGATGCACCTGCAGAATGTGTGTATCAGCCCAGTTAAACTCAGCATGCGTACGTAGCTGTAAAGGGAAGTAATAAAAGATGTATTGCTACACACCTCCATCTGTCAGTCCGTGAAATTGCGACATACTCCTGATGAATTTTTTTGTCTTCCTCTATTTTGATGGGAATGAAAGTTGCACACCCAAAAGCACTCAATAAGCATGGAGATTCCAGGGCCCCTCTTAGCCTCTGCCAGAACCTGGGATCCTCTAGCATGCCCATGTTGACAATACAGTGATGACTGCTTCCTTTCATCTGAACTCTGAGCTCATTTTGAGAGAGGAGGATGGTGCGGGTGGGCACTTGATCATTCTAAGGTGGGCACTTAACATTCACCACTGGGAGTGAGCAGAGAAACAGGACCATTTAGAAATTAGACAGCAAGATTCCATCGCTGGAATTTCCATGAAGACTGGCCCCATTTTTCAGCCTCTGTTGAAATGTGAAAGAAGCATGAAAACAATACTGGTGAGGATTCTGAGAATGAATAGTCACGGCCTTTAGTTCTGAGGGCTTTACATGCAAACTAAGGTTCTTAGAGATAATTATTTCCCCTCAGATATATGCAGTTTGCTTAAGCTTTCCAGCTTCAGCATTTTCCCCACTAAAAATGGAAGAATAATTTCCACCTTTAAGGATTATTGACAGGACTAAAAGAACTAAATGCCTGACACATAGTAGGCCCCAAATCAAAGTTTTTGGGATATTAACTTAAGCATGTAGAATTTTTTTTTTCTCCTTTTCCCTCCCCATCTAGTTTATATACTTTTCTGATCGTGATGAAATTTGTGTCCTCAGAGCTTTGTTCCTATCCCATCAGGTTAAATGAGAACCTGTGCTTGTGAGGTTTCACTGGGTCAGCTAATTGTTCCCACTTGCTGTGAAGTAGTTCTGGCATCTTTTTGACTTTACATTATAATAGTCTATCTAGTTCCCTACATTTATGCTTTTGTTTTTCTGAGCGTTAAAAGCATTATTTCAATGGTGTTTCATAAGAAACCCTGCTCCAAAGTAAGTTCATACTCATTTCACAGATGTAATACTGACAAAGTCACAGAAAACTGTGATTTGCCCAAGTTTCCCTTCCCAAGTACCCAGTTGCTGGGTCCAGATTGCAGGTCAGCCCTCCTGTGCGTTCCATTGCTTGTTGCCTTTGGAAGTCTACTCTTGGTGGCTGAGAAGACATCATGCCTCCCTTGAGGGTCAAACACAGAATCCATGGACATGGTGTAGGAAGCTTCTCGGTTCTCAACACCACATAAACCCCTACTTGGCAAGCATAGGTGTATGGAGTGATCTGGGTGTTCAGAGACAAAATATCCTAGTGGCTTTGAGAAAATAAGAAAAAATTAGTTCCCAGAAACATTCTCTACTATGGGATCCCGGGAAACATTTTTATATGCCTCTCAGTGCCTTGATTTTGAGGTGCTCTGGATTTTCTGTCTGGCCATGCAGACTGACAGTGGCAGGTACCTCTGCCAATGAGGCTGCCTTGGCTTTGGAGGGTCACGTCCAATCACTACCCATTTGTGTTAAGTTTGGTGTCCTTTACTTCTACCCTCCTCCTCCCATTAGGCTATTCTGGTCCTTCTAGAATGAATGGACATTTGCCAGAGAAGGGTTTGGAAACATTTTTGGTTTAGAGTTCTGCAGGTGTGGCCCACATGGCATTTAACTGGTTGACGGTGGAGTGCTTGCTTCTTTATCTTGACTGTGGGGCTGGGAAGCTGTGAGATGAAAGGCTTTATCCAATTCCAGTTGATTTTTACTTCTATGGGAAATGTTTTCTATATCAAAAAAATACCTATTATTACTTTGATTTTAATCATCATTCAATTTAAAATTTACTTTTCTAAGCCTTTAAATTCATCTGACAAAATTTATTTATAAATATAATAATTTTTCATAAAAATAAACTCATTTGTTTCTTGATTAATGTTCATATAATGCATAACTTTGACAGATCAAATCCTAAATATTTTATATTTAAGTAACCATATTTCCTTCAGCATCTTAACTATGATTATAAATTTAATATATACATTTCTCACAAATGTCACAATTTTTCTAAGTACATTATGCTCATAACTTTAATAAATCAGACATTAGTTTAGTACTTCAGATTCTCCTAAGTATTTAAGACATCTTCAAAAACAATACATCGAGCCATATACTATTTACAAAACACATAATTGTACCTTTATAAAAATAATTTATGTATGATTAATAGACAAATAGTTAGAAAGACTTTACCCAACCAAGAGGGAACGATATTACCATATTTTATGCTAGGAGTTTACTAAGGAAAAATTATCAAAGAACCTCAAGGCCATTTGAGAGGCATGGAATCTGGTTATACCTTTGAACACTAAACCCACAGTCGTTGGACAGGGGCTCCTAATTAAAGTCAGCTTTTATTCAATGCCTCAACTATCTAAACAACTGTGTCCTTCACGGAGGCCCTAACCAGTCTTCTGAGCTGGAGGTGGGTACTTTCCAGGTCCTGGGGTTTTATTATCTTTTGTGTAACTCGTATGGCTTTTCGCATTAAATCCTGGGTGTATTAATGGAATATTGAAGCCCTTATTTGAGTTGCAGTTGCACCTTTTTTCTCTTTTACAAATTGTATGTATCTCACTGATCACAATTCTGTAGGTGTCATATTGACAATTTCCATTTATCACTGGTGATCCTCTGAAGAAAAGTATGTCATTGCCCTGATGTTCCATGCAGGAGATTAACTAGTTGCCATGAAGACATACTGTCAGTTATGTTTTTCTTCAAATATATACCTCCCTCACTTGACAGTATTTCTCTTATTTCTCTTTTGGTAATTATCTCAAAGTGATTGGTTTTGGGAACTTATTCCCAGGGGACAGCTTCCTGGCATTTCTTTCCCATCATTTTCTTTCCAAGAAGACTCAGGAATAGCAACTCATCTTCAGTCTAACAAAATCAAAATAACTACCTTGAACTTGAGGGCAGTGTTATTAATTTCCAGGATTTCATCTTCTTAGTGCAGAGCTTAAACCCAGGGGTAGCAGGACTCATGAACCAAATCCACCCTGTGCTTTGGGAACACCCACTGATAACATCCTTTCTGAGCTATGTATTTAACACTGTGTTAGGCATCATGGGTGATGCAAAGATGTGTACGCATAGGTGCAGGAGTGACCTACGTGTTTTGGAGGCAAAATAAAATACCTGAAAGTTTGAAAGACTGAGAAAAAAAGTTGTTCGCAGAAACAATTTATATACTATGAGATCTTCAGAAGCAATTTTGGATCCCGTTGGCATCTAGATTTTGAGTTGCCCTGGATATTCAAGTCAGGTGGCCATACAGACATGACCACCTGTGTCAGCGAGGCCGCCTTGGCTTTGGGAAGTCACGCTCCATCCCTGGCCATTTATGTCATGCTGCTACACGTCGATGCCATTTGCACCTCCTCACCCCCATCAGGAGCAGATCTGAAAGATTTTACAAGAAAAACACCCCATGAAAGTTATTGACAGTAAGTTCAGAGATGGAAGCAATTGTGTTGGGCCAACATGTTTAAGGAAGTCACATTGAGGGAGAGAGATGTGTGCTGGATTGCTGACTTATAAGAGTTCTTTACATGTTCTAGATACAAGCCTTTTCTTGGATGCTTTACAACTTTTTTCTTCCAGTCTGAATAATGTTCCATTGTACAGTATGATTATAACATATTTTGTTTATCCATTTATCAGTTGATGGACATTTGGATTATTTCTAGTTTGGGGCTATTATGAATATGCTGCTATGAATATTTGCTTTCAAGTCTTTGTGTAGACATGTGTTTTCATTTCTCTTGGGTAAATACCTAGGAGTGAGATTACTGAGTTATGTGGTAGTATATATTTAACTTTATAAGAAACTGCCAAACTGTTTTCCAAAGTGTCTGTACTGCTTTGTATTCCCACCAGCAACGTTGGAGGTTATAGTTTCTCCACATCCTTGCTAACACCTGCAGTGTCAGTCGTTTGGATAATAACCATTCTTGTGGGTATATAGTGGTATCTCAGTGTGATTTTAATTTATATTTCCCTAATGACTTAGGATTTTGAGCATCTTTTCAAATGCTTATTAGCTATTCATGTATCTTCTTTGGTTGAAAGCCAATTTGAATCATTAAAATATTTTAAATTTTATTTATTAAATTGCCTTATATTGAGTCAAAATATGTTTTTTGTAGTCTATACATGAATCTTTTATCAGATATATGATTTACCAATATTTTCTCTAAGTTCGTGTCTTGCCTTTTCACTTTCTTAATAGTGTCTGAAGAGCAAAGGTTATAAATTTTGATGAAGCCCAGTTTATCAACTTGTTCTTTATGGATCATGCTTTTGGTGTCATATCTTAAGAAATCTTTGCCTGACTCAAGATCACCAAGATTTTCTCATATATTTTCTTATAGAAGTTTTATAGTTTTAGGTCTTACATTTAGATCTGTGATCCAGTTTGAATTAATTTTTGTGTATGGTGTAAGATCAGAGCCTAAGTTCTATACAGTGAAAAACATACTACCTAATTTATTGAATTGTTGTAAGAGTTAAATGAATGTCTGTATCATCATAGTGCTGCACCTTACACATAGCAGATATTCAAAAAGATGCGATTCTTTTCTGATCCTTGACTTAATTAGCTTTCTCAAAATTGCATTGAAGAAGGGGGAAATCCATATAGATTGTTTTCTGTTAATATTCTGAACTTCTAAAAAGCTCTACGGACAGCTCATTTGCAGATCTACTTAATATCATAACTATTTGGGGAATGTGTATTGTGTAAGTGTTCAAGATTTGATTTCAGTGTTATAATTTCTATACCTTTGGAGAGAAAAGAATAGCAAATATCAGATGAAACAGTGGTTCTCTCTGCAATGAGCTCTTAATGATGATAAATGTGTTTAGACCTAAAAAATACTTTGATTTTTTTTTTAGATCATTGTTTCCAGGATCACATTTCAAAGTAGGGCATGTTTTGTTTTTCTAAAAAAATAAGGGAAGAAAAAAAGGCAAGAATTTTTGTTGTTGTTGTTAGCAATGCAATGGAAATTAATGAAGAAGTGCTTACTTCAGGAAGAAATTGAACTCCAAATTTTCCATTTTAACTTGAACTTTCTATCATAACACTTATCCCAGTTTGATAGATGACACCCACTAAACTTTGAACTTTTTGAAAACAAGGGCTATGTCTGAGTTACTGTTATTTACCTAGTTCTTAGTACAGGACCTGACTTACACTAAGTGGATAATAGTTGTTGAATTAAAAACTAAATAGCATTAGTAGCCATCACACATTCAGGTATTAAATTTATTATTCTATTTCATACCTTAGACAATTAGTGTGTTGTTTTATTTTCAAATTCATAGGCAGTGTCAAGAATTATTTTAAAAAAATTTGAGGAGCTAGCTACAGGACCCAAACACAGCACCACAGCTCGCTCCTCCCTGCAAGTGCCACCTACTGACAGGGAGGTCATCCTGCACACCCTTTTACTGCATCTACTGATTCATCATAAAGGGTGGGTTCGATTCTCACCCACAAACACCACCTA
>NW_012148252.1:2178815-2179842 GCF_000956105.1 Propithecus coquereli | reverse complement strand
AACTCAGCAAAAAGGGAAGGGTAGTTAAAATTATGCATACTTCCCGTAGAGTAGATGTAGGGTATATTCATGGGTTATTGCTTTTAAAATATGCCTGATATTTACCCTTTCTAGCCTTTAATTCAGATTAATCTGACCCAATGGTTTATTTATGTGTTATATCATTTTTTTTTCGAGTAAACAGATAAAGCCCCTTATCTGATTTACACCATAAAAGAAAGTGACTGGCACAAAACAAGTCAGGCTTTAGTCCTTGTATTCTAAGCAGCCAACACCTGAAGCAACGTTGAAATAGAAACTGTAAGAGAACTATTGAAAGAATGTGAAGGTGAGCACCATCGATATTAGGTGATATTCTATAATTAATAAGATATCTATCTCTATATCTATAGATAGATATAGAGATAGATATATATACATAGAACACTGCCTCATCAGGCAACAAGCCTTAGACTAGGCTGCAAATGGCTATACCAGACCCTATAACTTTGCTGCTGCTGCTTCTTACTAGGTATTTTGTTCCCTGTCTCATCAAGGAATTTTGACATGATTTATGCATTGCATATGAAATTTAATATGTCCTCACAGTTTTAAAATTTATTTCAAGACTAGTAAAACCTCTTTCCTATGTTAGTTACACTGGAACTCCATCCTAGGCCATTAATTATGCTTTTATAGGGTTTTATGTTTGTGTTGTGTTGTGTTATGTTGTGTTGTGCTTTGTTTTGCTTTTGTCTTTGTTTGCATAAAGCTGGAAGGGCAAAAATCTAACCAATATCTAATAGTGGGTTCCCTTCCAGAGAAATCTAATGAGAATGGAAAAGCAGTATGTATAGTGCTTAAGTCCTCTTTTTTCTCTGAGAATGAGGGGCTTGTAAAGATGTGGAAGGTTGATGAAGACCCTTCCTTTTGTAGACAGAAAATTCCTACAGGGCCAGGCGTTTGATAAGCCACATCTGAGTACTTGCATGTGGTGATATATGGAATCTCTAGTCAAAAGAAATCTTACTCTTCAATAAGTGATAGC
>NW_012148252.1:2081538-2178225 GCF_000956105.1 Propithecus coquereli | reverse complement strand
CATCTTTCTGCATATAATTTCTGAAATATAATATATAGCTAACAGCAAGAACTTCCTGAGGCGAATAGTCAATAGGGAACTGCCTGTTTACAAGCCATTTTATATTATCTTTCACCTCTATCCAACCCAGGTGCTAACACACTGGGTATAGCACATAAATTTGTGACACATCCCAGAAGATACGGGGCCCATAAATCAATTAAAAGTTTATGTCCCTGTCTGACCGTGGGGTTTCAATTATTTTGGTAATAGAGTGAACTTAGATTATTGTTTGATAGGTATATCCAGTAGAAGTCAGTACTATCTGCTTATTGATAAACAACACTGCCTTCATTTTAGTCTTTCCTTTGTGTTCCTTATTTGAAAGAGGTTAATTTTCATGGGTGAGACAGAACCAGTGATGAATCTTTTGCCTTTTGCATTATTAAATAAATTATATTTTGAGGTCAGAATATACAGGCAAAGGGAGAAGAAGAATGATACAGGAAGTATGGAAGGAAAATGAAGTCGGAGTGTTTTTTTTCCCTTAAATTTCTAATCTTTCCACAATCAGAGCATATTCTATGCTAAGAAGTGTGCAGAAAACTTGGAAGCTGCGGCCTGCTGTAATCTTTGTTGGTTGTATGTGTTTCTGCACATTAATTGCCTCACACCATTTGGTTTTGCCTTCTGTAAAACGGAGGATATGTTTGAAAGTCTATTATGCTTTAGATGTTTTATCCAAGAGTATTAAAGAACTTTATATTTGTACAATGTTTTTCTTAAAATGTTTTAATAGTATGTTATGTTGAATAATGGTATGTACATGGTTTTCAGATCAAAGTAGAGTTTTTTTTTTTTTTACCAGTAATGAAAGCTGGTATGATCTGTGCTAGAAAAAGATGTCTTTCGTAGATTCATGGCTAACAACTCAGCAAAAAGGGAAGGGTAGTTAAAATTATGCATACTTCCCGTAGAGTAGATGTAGGGTATATTCATGGGTTATTGCTTTTAAAATATGCCTGATATTTACCCTTTCTAGCCTTTAATTCAGATTAATCTGACCCAATGATTTATTTATGTGTTATATCATTTTTTTTTCGAGTAAACAGATAAAGCCCCTTATCTGATTTACACCATAAAAGAAAGTGACTGGCACAAAACAAGTCAGGCTTTAGTCCTTGTATTCTAAGCAGCCAACACCTGAAGCAACGTTGAAATAGAAACTGTAAGAGAACTATTGAAAGAATGTGAAGGTGAGCACCATCGATATTAGGTGATATTCTATAATTAATAAGATATCTATCTCTATATCTATAAATAGATATAGAGATAGATATATATACATAGAACACTGCCTCATCAGGCAACAAGCCTTAGACTAGGCTGCAAATGGCTATACCAGACCCTATAACTTTGCTGCTGCTGCTTCTTACTAGGTATTTTGTTCCCTGTCTCATCAAGGAATTTTGACATGATTTATGCATTGCATATGAAATTTAATATGTCTTCACAGTTTTAAAATTTATTTCAAGACTAGTAAAACCTCTTTCCTATGTTAGTTACACTGGAACTCCATCCTAGGCCATTAATTATGCTTTTATAGGGTTTTATGTTTGTGTTGTGTTGTGTTATGTTGTGTTGTGCTTTGTTTTGCTTTTGTCTTTGTTTGCATAAAGCTGGAAGGGCAAAAATCTAACCAATATCTAATAGTGGGTTCCCTTCCAGAGAAATCTAATGAGAATGGAAAAGCAGTATGTATAGTGCTTAAGTCCTCTTTTTTCTCTGAGAATGAGGGGCTTGTAAAGATGTGGAAGGTTGATGAAGACCCTTCCTTTTGTAGACAGAAAATTCCTACAGGGCCAGGCGTTTGATAAGCCACATCTGAGTACTTGCATGTGGTGATATATGGAATCTCTAGTCAAAAGAAATCTTACTCTTCAATAAGTGATAGCCTTAAAGTTTTTTTTTTTTTTTTTTTTTTTTTTTTTTTACAGTGAGCACCTACTATATGCCAGGCATTGGTAGTGAGAAGTAAAACTGAAATGGTTTTTGCTCTTAAAGACTTTACAATCTAATGAGAGATAGTAACACACTATCTTTAGTGTGATTAACAGTCACACTAATAAAGATGTGCTTCAAATCGAGTTAAGTCTTGGAATGATAGCAATATGATTCTATAAGAGCACATAAAAAAATCCTTATCTAGATGGGGGATGGGGGCAACTTGAGTGAAGATCTGCAAGGTGAGTTAACTGGAGAAAGGGCAGAAGGAGAGTATTTCAGGCAAGGCAAGCACATCTGTTAGAGAAGTGGATGATGAGTTTAGAGAAGAAGGAAAGGGCCAGACTAGGTAGGGCCTTGAAGGCCATGTTGTAGGGTTGGGTGTTTTTCTGTTTTGGTTTTGTTTTTTAATTAAAATATGGTCTTGCTATGTTGCCCAGGCTAGAGTGCAGTGGCCATTCACATACGTGATCATAGTTCACTGCAGCCTCGAACTCCTGGGCTCAAGTGATCCACTTGCCTTAGCCTCCTGAGTAGCTGGAAATACAGACATGTGCCACCATGCCTGGCTATAGGGTTGGGCTTTTATTCTAACAGCAGAGGGAAACCTCCATTGACTTTCTTGAGCAAAAGAGATTTGTTATGAAACATTTTCTTTGACTATCATGGAGAAGCAGGATTAGAGAGTGTACCATAGTGAATGCTAGGAGGCTGGTAAGGAGAACATTGACGTAGATCAGAGGAGAAATGATAGTAGCTTGTTTAGGAACAATGGAAGGGTCTGAAATATATTGAGGAGGTAAAATCTGAGGACCTAGCCGAGTGCTGTGGCTCATGCCTGTAATCCTAGTACTCTGGGAGGCCGGCTGAGATGGGAGGATTGCTTGAGCTCAGGAGTTCAAGACCAGCCTGAGCAAGAGTGAGACCGCATCTCTACTAAAAATAGAAAATTAGCCAGGTATTGTGATATGTGCCTATAGTTCTAGCTACTCTGGAGGCTGAGGCAGAAGGATTGCTTGAGCCCAGGAGTTTGTGGTTGCAGTGAGCTATGATGATGCCACTGCCCTCTAGCCTGGGTGACAGAGTGAGACTCTGCCTCAAAAAAAAAAAAGGTGTGGGGGACCCAGGGATGGATTCATGGCGGGAGCCAAGGGAGAAAGATATGACTCCCAGGATTCTGGCTTGCCTGACCCCAAATGGAAAGTGATATTAATACCTGTCATTGGATTTAGGGAACCTTGGAAGAAGCCCAGGGTTCTAGGGCCAAGACGCGTTATGCCATGTTGGGGTTTCTTCCCTTCTGCTCTGTTTTTTCCACCTAGAGCAGTTATTGTTATTTAGGGCCACTCTAAGAACCCTGGTTGGCAAAGCATAGTTTTTGTAGTTGTTGTTTTTTCTTCTCACAGAGTGCAAGGGATATTGAGCGAAAGGTCCCATGCCACAGTGTGAGAAGAGAGATTCCATACTTTAGAAGTGGCATGGCCAGACACGTCATTAAATTAATGACATAACATACACACACCGTTACTTAACTGTACCCATTTGATAAATAGTGAATGTTTGTTTAAGAAATTCTTCAATATGACAATGTGGCCACCAAAATTGATGAATTATATTTACCCTTCATGGGGCTTCCATCTTGGCACATAGACATTTAAAGGGAGTGTATCCACACATTTGCAGACCTGACCTCACTGTATAGCTCCTTCTAACATCCCTTAATCTATAGCTCTCTTCAGCACTTGTTTAGCTGATTGTGCCCTTCCTCCATTTTCTGTACATGTAGCCCACATACTCTCTTCTGGAACTTTTACTTCCCCTCTCCATTCAGTGGCTGGCTGTGCCTCTCCTGCCCAGGGCTCTCTCATCATGAACCAACATAGAGGTTGACATCTACTGTGTTGCGTGGGGAAGAGCCCTTGTTTTCTGAAAGAGATGGACTGCATGACCTTACAGAGTCTTGAACATCCCTCATTTTCGAGGTTCATTTACCTTTTTTTCAAAGGGAAAGAATTGGTTACTAATTTTGGTGGACAAAATGTGTGTGGTTAGCAGTAATCATAAAAATTAGCAGCTAATGTTAGCAATTATAGATGTACAATGTTTTGCATAACATACCATGGCTGGCTAAAGTAAGAAATACAGAAGGATGTAAGATGAAAAGTTCATGTCCCTGCACCACCCACATTCGGAAATCACAGGCCCACCTGCTTCTTGTATATCCTCCCAGGATTTTTTAAATGCACATACAAGCTTTGTGTGTGTTTGTGTGTGTGTGTGTATGCACACACATGCAGATATTTATTTGAATGCACTTGGCATCATACTAACATGCTAAAAGCTAGGAATTGCATCCTATGTACTTTTAACATCATTGCTAATTGGATGGATGTTTAAAACTGTTTTCAGGCAAGGCCATCTCCTTTTATCTTTTATCTTCCCCTTCCTACTTATTTACATTTTTTTTTAATCCCTGAAGTCTGTCTTCCTCCCCTCCCAGTTTAACCTATGAAAGCCAGTCTCAGCTGTCCTGGCTCCAGCATTTCCTCCACTGAGCCCACTTTCAGGTGCCCTTCAACCCTGGATCCACCTCTCTTTGGTGTGTTTTGGTTCCCATTTGCCTCTATATGCAAATCTATGTCAGAAGTGTGTGTGTCTGTTTCAAGGAAAGTAACTGAGGATGCTAACTACCCTTGTTACTTTTTTGGTCAATTGAAAAAATATCATATCACAGTTGAAATATTAATTGACTGACTATCCAGTGTTCATTAAGCAAGTAGGATGTTAGCAAGAATCAGGGTTCAAATAAAGACTAATACCTGGTGTGAAAAGAAAAGAGACTTTCCTATTGCAAAGATTCATTAACTATCAGAAAGAGGGCATGACATAATCCTCCATGTAATTCGGAACCAGGCATTCCATGTTTGAATGCATCAGAAAAGCTAAATTCACCGCCCTCCTTTTTTGTGCATTTAAACCTTTGTGGATTAAAAGCTTTCGTTGGGATAATTCTGACAATGGTGTATTATCTACGTATCATTTTTTTACCTGGGAATCTACAAACAGCAAAATTCTCCTTAATTTCACATTAAGATTATTTTGATTTGACCAGCTTTTGACAACACAAGAATCATTTGAGGAGTTTCTGACTTCCCTTTAAGGTTAATAGTGTTGAGTAAATAGATTGATTCTTTATCCTCTCCTCAGCCATCTTATTTATCTGTCTACCAATGTGACAGACTAGTCTCTGTCGCAATATGCTGGTAGTAATTACACACGGCCTTTTCTTCATAAGACAGTCTGTTACGAACATGATTGCTTAACTTTATGCATTTGCATTTAATCTAAAAGGAAGGACATGTTAAACCAACAGAGGTAGAAGCAGTAGCTTATGTGTGAAGTATTTATAAAATGGAGTTGCTGACTTTTTTTTGCTATGCTAAGGAGCACATTGGCAACTTTGAGAAAATTCTGGCTTACTTAATTTATACATAAATATTCTGTATTCCTCTGCTTCTGAATTTGACATAATATGAGCTGACATATTTGACAAGTCGTATTCTCACAAATCCTTCGGTTTGTCTCCACCCCTTCTTGACTCTCTCCTTTTTAATTCTCTATTTAAAATCCTTTCCGGTTGTCACTCGTTTGTTCAAAATCTTGCACTGCTGGGTGGTGAAATACAAAATTAAATTAAATTATAGCCAGCTCTTGGTGAGTTGTGACTCTGTGCAAGTCATTTCATTGTTCAGCCCTTATCTTTAAAATGGGGATATTGGCCTAGATGATTTCTCAGGCCTCTTCCCGTTCTGGCGGGGGAGAAAAGCATGGGTGATCCGTAGTCATCTCTGACTGTAAGCACTGGAGTCATCTGCACGTACATGTCCCCCTTTCTCTGAGTCCCGCGGCCCTGATGACCACTTTTGAAGTCACTGTGGCTGGGTTCAGGGTGCTGCATAGGTAAGGTAGGCTGAGGGGGAGTGCGCCCTCCCTCCCCCCAACTCCCGTGTGACTCCCCTACCCACTCAGGACGTCTCCTCCACCACGCCCATCACGGAGCACTGCAAGTGGCAGGGAGCTCACGCACTGGTTGCTGTGCTGTTAGGGAGCATTTGCTTCTTTGCATGGAGTCTAACTGCTGCCTTTTGAAACACCCAAGAGCCAATCCTAGTTCTTGATCTTATAGAAAACTGTATCAATGCATTTTCTCTTCCACTCACAGCTTTCCTCTCGTTTGTAGAGAGCTATTAGGTCTCTCCTAAGTCATCTCATATCCAAACAAAACAGTCCTCATTCCTCAGTCATGGGGAAGGAATGAATGATTCAGTGAACACAAAGTGGTTTCAGAACACTCTTCCTCCAGGATGCTCTGAGAATGAAATTTTCTTGGACAATGTTGTTCTCAGGTGTGAAAACACAGTGCTCCAAACACAGTCTGGCCAGTACAAGCATGACAACTCTTTGGTCTGGACGTTGAACACATACCAATGTGGATAGAAGGCAGGTTAAATGGATTATTTATGCAGCTATTAAAAATCCTGTTTTCAAAGGATATTTAGTGATGCGATATAATAAATGGAAAAATCAGGCTCAAAATTGTATATACAGTGTGATCCCAATTATGTATAAATATATAAATATGCAAAGGAAAAATCCTCAAAGGAAGTACATCAAAATGTTACTGATTATCTTTGGAGAGTGTAATCATAGGTGATTGTGATTTTCAACTTTATCGCCTTCTTATAGTTTCCATATGAGCATGTTTTATTTTTATGATCAAGGGAAAAAATTATTATTATTTTTTTAAGGATCTGAACCCTTCTGAGAACTCCATGTTTTCTTACTCTTTTCCCCCAATTTTCCCTATCTGGATCTTTTCAGATTGCTTTGTCAAAATTTCATTTTAGATCCCTTATCTCTTGAGGCATCTTGAAGCTCTCTGGAATATAAGAACCATATAGAATGCCAATAATCTGTTCAGTGCTTCCGCATTACACCATAGTTCCCTTATGTAGGAGTTCTTAACACTTACTTAAAAATTTTTTTGATTTTTAAAAAATTGTGATGCCTGCGTTTTCTAATGAAGAGTTGCATTAAGTAAGCCACATCTCTTTAATTCATTATTCATCCCATTGCTCCTTAACACAGGAGATGCTGGAAAATTCCATGCTGAGTGAATGACCACCCCACCCATCTCCTTATTAGCCGTGTGGCCTCAGGCAAGTCTTTGTGCCTGTTCACCTGTGTGAGGGATGTTGACACTTGCCTGCCCACCTACCCTACCATGTTGTTTTAGGTTTCAACTAGGATGACACATCTGGTCATCTTTTGTAGTCTGCGTTCTATTTAAGTTCAGTTTTAGCGTCCCTCTCTCATAGTCTAGGTTCTTGGCTTCTCAGTCATTTCTTCACTATCTTTAATCCCAAGTGTCACCTTCTCCCAAGGGTTTTGTCCCCTCCCTGTTGTCCTCTAGGTGTTCCTGTTAACAGGAATTAAATCCAGACACAGTCCACTTGACACACCAGCCGCCAGGCAGTGTGCCCTGCTTCTCCATTCTCTTCCTTTAAATATGCATCAGCTCTGATTCTCCCAGCAGCCCTGCAAGCTTGTGTTAATATCTCAATTTTACTGAGGAGAAAACCAAGATATAGGAGGTTAAGTAGCTTGTGCACGGTAACAGGTCTTCTGTGACTCTGGGCAGCCTGACTCTAGGCCTTGGGAGCTGTACCGTGTGAGGCTTCAGCATCTGGCGACATCAGGCCTGTGCTGGGGGAAGGAGCAGACACCGGAGCAGAGCGGGAGCTTGGCAGGCGGGCCTGGCCTGTGAGCACAGGACAGCCCTCTCTCCCCTCCGTGCCTGGCCTTAGCCTTATCTTTCCTTTCATCTTCCTTTTTGTAGCTTTTGGAACTGACATTTATTTTTAGAAACCACTACAGAGAAATTCACCTCAAGTCTTTCTCCGTTTTGCAACATAAATTTTTATTGACACAATAAAATATTTTATTCCCCTCATGCATTTTAGTCCCTGCCAGCAACTATAAAAAGGGGGGAAAATCTGTCCTACATAGATGGAAATATTCCCTGTTATCTGGGTATGAGGAGTTGCAGTCCTGGGTGTTCAGAAGGAGGGTTCCGTGAGTCTGGGGACAGTCATCAGGGCTGGCCTTGGCTCTGCCCACTGTGGGAGTGGCAGACAGACCCAGTGTGTCTTTGCTCTAACCCTGTGACCCCGGGCAAGGGGGTTAACACCAGTTTCCTTATCTGTAAAATGGAGATAGTAGTAAATACTAGGATTATTGTTGGGATTATCAGAATGTAATTTATAAAGCAGTTAGTGTGGTGCCCAACACATAATAAATGTGCAGGTAGCGTTTGTGGCTTTGGTGGTGGTGGTTATTGTGGTGGTGGTGGCCAGTCATTTTGGTCAGGTCATTGGTCACAGGGTCCCTAAGCACAAGACTCCCAGTTACATTTTCCAACCTATGTCTTCCATACTTTTAAATAAGGAGAGATTACAGAAAGAAGGATCTAAAAGGAAGTGTCAGAAGCTTCACCCTGTCTTGTGTGGCCACACCACTCAACACAGTCAGCAGGAGAGCCTGACCAACTGTGAACCACAGATGACACCAGGCTGGTAATGCCAGAGGCTCCAACAGTGATCAGGCCCCGTGGGAGCTGCACTGGCTTTTCCCTTTGACGTGTCTGTGAGGCCTGTATGATCGCTTCAGCACAGCTTGTCCTGAACGGGGACTCTACAATCAGGTCAGCTTGCACAGAGGGTGTTTAACATGGAGGAGGTGGAATTTTGGTTAATCGTAAGAGGAAAGTCCTTGGCACAGTTGACATCATAGGAGGCTGGTTCCCACCTCCTTGCCTGTTACCTGTGATCACACACAGTACCTCGTATTGCAGATGTCGTGTGCATACTTGAGTCCCCAACTGGATCTGAATCCTTTGAGAGAGAGGACTCTGAGGGCTGGGTCTTTTTGCCTCTGTTCTCCCAATGCAGAGCTCAGAGCCAGGCCCAGAGGACACACTCCGTGTGCCAGAGGGCGGGACGAGGCCTCTCTCAGAGGCAGATAATTCAGTTCCTTGTCCAGGTGCAGGAACGCAGAGAACCTCTCGTCAGCGCTTCAGTGACACTTCCCTTGTGCCCATGCCCACTGCCTCCCCGTGTCCCTCTCCCACAGGCCCTTTTGGGTGACCTGCCTCCCACTGTCACCTCTGTTTCTAGTTATTCGTTTTTCTTAAGTTTCCTAACTTTGAAGGAATCAGAAAATAATTTCCAAAAGAAGCTGCCTAACTTAGTACTTTCTGTGCTTTTTAAAGTTTTTGCATGCCGGAATCTCACCTATTTCCAATATCATAAAGATTTGGCTTCTCTGATACATATGCCATCTAAGGCTTGATGCTGTAACAATTTTCAGAATAATAAAACAACCTCCATCTCTGGGACCTCGGTGCCTTCCCCAGGCATTGTGTCCACTCTCATAGCTGAAGGAAAGCGCATACTAACAAACTGGTTGGCCTTCAGGAGTTCACCAAACAAGTGTTAGTGCTGTTCTCTCTGTGAAGACAACACCATCCTTTACAAGACAGGTATGGTCAGGCGTCAGGGCATTGGTCAATTGTGGCCCGTGGAAAAGAATTTGGCTACTTGAAGGAGCAAGATGGGTGTCATTCCAGCTTAACAGCGACAACCACAGTATCTTGGGGTTCTATAAAGCGTGTCTGTATATTTCCCTTAAAAAAAGGAAAAAAAAAGTATTAAAAAGGAAAACTGGACATCAGACTGGTAGTTTCCCAGTGTCAGCGTGGAAGCAACCCTGTGGCTGAAATGCTTTATTCTGTAACCAGCACAAAACACACTGAGGTACAGGTACCCCTGGGTGGGGGCATCCCAGATTTTCTTTTAAGCATGTTCCAAGGCTCTCACAGTAAAAAAGATATAGTCAGAGGAAGGAGCACAGAGTTGGTTTTCTTTAAACATTGAATGTATAGTTTGCACTGCAAGATAACCTCCTAGGACAGTAATTCTCAACTAGGCTGAGTATCAGATCATCCACAAGGGCATTCAGCTTGCACCCACTGTGGACCAGCTGAATCAGAAGTTTCTGTGATGGTTAAGATTAGATTTATTGCACTAGAGAAATGAGTCTGATGTTGAATTTTTCAAAACTGGTGAAATTAACTTTATAAATAGTTTATGTACCTTTTTACCAAGTAATTCCTATTATAGCAGTCTGTTCTAAGAATATAGTCAGTAATTTGGACAAAGATTTATAGATATAAATATACAATAGCATTATATATGATAGGGGAAAACTGGTATGACCTAAATAGCTAACAATAGGAGAGTTGCTAAATTAATTGTGACACACCCGTACTGTTGCATATATTCATTGAGTAAAATGGAGTTTTTAAAGGATAATTAATAACTAAGAAAATGTTCATGATGTAATTGTAGGCAGTAAATAGCAAGGTACAAAATTATAAATGTACACCAAAGGACAAATATCATTCCACTTATATGAGGTACCTAGAATGGTCACACTGATAGAAACAGAAAGTAGAGTAGTGGTTACGAGGGGCCAAAGGGAGAGGAAACAGGGAGTTAGCTTTTAATGAGTATAGCGTTTCTGTTTGGGAAGATGAAAAACTGGCGAAATTGGAGTGACAATGGTTTCACAGTGACATGAATGTACTTAATGCCCCTGAAATGTACAATTAGATGTGGTTAAAATGATAAATTCTTCTTATGTGTATTTTACCCCAATAAAAAAGAAAAGGTACCCACACTCCAAAAAGCTGTTGAATAAGTACAGTCCATGCCATGGACTGCAATAGTGAGCTCTTGGCAAAAGGCCACCTTATCTGCCTCTTTGAGAGAGCTCGGCTGTGCCCTTTTGTGAAAGAAAATAAGATCGGCCCCTGGGGAGAAAGGTTGTCTATATATATTGATAAGTGTTTGTATGTATAGGATGTCCAATTCTTATAAAATAGAGCATAGAGAAAAATTCTTAAAAGAGTAGAAACACAGAAAAAGTATCCAAATGGTCACAGTGATCACCTCTAGGTGATGGAAATATAGGTTGTTTTATTTTTCTATCTTGAAAAAAAATTCTATAATTTCTCCCAATGAATATATAGTAGAAGCTCAGAACAAAAAATTATTTTTTAAGAGAAATAATTTTAACGTGTTTTCTATCTTTGCTAGTCTCTACATGAGGGATACTTATGATTTATATTTAACAAGCAGTCTAAAGTGTTGAGTCTCCATTAGAGTAGCCCACCTTGAGTGGCTATTCTTAAGAGCCTGCCATTGCTCTGGTGCTTGGTGACTTATCTTCATGGTCTGGGATCCATCCCTGTGGATGTCCTCAGAGTGGGTATGCCCTCATACTGGGAGGCATATTGAAAACTTGGAGATTGCCGCCAGGTGTCTAGAGGCACAACTTGTGAACAGGCTGACACTTTCATCAGTATGCTCCCTTCTTTTTGTGGGGATTTGCACCTGGGCTCTTTGAATGGCGTGTTGTAGGAAGCCCTCCATCATTATCTTCCATCATTAAGTGAAAGATTTCCATTTTGTGAGAGGAGGGATCTGCTGTCACCCATTCCAGTGGTTACTTATCAGTCAGGATCAATAGTGGTGAGCAACAGGAACTGACTCTGATGTAGGCTCTACGGAAGCTTAGTGGGGGGTCACAGAGTCTCCAGGGACACAGAAGAACAAGGGGCAGAAAACAGGCAAGGACAGAGGAGGCTGCTCAGTTTCAGCTGTGGGCACGCCCGGGCCACAGACCCAGTCCAGGGAGAACATGGCAGCCTCCCCTTGCGTGGTCAGATAGACCCAGACCCTGCTGTCAGCACACAAGTGCTGCTGCCTCCCCTGCCTTCTCAGAGAATTTTGTCCTCTACTTGTTTCTCTGCCTCTCAGATCACAGCTTCTAAATCCTGGGCAGGTGCAGCCCACTGCCACTGTCTGTGCTGCCAGGGAAGCTGTGGAAGGGAGTGTCTGGCCGTGGTTGGCGTTGTAAAGGCAGGCCAGCTCTGCCCCCGCTCGACTCTGCGGGGAGAAGGAAGTTCTGATGCCGGGCAGCCACACAGATGACAGGTAGCCACTATGATTCTTACGTGGCTGTCAGTCAGTCTTGTTAATCCCTGCCAGAGTCCAGTAATGAGCAGGTAATTATTTCTCAGTGCTAGCAGCTGCTGGCATCATTTCACTCCAGGTCACCTAACCATTTTCCCCAAGGGGAACTTCCAGAGGTGCCAAACTATATGCCGATTAACTACTGGGAAGGCATGTGCCATGTCTTCATCTGGTGCAGCTGCTCTGCTCTGTGGTTTATACTGTTAGGAGTGGCAGTGGGGATGGGGCTGAGGACAGAGCTAAGACAGGCCACATTCAAGGACAGCAGCTTCTAGGGGTCCCTTTCGAAGGGCTCAGTAAGAGTTCCAAGAACACAGTGACTTCAGAATTCAGATAATCAGACTGGCAAGTGGAACTTTGCTCTTTAGTTGGTAGAGCAAGTATAGGAGTTTGGCCCTGACTTTGGAAGGAATGTGATAGGACACTGTCCTCTTTGCCCTGGGTTGATGACCCAGTCCTTGAGTAACTAATCATAGCCAAAAGTCTACTCTTGACTGTGATTATGATTTCTGTCTTTAATTTTCACATCATCTGTTTAGTCCTTTAGCTACAGGCTTACTGGCAGCTCCAGGCACTAGTATACTTGTGAACAAGGCTTTGGTAGATTTTAGGTGAGTTTACACGTCCCTGAAGGCAGTAGGCAAACAGCTATTTATGTCAGGTGAAGGCAAACTGCTTCAAAGGGTCTAGACAGCGACTGAAAAAAATGCATTAGTTAAGGTTTTAATGCATATAATTTTCCAGTAAAAGTGTATATTTACTCCAATAATGCACTAAGAACTGCATTAGGAAAGATCTCCTTAGCATTTTACATCCTTTACTGTAATTGATCTTAAATTCTAGATTGCTTTAAAAAAATCACCTGCGTCACAGAGAGCATTGGAGGGCCCTGGAATCTTCATTTGTAACGTGTGCCCAGTGTCAGCACACTTTGAGAAGCTGTGCTCTAGTGCCTGGTTCCTCACGCACAACCCAGGGGTGTGTGAGCCAGCTGGAGGCCTTTAAGAGAGAGGGCAGACCACTCAAGCTATTTCCTTCCACAAACTAAATCTCTGCATTTTCAGACCTTTAATCTATTTAAGTTTTTTCAGACCTTTCATTTTTAAAAGAAACCTTTTTTCCCCCGCATGAATTCTTACTCAGAATTTATAAATCAGAGTTCTGCTCTGGTTGAAGTCCTCATAGATCTCCCCCTTTGCAAGGACCCTTGAGGCCCCCACCCTACAGAGCCCCGGGGCTCAGTGTGACAGGCCTCCAAGTGTGGCTGTGAGGCCATCTGCCTGTTCCTACGTTGGGTAGCTGGGCATTATCGTCTCCTAGGGGCTCACACACAGCAGGTGGTCAGTAAAGGGGTACTGAATTAGTGATGGCAACAATTTTGGGGGCACCCACCAGCTTCTGCTTTGGAGGGCTCAGGGAAGCCAAAATATTAAATCTTTCAACTTCTTTTCATCAGCCCACATGCTTCTAGTTTCATTCTTGTTTAAATTTATACCCCACGTAGTCACAGAAAGTTTCTGGCAAACTCAATGTGAGACAGCTGATAAATTGACGCCATTTCTTTATGGACGAAACTAGGTGTTACAGAAATAAGCCCTTTCGTGTTTTACGCTTTGAGCTACCTCAAATCCATTTGGAAAGTAGCTAGGGAGTAAATAATGAATTATACATACTAAATAAAGTTACATGCAAATCAAAATATATCCACTTACGGCTAAATGACCAGGCAAAGCGTGAGAAGGTAGCCGTCATGGCTAAGAATAATGCCTCCTGGCTGTGGAGGTGGGGGAGTCACAGGATAATTTATCTTGTTATAGATATAATTGGTTGGTTTTCTTCTGTGAATAAAGAAAAATAGTTCTGAAAGCAAGAAGACTGAGAAAGCAAACCGAAGTGTCTTCCATAGAGTTTGACTCGGAAGATTATGAAGTTGATCTTTGTGGCTGACACAGAGCAACGTCACGTGGGGCCTGAGTCGTAAGGAGTTATTTGAGGTCAGGCATTTTCAATGCCAAGGTAAGATTTGTTGTGAATAAAGGGTGAATTTACAATTAGTGAAAAAAGATATCAAACTGTACCTCAGATATTTTGTTTTCAAAAAACTTTTCTAAAAAGAATTGCTTGTTCACTTGCTAAAGTTGCATACATTCAGTTTATTAATAAAGCTGTTTTTATGATAAGTTGCTCAAGCATACTTTATACTTGTCTAGGCCACATTTCTGTAGCATTGCCTCACCCTGGTGATATGGTACCTAAAATTGCAGGTCATGATTTATTTGGGGGAGTTTGATTTTAAAGGTTAATATACTTCTGTTGAAGGTCAAATCTGTAAGATTAAGGACCTAAGTGATGAAGGAAAGAATGCTGTAACTCTCCTGCTTGGAGGTTGCTTGTGGTGGTAGGTAAGTGGGAGTACAGCCTTGCGTGCTTTCTGAGGCCCTGACTTGCCTCTGTTGGGATTCAGGAAGCACCCAGTGAATAGCAGGATGAACAGTCGCGTCCTGTCCAAGGAAAGGCAATGTAGACAGACTGAGGAGTCAGGATTTGGGGATTTAAAATATCACCTTTATTACTAATAAAGCAGATATTGGGGAGTGTGGCTTATATCTGTGGGCTAATAGGTTTCCTAGGACTGGTCCTTGGAATTAGGTTTCTTTAGTGATGGGCAGGGCAGGAACTACAGGCTGTGGAAGGAGCAGAACAGAGAGCATGTTCTCTGCTGTGGGCGGCTCCAAAGACAAAGGGAAGGTGAGGGCCAAGCCAGAGGTCACCAGACTTTCTTGACTCACAGTGCTCTTAATATCTCAGCACATTTTTTACATTGCCTTTAGGTCAAAGAAATACCTAACAGTTCTGTTAAGTCACTTAGGTCCAAACAACCTAACAGTGTTGGTAAGCTGGGTGTCTCACAAGCATCACTGTCTTTCCCCTGAAAAGTATCCATAGAGTCCCTGTGAGTTTGCTGCGGCACCCCAGGGTACCACAGCACATAGTTTGGGAAATAAGATCTCCTCAGAACTCAAAAATAAAGTTAAGTCATTCCTAATCCTCTTGAAGGAGGCTGTGAGAGAGTGAAGGAGAGCTGGAAGAATTACCTGGTGGAACTCCCTCCACGTGGAAGAAAGCATGAGCAGAGGGAAGAGCCATACTCCACCTCCCTACCCCCCACAACTACCCCAGCATCTGAGTTTCAGCTCAGAGTAATCCTAGAGCTGATGTGACTGCCTAACCCAGGAGACTGGACACATGTATTCAGTGTGTACTTAGAAGCTATGCCTTTCAGTGTTCTTAGTTCCACATTAATCTTTGGAAGGGAAATGGAAAGAGAGGTGATAACCCCAAGGGCATATATAGAGTGCATTTCTATAGCCTACTCTTTCAATTCTGCGTGCCCTGCGGTCAAATGTTATGATGGCCAAAAATAAACTTACTTTCATTTGACTAAGTTAAACGCAGACTGTCAGTTCAATAGAGCTTCTGAGCACACTTATTTTCTTCTTTGCCTGTAGCTCTAAAGGGAAGCATGGTCTGCAGTTAGAAAAATGAACAGCTGGGCCTTTCGTGTATACTCCTAACCCAACAGTAAAGTGGCCACTCCTTTGTAAGGCAGAATTTCTATTAATAATAAGAAGTAATACATGCTGGATTTCTAGCCATAAACAACTAAATATTTCCAGTGTGTGTGCCTCTCATTTAGACCATAGAATGTGTCCAGGCTGCATTAATAGCTTGAGTGGTCAAGTGTGCATTTCAGTCCTTCGGATTGGCCTCATCAGTAAAATACCAGTATTAGCAAATCATGAATTGCTAAATGTGCAAAAAGAAATTACCAAAGTCGTCAAGTATTTAATTCCTTTGTATTAAAATTGTATTGTGTCATACTCAATACATACAAAGTTAAAAGTTTGCAAACTATGTCTGTGAAAATGTTTTACTATTTTACCTACACCCCTCTCCCCACTCTCTTAAAAAAAAAAAAAGCAGCTCCTTCCAGTAGGAGCCACCTGGAGAGTTTGCTCTGAATTACTATCTTAGGAGGTGGCAACGTGGAACAGAAGACCTGAAGTGAGAAGGCTCTGGTTATGGGTGCCACCGCCCGTGGAAGGAAATGGGCTAGTCACTTAACAGGAGATGCTGGCAGCAACCTGCCTGTGTAGGGAGGTCCAGGGGTCTTGAGAAGGGGCGTGCTAAGCAGGACAAACGTACTGAGCTTCACCTGCCCTGCTGCACTGGCAAGTCCCACCAGCTCTGATCTCACTCTGCTTCTCCCCACCCCACTTCCACCTGGGTGTCCTCACCTCTTACTCTCCCATTCAGCTTCCTTCTTCCAGAGATCCTGACAATTTAAAGGAGCCTCCTAGGAGGCTCAGTTTCCTTGTCAGTAAAATGGGGATAATTAATAACCCCTGCCTACTTCATGGAGTGATTATAAGGATCAAATGAGATGTGTGCTAAAGCATTTTGTTAACTGCAAAATGCTATATAAATGTCAGGTGTTATAAATCATTAGCTGGTCTACTCTCTGCTAAAGCAGTTTCTGCAAATTTTAGTTACCCCCTGAACAATTCTTTGACAAATAGCAAATGTAAATGCTGCTGTTTTTTCCTGCTTGGATTATGGTGGTTCCTTTGCAACTTTATGATGTAGGCTGAATCTTTAAGTACTCCTTTGGCTCATATCTCTTCCCCTGAACACCCATGCGAGATCATAAGCCATAAAACACAGAGGCAATAACTCCTCTTAATTGTCAGGAGTTCATCATTTGCTAAGTTCTAAATGCAGTCACTTAGGCACTCGCCTTGAAAAGCCTGTCTCTGTTTATTCCGTAGAGCCGAGACTGTGTGAAGCTGGGCCCTCCTGCCGAGGGAGAAGTCGTCCAAGTCAAGTGGCCCGATGGCAAACTCTACGGGGCAAAATATTTTGGATCAAATGTTGCACACATGTACCAGGTAGGTGCTGCCCTTTCTGTGAGGCTTGCTGGGATGGACATGAGAAGCCAGAGGGAGATCGTATGTCAAGTGTGGCGCAGATCAGAAAGCCCCATGAATTGTATGAAGGAGGCAAAGATTCATTGTCTGATGAACCAGGTTGAAGCTCTGGAGCTTTGTTACCAAATTGGACACTGCGAAACCCTAACAACAGCTGATGAATGGTTTAATTGTAAGGAATATGGTAACAGCCAAAAAGATAAATGACTAGAAGACAGGCTGCTTCACTGCCCTGTGTTTCCATCATATGGGGAGAGACTAATTGGCTGGTTCACCTTACCTTCAGCCAAGATAGCAATGGCCATTCTTCATCCAGCAGCCCCCGAATTGGGGCTTTTGACTGCGAGAGATATACCCCCAAGCCCCCGGGCGTCTCCGCAAACCTAGACCATGGTGCGTGGGCACAGATGTGGCTAATTAATGTCACAAAGAACTGGTGGTTATCATCTACCCTAGCTTAAGGAAGTGCTTGTTTAATGAAAAGTACAGCTATCAGTTTGACATTCTGTTTACTAGGGGACTCTACAATGTATTAAAGAATATGTATACAATTGAAAAATGAAATTGTTTTATTCCTACCAGAAATGAGAAGGAGTTAAGTTCTAATATGGGAAACAACATGGATAGCACATGTGTATTTATATTCCTTCAGAAAGGCTTTAAAAAGGGACAAATCTGTTAGAACCCCAATACATTGTAGTATTTTCAGTAGCACTGTGGAAGAAATCAACATTCTTAAGCTAAACGGTAGAGCGCAAACAGGAAGATTGAAGTAAATGGAGAAAAAGCAAGAAGGTTCAGGCCTGTTAAGTTGAAAAACAGCTTGAGAATGATAAGACTGCCAGTTTCAACAAAGAAATTGTTCCAAGACTGATAAGGAGCAAGGGCTTAAATGGAAGAGTACATTATAAGACACTGCATCCAGAACTGGAGCACAGTGTAATTAAAGGTGTCCAAAGAAGTTTGAAGAACTTAAGAGAGAACATTTTTCATGGTCTAGAAAAAGGAGAGTGGGCAGGGGAGGATGTGTACATATACATTGTGTGTATGTGTAAAGGTTATTTTCCCCTTTAGATACGGTATTGGTGATAGCGTTAAGTTGTGGATTCAGGTTGTTTATCATAAGGGTAGGTGCTGCAGCTTCTTTGTATCAGAATGTCCAGAATTAGGCAAAGTCACAAGACAGGCTGATACTACTGGAGACTCCTGGAAAAGAAGCTTTATTACATCATTCAAAAGAAAATAAATATATTTAATTAAACAGTAAGTGCAAAAGTGAGGCTTTTTATACATAGCAAAACTATTTGCTATATGAAAAGTATCATATAATGAGGACATGTTAAAATTCATGCTAATTAGTAATCACTGTGTTCACTTCAGTTGAATTTATGATGTTCTCTCAACATAAAACTATAGGCATATTTATAGACTCAATGAAAAAGTTAAGACTAATATTAAAATTGTCTCTCAAGCACAAGTAGTTTAAAATTCCTCATTAAAACAAGTGGCCTTTTGAGATCATTTTATGTTTTATGTCTAATTATTCAACTTCACCATTGAATAAGCAAAGACATTTATAAAAATAGACACAACTTCATTACCTACTGCACAGTGCTAAATATCCTAAGTATATGCATTTTTTGCCCTCACAGTAGTCCTGCAAAATAAGTGTTATTGATTCCTATTTTACAAATGAGGAGGAAAAGGCTCAGTGAACAAATTTTTTATAATTTTTAATAAAAACAAATTTTTCATAATTTGTTCAAGAGCACACAGCTGGTAAAGAGCAGGGTCAGAATTTACTCTCAGCTCTGTTCCAACTAGGGTAAACAACTATCCCTGCTTGCCTGGAACCATCTCTGATTTTAGTACTGAGAGTCCTGTATCCTGAGAGACCCCTGAGTCCCAGGACAGTTGGTCACCCTTAGTCCTAGTGTAGCATACTCCCTTTTAGTTTTGTAATTGCCGTTTTCTCTTCCAGAAGAAAGTTGGCACAGGTGGTTCTAGCTATGCTCTCAAATTGCATAAATAAGATGACACTTTGGCCTAATTAAATATTAAAGAAACCATTGTGCTCAAACAAGGCCAGGAAGGAAACCCTTCCCATCTTCAGCCTTCTGGGAAGTGACAGCAGGAGTTCTCCTTTGACAGAGACCTAATTCCACCATATTGTTTAGCGTAGTCAAATGTTAGTAGTATGTGGATTGTAAGAAGATTAATTATATATTTTATCTTGATTAAGACAGTGATGGCTGTTCTCAACCAGCAGCCCCTGAATTGGTGGCTTTTGCATGAGAGACATATACTCCCTACCCCCGGGTGTCTCATCTAGATCAGCGGTGCACTGGCACAGATGTGGCCGGTTAATGTCACAAGGAGCTGGTGGTTATCATCCACCCAAGCTGTAGTGAGTACTTGTTTAATAAAAAGTACAGCCATCAGTTGGACATTGTGTTAATTAATACATGCAATATTTCAAACTTCAACAGATTTTTTTCAATTAATATAGCACAGCTGCATGGTTTACCTTACCTTTTAACTAGAAGTACAGCATATTTTTGTATCTTAAAATTAAAGAATTTAGACAAACAGAAAATTTAGAGACTTCAAAAATATTGTGTGCTTCTGCATTAGAACACATTAGATATTCCACTGATTACAGCACTTTTGTATTCTCCGAGAAGAGTTCATGTTGGATTAACATGAACCTAACCCAGATGCTCTAGTTTTCTGTTAGCGAATGTCATTTACCTTTTCTCTGATAAAATCTCCTAAAATGTTGAAAAACTGGTTATGAAATTTTTTGCTGCCGTTTGGTTAGCATGAAAAAAGTTTTAAACATTTTTGTTTTAGATGAGAATGTATTTTTACACATTGATGAGGTTTATGTTATGAAGTGGAGAAACTGGGATGTTTTCCTGGCCCGTTTGATTGAATTTGACAAAAGTGAGTTTTGAAAGTTAAAGCTCTGTAAGAGCTTGAGAAATTATTTTATCTGAGAGGATTTATCTGAGGGTAAATATATCATCTTTTCTTTCACAAATAGGAGCAGTTTTCCCTGTTATGTTGTCAGGGCCTCTTAAAGAAACAAATAATGCTGACAGACCTAGCCCATCTTAATGCTAAATTTGCTACAGTCTCATGTTCTGTGAAATCATTTGATCAATGGCTACTTCTCTTTGTTTTTGCTTTGTTGGATGAAGTTTTCATGTCCCATATTCTAAGATACCCATTTTCAAGAATTGTGGCCTATTTTAAAATATATTTGGTTCTTAGTTGAATAAGGAAAAGACCTCTTCCTACTTGGTTGTTGGCTGGTTCCCTTGTTTGTTCTGCTCAAGTCTTTTTTTATCTTTTTTTGTGTCGTTAATTGAAATGCTTAAGAAATGGTCAGTGCTTGTTTTTTAATGTATATCATGATGTCTTATTTTTCATTAGGTTGAATTTGAAGATGGATCCCAGATAGCAATGAAGAGAGAAGACATCTACACCTTAGATGAAGAGTTACCCAAGAGAGTGAAAGCTCGTTTTGTAAGTGCTGGCAAATGCCACTCGGTACCTGCCAAGTGAATTCCTCATCCTCTCCTGATGTTTCCCAAGCCTGGCAGTGAATATACTTAAGCCGTTGGATTAATTTGGAAGAAAGCCAATGTAACTTTTTCCTAATTGAAACCTATTGAATGCAAACTTCAAATTTGGCCCAAAATAGGGAAACTAGTGCATGTCCCTTACTTTTCTTCTAATGAAGTCAAATGACGATTGTTTTGTGTTAATATTTACTGATGCTAGTTATTAAAAACATACATGCTCCTGACAAAGCACCAGGAGCATGCAAAGATAGCACCAAGGCATTTGCAATCTTGTTAGTATAAGCAACATTAAAAGAAAGTATCCAATAGTAGATCAGAGGGGACTAGGTGTAACTGTCTAGTCTCCTGTAGTCTTACCATACATTGACTAACTTCTGTCTCAGAAGACCACTAATGTTTGTTATTAGTTCATAATTAAATTAAGCTCTCACTTTCATAATAAAAAAGATAAAGCTTAACTACTAGATGTGGAAATACTAAAGCAGTTTTTTGGGGGGGAGTTGTTTGTTTTTTGGGACAGGGTCTCCCTCTGTCACCCACGCTACTGTGCAGTGGTATCATCATAGCTCACAGCAACCTCAAAGCTCCTGGGCTCCAGCAATCCTCCTACCTCAGCCTCACAAGTAGCTGGGACTACATGTGTGTGCTGCCACGCCTGGCTGATTTTTCTATTTTTCATAGCGATGGGGTCTCGCTCTTGCTCAGGCTGATCTCGATCTCCTGGCCTCAAGCAATCCTCCCTCCTCGGTCTCCCAAAGTGCTAGGTTTACAGGAATGAGCCACCGTGCTCGGCCTAAAGCAGTTTTGGAAAAAAGAAAATATTAGTTTCAAGCCCTTATCTACCATTAACAGATAAACAAACATGGACAAGTAATCAAAGCTGAAGTTGTTAAAAAATATAATTCACAATAATTTAGGTTTCATATTATTGTATCATAAAATATTTAGTGGACCCTGAAATGAAGTTAGTTTTACTTATTTAGAATTACATCTGCCACATCTGTGAAATGATAAATCTGACCAGGGAAATTTGAATGGGTGAGATTTTCTCACTAAAATGAAATTTTTTTCCTGAATAAATGACACTCTTTGTTTTCAGTGCATACTTACGATATACCTATCTGCAGTGATAGAGTTACTGTGGATTATTTGGTTATTTAGGGAAAATCAAGGGTTTCCTTAATGTTCAGTTGTAAATTCAGCTCCTTTCACGTCAGGTGGGATCCTGACGGCTGAGTGACTGCATCAGGTGGATACTGTCCTTCCTCTCAGCTGCATCCTGAGGAAGGTCCTTCAGAGGAAAATGGTCAAGAGAAGAGTGACAGTAACAGTACTGCTACCCACTCCATGAGAAATGGGCTCGGAGGAGACCCACACACCTCTAAATAGATTAACCACCAGATAATAACTGCAAGGAAAGAGAAAATTAAATATTCCTATTGTAAAGACATCAGCTACATCTTAACAAAAGACCAAAAAAACGTAGATAACTTGTCAGCGTCCTGAGACCTTGAATCTCTTGGGAAAAACTTTCCTTTTCAAGATGTTAGAGACGGCTGCCTCTCCTTCTACCTTCCTGTCTTCCAGGGACTCTGCTCTTCCTTCTCCCTTCCCTTTTTTTCCCTTTCTGTAGCACCTAGAGATTTAGGGGATGGGAGTGGAGTAGGTAGGTAGCCCGCTGGAAGTCTCTAATCCACCTATAGCTAAGCATCCTATCAGCTGAGTCTTGTAGATGAAATACTATTTCCTAATTGCCTTAGGAGAAAGCGCTTTGCTTCCCACTCTGATCACAATCTCTTTGTTCCACAATAGATTTGGCTCAGATACCAGGATGCCTTCCCCTGTGGCTTTATCCGAACACAGCTCCTGAGTTTTCTAAGGTTCATTTCTCTGAACAAGCACACCAGCATTTACCTTTTGTTAAATTTAATTCTTGGAGAAAATTTTTTAATTTAAAGAAAAATGAAAATATATAAGTCACATACATACTAAATGCAGCCTGTTGTGTCAGCGGCTGGGTCTAGCAGAAAACATCTTCGGGAACAGAGGCTCATAGTCACTAAATCCAGCTTGCCACCTCTGTCGTTACTGAATCAAAGATGTATGCACTGCTGTCGTAGCTGGCCGGCTGTCCCTTCAGGTTGAAGGTATCCCCTCTGGCCCTCAGTTAGTCTGTCCCTGATTGCTGTTTTTTTCCAGTTGGTGAAACAAATCTAATTGGAAAACTCATTGATGGAAGGTATTTTATGGTTAGAGAAATCTTTTTTGTTTTTTAAGGAGGTAGGTTAGCAGCCCTCATCAGGAGCCCCGTGTTTTAATGACTTTGGCTCACCCAGACACACGCTGACAAGGGGAGAAATTTTTCAAGAGAGTCAGCAGTCCACCTCAGCGATTGTGCTGGGTTCTTTCCATTCACTTCAAAAACGGCCCCATTACCTTTTATTGTCTTACGGAACAACCATAGCAACAGTGCATAATTAGCTAGCGCTCCTGGTAAATCGGTTTTATTATTGTATTTGAGAGGCTGACTTTTGCTATTTCCGCACAGTGGTAACACTTTCATTGATGTTTTATTTTCTCCTTTGATAACTTTAGCACTTATAAAACTGAAAGATTACTCAGAGGAAGTATTTTGCCAAGAATGAATGAAACCAAAGTGTTTTCCCCTAATGGCAGAGGGTACCCAACTAACCCACAATCTCTTGGTTTTCTTCCCTAGTGAAAGCAGGTAGTGTCTGGGGGGGCCCGTGGAGGTAGTCTGTTACCCTGGACAGCTGTCTCATGGGCTGGCGGGGAACATGGACAGCTTTACAGTGGGGTCCGTGTTTAGTTTCCAGGCTTCCCGGTGCTTCCCTTGTTTTTCTCTTCACGATGGAACATGTGTTTTCAAGTCCTAAGAGCAGGACTCTGCCCCTGTCACCAACCAGGGGAGGTAGTCTTGGTGACACAGATGCACTGTGTGTTAGTGTCATCAGAAGTCATCCACCTCAGTGAAAGCCAATTGGGATGCATTTTAGGAGGCAAAATAGTAGGGAAGTAGGAAGCAGAAATAATGCTTTGCTGTAGTCTATAGGCTTTACCTATCACAGAAAAGCCCACGTGCCTTCACTCAGCAAACACTGAACAGTGACTGAGTGCTGGGCATGTTGTTTGTGCTGGCAACACATACAAAGTTGGGTACTTAGTCCCTAAAGTCCTCCCACTTACAGGGTTCCCCTGAGGGGGAGAAACTTCCCTGCTCCTTACCTCTGAGCTGCCCTCCTTCCACTGTGCTGATATGTAGAGGGTTATGGGAGCCCCAAAGAAGGGCCCTCTAGTTTGCCTGTGCAGAAGATGGAATATCTTCCATGGAAAGGAAACAGTGTGTCCAAAGGCAGAGAAGTGTGAGGCCCTGAGCCAGAAAGTGTGGCGAGGACCTGCAAATAATTCAGTCCGACCAGAGCATGGGGTAGGATCGTGCCAGGTTATGAAGGTCCAGCCTAGGGAGTGTGGGTGTCATCTTGAAGACTGTAGAGCTGTTGAAAAATTATGAGCAAGAGCATATAATCACATCGAGCCATCTAATAAAAGAGCTTTTAGAGAGTTTGCTTCTAGTGGTTCTGTGGGAAGTAGGTTGGGGGTGCAGTATTTATTGCAGTGGTTTAGAGAAGAGGTGTGGGGGCTGCTCCATGGGGTCAGTGTAGGGATAAAGGAGAAAGGATGGAGGGCTTTGGGGTACCTATAGGAGGGACCTTGGACAGTGTGAAGACAAAGGGAAATCTGTAATGACTTTTAGATTGCTAACCAGTGCAACTGGATGGATGGGGATGATGGTGCCATTTATGGACTATGGGAAGGACAGAGAAGGACAAGGAATACTTTGAGTTCAGTTTAGGACAGGTTGATTTGAAGTGCCTCGGAGATGCCAGCTGGGCAGGTGGGCGTGCCGGCCTGAGCACAGGAGAGCTGAGCTGGAGCGAGAGAAGTGAGCATCCTCGGAGTCCACGCAGACACGGAAGCCACGAGTGTGGGCACAAAGGCCTGGGAGCACACGTGGAGAGGAGAAGGCCAAACACGAAAGCCAGGGGCATCAGAAAGTTAAGAAAGGGAACCCCTGAGACATCAAAATTGAGCAGCCAGAGGAGGAGGAAAAGCAGGAGGAAGGGTTTACAAAATGACAGAGAAGAGAGCTTTAAGTAGTAGTTAGGTGGCGGAGCAATCAAGTCAGTTTAGGACTGACTTAAAACACTTCAGGATACTTAAAAAAAAGTCACAGGAATTAGCAACTAGGACTTTAGCAAGAACAGTTTGACAGAAGGGGCAGGGGCCGAGGTGCAAAGGTAGATAGGAATAGAGGTGAATTAGAGATGACCGTGGCCAGATTGTCCAAAACTGAGTTGGGCAGGAGCCAGAGGGGAGATGGAGAGTGAGGGAGATTTGAAATGAGAAGGCTTTAATCCTGCTTCTGTTTGGGGAAGGCCCCTGGGGGTGGGGGTTGGAGGGTGGGGGGGTAGGTTGGGGATCGTGGAGAATGTGGGGCTAAATAGAGCCGCCTCTCCTCACTAGACTGAGTCAGGGTGGGGGAGGTGAGGGAGAGTCCAGAGCCTTCACTGGGCCATGTTCCCCTGAGCTGGCAGTCCCAGCCTCTGCACCCCAACCCCCGCTGAGCGAGTCAGACCTTAGTCCAGTCTTGTGAAGGTCAGGTGCCATGCCCTTCTCAGTGTAACACTGGCTGCTTTTAGTCCACAGCCTCTGATATGCGATTTGAAGACACTTTTTATGGAGCAGACATAATCCAAGGAGAAAGAAAGAGACAAAGAGTCCTGAGCTCCAGGTTTAAGAATGAATATGTGGATGACCCTGTGTACCGCACTTTTTTGAAGAGTTCCTTCCAGAAGAAGTGTCAGAAGAGACAATAGTTTGTATACGCTGCCGCAGGCAACAGATCAGCTTGGGTCAGAAGAGGGAAGATGAAGCGACAGCCTTGGTGCTGCGCCATGGGTGTCACTGGGGTAGGTGACGGGGTGCGTCTCTGACAGTGGTGAATCAAGCTTCCAGAGTTTGGTCACCAAAAATACAAAATATACATATTATTAATTGGATGCAACAATCTGAAGTCATCCCCTAGTCTTGCTTTTTACGTATAAGCAATTTTCTTCTACAATGATCCCAAAGAATTTTTCTAAGTGAAAGGAAATACTAGTGGGTCGTCCACTAGAAAAAGCCACTGCCAGGAAGGAGGAGGGTCCCCGTGTGTGGCTCATGCCCCTGGTCAGGAAACACATGGAGACATCCCTCCCCCAGCTCCAGCAGGGAGGAGCCTCGTTACCCAGGTGGGAGGTGATAATTTATATATTTTCCACGGTCAGGGAAGTACTCTCACTTACTTGTTTTAAATGGCAGTTTTTATAAAACATTTTTAAAACACAAATGGCATGTATGGTAATGAGATTTACCCGTGTGCTATCTGTATTTCCCTTGTACAGAACTTTTACATTTTTTTATATTCCTATTACTTTTGATTGTGTCTGACAAGAACTGAGTTGTTGGCCTTTCTGAAATGAAATTTTCGGCTCTTGAGGAAGAATTCTTATGAATTGTATGGAATTTTATATATTTAAAGAGGGAGATCTGGGGCTGTTATTTTTAAACACTTTTTTTCATAATACATATTCTGAGTAGATATTTATAAAATACGTTTCTTTCATTATGTGTTTGTAAAATTAGAGTTTAAATAAATATGCTTTGATGCATAGTTTTGAACTAATGTAATATGATTTTTTCTTTTTAAAACAGCCTGAAAATGTACTAGTGTTTAAAAATAAAGATTTCCATTTTCTCCAGTCCTGTCTCTGACTTGCTTATTTGTTTGGGTTTAAACCAGTAGAAAAACAAGTTTTGTTAGCGAGTTGGCTATCAAGACATACAGTAGCCCAGGTTCCATAGCTGTGGGCACATTTGTGGCAATACCATTGGGGATAAAGGCTCACCTGCCTGTCTGCCCAATGCCAGCTCACGTGTATCCCTCAGCTCCTTCTTCTAGGCCCTGAATAAATCTCAGACCCTTGAGTCTGGATCCCTCTTCATCCCAGGTCTCCTGGTCCCCAGTTGTCATTAGAAGACATCTAGAGGTCCTCCAGTCCCTTCCTCATTGTATAAATGAGGAGGGGAGGACAGGCAGGGAAAGGGATGGCCCAAGGGCACACAGTTTTTAGCGACTGCTTCCGTTAACCAGGGCCACAATTTTGCTGCATAACAAACAACTGCAAAATCTCAGTGGCCTGTAGCAAGCAGCATTTGTTTTGCTCAGGAGTCTGCAAGTTGGCTGGTCTAGGCAGGCCTTGGCTGGGCAGCTGTGCTGACCTTGGCTTGGGCTAGCTCCCACATCTGCTCCACGTGTCTCCCATCATCCCCGTGGACTCTGTGGGCCAGCCCCAGGTATGTTCTTCTCATGTCAATGGCAGAGAGCAGGTGAGCCTAGCCAGGCAAGCACATTTCAGTCCTCTGTGGGGTGTTGGTTAATATCACATGGATGAAACCCTAGGGACAGGGACTGGAGGGCAGTGAAGGGGGGTTGGGGACTTCAAAGTTTGATGGCAAAAGGTATAGATGTATCTTGTTACTGAGTGGAGAGTGAAGAACTGAAACAGTAATGACAGAGCCACAGCTAAAACTCAGTTCTCTAGTCCTCCCTGGCTGGGTGCTCATTTTCCAGAGTGCCTCATGGCTGAACTCTGGGCTGGGGTAGAGCCCACCAGCCGTATTTTTACAGAGGCTGAGCACTCCACATTCTCTACCAGTGTAGTCATATATCTGATCAAGTAATCAAGCTTGAATTTTCTATCTGTGGATTTTGAATAGAACTGACCTGCTCTCTCCCTGACATGCCAGGAAAGTAGGCCTGTGTAAGGCATTAAGAAGAATTAATCTAAATAGGATCATTCGTTCTGTACAAGTTTGCCTGTCAGCAAGATTTCTGATTGGCTGCCACAGGGAGAAAATGTGCAGAGTCCTGTGTGATCTCAAATACAGCTGTTTTTTATGGTCTTACTTAACTAATGTTCCTGTAACCAAGTACAGCTGTATATGGCCTTTAGCAAAACAGTGCTGGCCATGGATACATTCTGGCTAATGAGAAAGACACCTTTGTTTCACTGCATTCTGCGTGAAGTGGTTACTAGCTCTATGACCAGACAGACTGTTAAACCTTTTTCACTTACTATATGACACCTCAATTGTAATTCTAATTTCTTTGTGTTACACGAACTGTATTTTTAGCCTATATGTATAGCATAAAATCAGTCCATTAGTATTTTTTTAAAAAAATGTTTAGCTGTGACAATTCCAATACAATACTAATTGCAAGCCCTTTCTCTGGAGGTTAAGGGATTAGTAAAAACTGCGTGGCATATTTCATAACATTTTTATTCCTTTATGTGTGTGTGAAATGAGAACAACGTGATCCTTGTCAGTTTACTTTTATTAAGGGACTTTTTTTCTTTTAGTTCAACTAGAGAGACATTGAGAGGAAGCATCCGCTGAAGTATCGTATGGCTTCTCAAAATCTATTATAAATTGCCACTGGGCCATACTATGCGAAAACATGGAGCCTCAGAATGCAAAACTACGTAGAAATGAAAGGGTCTGCCACTTCTCTCTGTCCCCATCCCACGTGAAACAAGGCTGTTCGTGCACGTGTTACTGTAAATGCCCCGGAGGCCTCATGAATAATTATGAGAGTAGTATCTGCTGCAAGATAACATTGTGCTTTATTTGTGCCTTTAAGTAAAAGGGATCTGAAATGAAACAATCTTCATTTCAGATATAAATCAGCCCCATAAACTTGAAGCTAACCAGAGATCCTGAGGCATTCTCATTATATGAAGTAATTGGTTGGTTGCAAGACTCAACTGCACTACAAAGTCTTTTCTGAGAATTCAGATGTGCAGTCATCCGAAGTGTTACACATCCCCTCGCCCAGCATGTTGTAGCGTTGTCCAGTGGGGAGAATGATTTCTGGCCTGTGAGGAGGCCTGAACTCCCCAGGAAGTGGGCTGATGACTCAGAAACCCCATGCTCCATCCTCTATAGGTACAGGTCCCTTGAGGAAATGAAACTTCATCAAGAGCAGCTGATATTATTGACGTATTGGGCATCTGTTGTGTACATCCAGCCTGGTAGGCTCCTTATTGGCATTTATCTTATTTAATTTCCCCAATAAATCAGCAAATTACCGTTACCCTTTTTTATGGACTAAAACTGAGGCTCAGAGAGGTTAGGTAACTTTTTTGTCACTCATCCTTCTCTGTGCATGAACAGAAAAGGGATCCTAAATCTGACCCAAACAAAAGATACTGGAGAGATTAGTCTGAAGTTCAGAAGAAAGGTTAACACTAGATATATACATGTGGAAGGCATTATCTTTATGGGTAGACATTAAAAGGTACATTAAAATTATTAGCAAAGGCAAAACTATAGGGACAGAAAACAGATCCAGCGGTTGGCAAGGACTGGAGGTGGGGAGAGGACTGACAACAAGCGGGGTATCAAGGAACTTCTTCAGGGTGATGGGAATTATCTTGATTGTGAGAGTGGGACCAGGACTGTATATGTTTGTCAAAATTTATAGAACTGAACACTAAAATGGGTGAATGTTACGTAAATTTTACTTCAACAAACATGACTTTAAAAGAAATAAGTAGAAATGTAGGGGAATGGAGGACAGGGAGATGTTGGGAGAGAACATGTTGTGTGAGCAGAGCAGTGAGCAGAGACCAGAACCTAGGGAATGGCTGCCCGTAGCTGGGTGGGAACAGAGGAGCCTGTGGGTGGTTCTGGAAAAGGTGACGAGATGGGAAACCCAGGAAACTGTGGAAGAGAGTGTTTCGAAAAGGAGACGTGGTCAACAGAGAATGCTATAGAGTCCAAGTAAGATCACATTATTGTCAATTAGGAGGCCAATAGTGACCTTGGTGAGAGCATTTCAAGTGGTTTTAGATGAGAAATCTGTCCTGCAAATTGGTGTTCCCCTGTTAGTAATGCATTGTTTCTCTCTCTAGCTGCTTTTAAGATTTTCTACTTTGTGTTTAGTTTTCAGCAGTTTGATAATGATGTATCTTGGCTTTGATTTCTTAGGGTTTACCGTGCTTGGGATTTGTTCAATTTCTTGGTCTTTCACCAAATTTGGAGAATTTTCAGCCACTATTTTTTGGCATACACACACACACACTATGTGAATACACACACACACACACACACACACACACACACTGCGGTACTCAATCCATAGGCCACAGACCAGGACCAGGCCACAGCCTGTTAGGGACTGGGCCACAGAGCTCCACATCCCCATCCCTACCCCCAATCCATGGAAAAATTGCCTTCCATGAAACTTAGGAACTTGGAGGCTGTGTAGCAGGCAGTGAGCGAGCAAAGCTTCATCTATATTTACAGCCACTCCCAGTTGCTCACATCACCCCCTAAGCTCTGCCTCCCCCAGCCACCCCCCTCTCCGTGGAAAAATTGTCTTCCATGAAACCGGTCCATGGTACCAAAAAGGTTAGGGACGACTTTATATATACACACATTCGCTCCTTCTGGGACTTCAATGATACAAATGTTTGGACTTTTGTTGTTATTCCACAAATCCCTGAGGATCTTTTAAGTCTATTTTCTCTCTGTTCAGATTGCATAAATGTTATTGATTCATACTCAAGTTTCTCCTCCTCTCCAAGACCCTCCTTCCATTCCTCTGTCCTCTCCAAACTATTACTGAGCCCATTCAGTGAGTTTTTTTATTTTGATTATCGCATTTTTCAGTTTTATAATTTCCACTGGTTTATCTTTTATGGCTTGTATTCCTTTGCTGAGATTTTCATTTGTTTTGAGAGTGTTCCTAATTGTTTGCTGAAGCATTTTTAAGATGTCTACTTTAAACTCTTTGTCGGACAATTCTAACATCTGGTTTATCTTGGTATTAATGTCTGATGACTGTCTTGATTGTCTTTTCTTATTTAGGTTGTGATTCTCCTGCTTCTTGATATGACAGGTGATTCAATTGTAACCTGGACATTTTGGATATTATGTTAGAAGACTAGATCCTATTTAACTCTTTTCTTTTAGCAGGCAGCCACCCTGTTTAGGTTTGGTGCTCCGGTCCTGGCCTATTTTTGTGGGCTGTGGTTCCAATGACAATTTACTTTTCAAACCCTTATAGTACTCTTCTGATCTGCTTTTTTTGTGTGCTACCTGGGGACCACTCTGAAAACCTGGGTGCTATTCCACACTTTAGTTCAGTCCCCCAATCTTTGATGAGTTAACGTAGGTCAGTTTCATGACTGGGGTGGTCAGCAAGTTCCTGTGCACGTCTAAAGAATCCCTTTCTCTAGCTCCCTCCTCTCCAAGATCCTCCTTCCATTCTCTAGTTGGGTGGGTGAGGGGTCCTGCCTGTGCCTGCTGGGAATCCCACTCAGTCTCCACTGACGTTATTCTGGCAGTGAGGGAAATGCTGCTAAGTCGGGGACTGGGGATCTAGATGCCCCGGCAGTCTCCACCCAAATGCCAGGAGGTGCGGGGGAAGCATCTTCCTGGTTCACTTCCTGCCACTAAGTGGGGGGCAGAAATGCAGACTCCTCACTTGGTCTTCACTAACGCTGTAGAGGTGGGGGCCATCCTTTGTGTTTGAGTGTGGTACGAGGAGTATGGTCCAAAAGGGTTTTGTCCTGCGGTGCTGCCCCTTTCTCCGTTCTTTGACGAGACAGAGCAGGCTTTTCATGGGTTTTTTTTCTCTTTCTATATTTTCTTTGCCTGTTGGTGGTTCTGGTTCATAGTATTCTTCAGGTCAAGCCCAGGATATATGAGAAACGAGAAAAAAACCTGGAGAACTGACCCTGTGTAGGTCCTTAAATCCTGAAGTCTCTAGTTAGTCTGCTTTGCTTTTTCAACATTTCCTCGTCCTCGTATGATTATTTGTTGTATTATGTCTAGGGTTTTTAATTCTGTTTAGCCAGGGAGAAATAAGTCCAGAACAAGAAATCCTCACTTTTTTTTTTTTGAGACAGAGTCTCACTCTGTTGCCCTGGCTAGGGTGCCGTGGCGTCAGCCTAGCTCACAGCAACCTCAAACTCCTGGTCTCAAGCGATCCTCCTGCCTCAGCCTCTCGAGTAGCTGGGACTACAGGCGTGCGCCACCATGCCCAGCTAATTTTTTCTATATATTTTTAGTTGTCCAGCTAATTTCTTTCTATCTTTTAGTAGAGATGGGGTCTCACTCTTGCTCAGGCTGGTCTCAAACTCCTGAGCTTGAGCGATCCTCCCGCCTCGGCCTCCCAGAGTGCTAGGATTACAGGCGTGAGCCCACTTTTTCTTTTTGGTGGTTGAAAATAACATTTCTAAGGACAAGGGCTGAATTGAAAGTCAGAAGATATAAAGAGAATGATTGGAGGAAAAATCCTGAAGGGGGACAGGGGATTAAGAGCAGAGGTGGAGGGCTGGGCGCGGTGGCTCATGCCTGTAATCCTAGCACTCTGGGAGGCTGAGGTGGGATGATCACATGAGGTCAGGAGTTCAAGACCAGTTCGAGCAAGAGTGAGACCCTGTCTCTACTAAAAATAGAAAAATTAGCCAGGCATGGTGCTGCACACCTGTAATCCCAGCCACTCAGGAGGCTGAGGCAGGAGAGTAGCTTGAGCCCAGGAGTTTGAGGTTGCTGTGAGCTAAGCTGATGCCAAAGCACTCTAGCCCGGGCAACAAAGTGAGACTCTGTCTCAAAAAAACAACAACAAAAAAAGCAGAGGTGGAGTGGTTGGTCTTACACAGGAAAAGGGAGATTTTATCCAGAAAGACCAAATTCCTGGTTGTAAGATCAGTGAAGGTGATTATATTAATATAATCGTTCCAGGAGGAGGGTTTCCAGGTAGGTTTGGTGAAAGGAAGAGAGTGTAAGAGAATTGAAGATGCTGGAAAGAGAATAGTTTCTTTCAACCCATTTTGTGGGTTGAATAAGGAAGGCAGCTGATGTCAAGACAGGACTGACTGGGAGAAAATAGAGGCTGTCTAGGAAGTGATGGTTGTGGAAGACTAAATAATGGCCCCCAAAGATGTCCATAGCCTAATCCCCAGAACCCGGGAATGTGTAGCCTTATATGGCAAAAGGGACTCTGTAGATGCTATTAAATTAAAAGGTCTTGAGATGGGAGATTATCCTGGATTATCTGGCTGGCCTCAATGTAATCACGAGTTCCTCCTAAGAGGGAGGCAGAGACAGAGAAAGCCATGTGATTGAAATGACCTGCTCTGCAGACAGAGGAAGGGGCCAGAGTCAAGAAGTGTGAGTGGCTTCTAAAAGCTGGAAAAGGCAGGAAAACAGATTGTCCCCTAAAGCCTCTGTAAGGAACCAGCCTTGCTGACACTTTGACATTAGCCCAGTGAAACTGATTTCAGACTTCTGGCCTCCAGAACTACTACAGAATACTTTCGTGTTGTTTTGAGCCACTAAATTTGTTGTCATTTATTACAGCATCAATAGGACTCTCAGACAACTGCTAAGCAGATATAGCAGAAGGGAGATTGAGAGCTTTCAAGATCAGGACTAGTAGTCTGAAGGAGAGGTATTGGCTTACGATTTCTACATCTGAGATTCAAAGGGTGATAAAGTTCAGAGTGTGGTCATGGGAGCAGAGTGGAGCTGAAAGTCATTTTGCTGAAATAACTTGTTTCCTTTAACCGTTTAGTTTTTTTTTTTTAATTGATAACCTATATACCATAAAATTCACTCTTTTAAAATGTACAACCCAGTGGTTTTTAGTATATTCACGAGGTCGTGTAGCTATCATCGCTAGCTAATTCCATAATTAACTACTTAGTTTTCGTTGAACAGTTTTCATTCTATCTTCATATATTACAGCATTTTAAAAAATTCAGTGTGTTTCTGCCACAGCTCCTGGAGACTAAGAGGCATTCAGTGAATATTTTCATAAGAATATATTCTTGAGTATGAAGAGTTCTTCTTAATACATTATTTGATATGCACACCTCTTTGCAAAGAACATATAGTTGGCCACATGGAGACTTGCCTCCTGTGGATTTGGCCGGGCTTGTGCCCGTGGTAGTGGACATGGGGGGCTGTTTTCAGTGGAAGACAGACGACACAGGGGGAAGGCACACCCTGGCCACAGAGCTGCCCCTGAAGGTTGAACCCAGGAGACTGCGGGGGCATCTGGAGCTCAGGTCTAGAGGCCACCAGGATCACTGGAGCACAACCTTCTTGCAGCAGCTCCTTGAAGAAAGATGACTCCCCTGGCCCCACCCTCAGTGACGGGCCTCTCCTACTCTACCCCTAGGAGTCCAAGGGCTGAATTAGAGGTTACCTCCTCTCAGTTCACTGCTCCTATATTCCTTCCAGGGTGCAAGGTGACCATGGAGGGTAGAGTCAGACTGATCTAGTCATTCATAATATTCCAGATCAGAACCCTCTTCCCTTCCCCTCCCAGGTGGGTCTTCCTTTGCTCCCAGATTTTTCATGGCTCATAACTCATTTAGAAACAAAACTTGGCCTGACCTGAACTGAATGAGGCTGTTTATATTCTTTAGTTATTCATTTAGTATGAATATTCAAACATA
The DNA here is from genome assembly GCF_000956105.1 of Propithecus coquereli. NCBI lineage: Eukaryota > Metazoa > Chordata > Mammalia > Primates > Indriidae > Propithecus > Propithecus coquereli. The sequence goes on along the minus strand of NW_012148252.1, from coordinate 2,143,909 downwards.
TCACTACAGAATATTCATGTAGGGTGTTAGGTAATACATAATATTAGGTAAGAATTTACCTTTCTAAAGTCCTAAAAGTTGTGAATTCACACAGAACAAATCTAGTTCCACGGGTTTTAGATAAGGGTTTGTGGGCCTGCATTCTTATTTTACACTCACTACTCACCCCCTGCTGCACAGGGACCCCTTTGTCTGTATATTGCCTGTGACCCCCTGCGCGTATCAGACCCTCAGTAAGCTTGGTCGGATGCCAGCCGCTTGCTTGGTTGAGTGCCACTTGGCTGGACTTGTGCTCTCACTGGGTGTGGTGGTTAATTTTAGGTGTCAGCTTGATGGAATTAGGGGCTACCCAGATAGCTGGTACAGCATTATTTCTGGGTAGGTCTGTGAGGGTGTTTCCAGAAGAAACTGGCATTTGAGTCGGCAGACTGAGCGAAGAAGGTTCACCCTCACCCAGTGTGAGTGGGCACCCTCCGACGGCTGAGGGCCCAGGTAGAACAAAAAGGCAGAGCAAAGGTGAACTGGCTCGCTCTCTTCAGGAGAAGCAAGGGACACCCCGCTTCTCCTGCCCTTGAACAGCAGAGCCCCAGATTCTCTCACCTTCAGACACCAGCGGTCCCTCAGTTCTCAGGCTTTCGAACTTGGACTGAGACACACCAGTGGCTTCCTTGGTTGTGCAGCCTGCAGCTGGCATATTGCGGGGCTTCTCAGTCTGTATCTGTATCTATATCATCTCCTATTGGTTCTCTTTCTCTGGAGAACCCTGACACTGGGGCTAGGGACTGATGGCATTTGTCTTAGCTTGGGGCACTAAATTGTCATCACTGGGCTTGAGAGTTGCAGTGCTGCTGACCAGGGGCGGGGACTCTGCCAGGTAAGGTTAGCTGTGAACACAGCAGGGCCCTGAGGAGGGAAATGACCGTGTCCTCCCACTCTGGTGGCCGCCCATAGAAGGGACTGGGTATGGCCAGAGGCTGCCAAGGCCGTCTGCCAAGGCAACTCACACTCGAGGGACTGTTCTTGCTTCCTTGACCCTAGAGAGCAAACAGTTTCTTTCGTGAAGCTACAAAAAGATAGGAAAATGAGCCACTGAGGTAGGGAGAAGCATTTCTTGTTTGCCCTGGAACAAAGAGGTTTGGACTCTAGGGGAGGGACTGTCTGAGGCCTGGAAGGGTGGAAATCGAAATGTCTGCTCGGTCCATAGAATGCCCTGCCTCAAGGCTTCGGGGCTGCCCCCCGTGGACTCTCAATGTGTGACTTTACTGTGATATGATTATGAAGCTATTTATTTCATGGTTTTTTCTTCCCAAATCAAAGCCATAATGAGAAAAAAAGGCCTCATAATCATTTCTGTGTATTTTGGTAACAAAGGAAATGGCTGCTGTTGATGATAATAAAAAAACTGCTGTTCAGAAACTGGCACCCTTTGTTGCCATTTATAAAGGAAGCCTGGTATCGTGGGCTCATTAGTAGCTGAACTTGATTTTGTCAAAGGAAATGGAGTCAAGAGAGATTATGTTTCATCTTTAATACTGCTGTTCAACAACAATGCCATTATCCCGAGTTTCAGATGAATTTAATTGAACCTTAATGAACAAAATTAGTTGTTTTATACAATCAGAATCCCATTTAAATGGGTTAGAAAATGAATAGGATAGCGAATGTGGTTGACTTGATTTTCCTCAAGACTGACTCTCTAGGTCTCTTTCTGCCCCTGTGTTTTCTCTTCCCGCTGAATAAATGAATGATATTTTTTGAATTTAAGAAGATTTTTAACTTGCCAGGTTTTCCCCTGGAGTCTATAGAAAATGCCTGGGAGGACCTCCAAGGTGAGGGACAAATGGAACTGGCACATGAGAACCAGTTCCAGAGAACTACATAGAAAAGCTCATCTAGTCCAGTGTGTCCAGCCTTGTGCGCATCTTTTTTCTCTTTTTTTTCCTGAGATGAGAAAGTGGATATTGATCAGCATCTACCAAAAGATAAGGAGGGTTGGGCTTCATCGTCAGGCAGATCTGGGTGTAAATCTTCCCTCTACCATTTAACAACTTTGTGACTTAGGGTGCATCTCTTGACTTTTGAACCTCAGTGTCTCCACCAATATAACGGGAATAATAATACCAATTTCTTAAGAGTGGTGGTGAACATTCAGTGAGAGGATACATAAAGTTTAGCATAGTGCCCAGCTCAAAAAGTGAAAGCTGCTACTATTATTACTGTTCTTCTTTATCATCATCATCATCATCATCATCGTTAATCTTGCAACTTCTTGGGACCTTGACATGCGGAAGACTATAGAACTCACTAAGTTAGGCTGGAGTTTTTGGTCAAATATTAATTTTCCCAAGTATTGCCCTAAACACTCAACTCTGGAGGACAGGGATGATGAGATGGCCAGTTTGCACCGGGGACTGGGAGGTTGTCATCCTTCCTGGGGAGAGGCGCAGGAACTGGTCAGGCCTGATAATGGGGGAAAGCATGGCCACATGCAATTCCCACAGAGGATCATCTAAAGTCACATCAGGTCCCTCATCTGCGATGTTAGGGACAGGCCATTCCTATGGACTTTTCCAGCTCTGAAGCGCTTATGATTCTGACTATTGCCAACTCTCCTGCCTAACGGGCCGCATTCCGTGCAGCCAGCCCTTGCCAAAGAATCCTTCCGACTGGCATCAGAATGGCTGAAGCTTCCTGCTGAATGTTCCCTACCAGCACTGGGCTGACTCAGTGCTCTGGAAGGTGGCTTCTTGAGACACAGCAGAGGTGAGAACAAGGACCAAGGCGATTTGGCTCAGCTTTATAAATATAGCCTTCCCTGAGCACAGGGCATTGACTGGGGTGAAACAAAGGAAAAATCAAAGAAAAGAATTATTCGTGTCCGCCCCTGGTTGCATCAGCCTGAAAGCTTAAATGGGTTCTCAGTTTTTCAAAAAACAAAACAATATTATTTTCATTTTAACTACAAGGTGCTATTGCAATATGTCCAGTCTCCTATCAAACGCTCCCCAATTATTTCTAGTCCCGAAGGGGCAGCTCAGATGTGCTCATAAATAAATCCTCTTGGTTTTCACATGGTGACTGCCATTTTGCTGTTTCTTCAACATAACTTCAGAAATGTCAGCTTCCTCAGCTGTTGCCGTCCTCTATGGGAGGGCCTTTCTTCTGTGCCCTGGTGATAATGCTGATGTTACCCCACAACCTGCCCAGAGAGCAGTGTGATGGTGCCGCTGTTGCAGCACCTGAGATGCGGGGATGTGCTGCTCCCCCCCTGCTGGCTGAAGTTGGGGATTGCAGGGCTAGGACAGCCCCCCGCTGTTCTTGCTGTGCTAGTGTGAGCTGAGCCTGAGCCCCACGGACGTTCTCCTGTGCCAGCCGCGCACTTCTCCGAAGCAGGAAGAATTGTCATCCCACCTGTGTGCCTCTCTGTGTGGTGGTGCTTGCCCCAAAGCAGTACAATTTCATGCTCTTCACCTCTCAAGGAGGCTCTTTTTGTGCATGCTGCCTTTTGGGATTTTGTTTCTTACAGTCCTTCCTTTCACGAGGGATTAGGGCTCTATAGGGCTGAATGTTGGAGGCTCTTAAGGATAAGAACAAAAATTCTCTCAGATGACTTCAGTACTGGTGCCCTTACTGTAGGGATAAGAGGATGGAAAACTCAGCCACATACCTGGGCCTCACGGGGCTCTAGGAAGAATCCGGGCTTCATGGACATGACAGAGCTGGTGACAGGCAGGTCCTTCATGTGACATGTTTCTCTGCTGGGCCCTCCCCCTCAGCTCACTGACCTTTAGCTTTTCTGTCGTCTGCGGTCACCTCCCTCACCTTTCTTCCTAACGCCTCTGCTGCCAAACGGCCCCAAGTGTCAGCCCTCACCGTTGGATTTTTTCCAGCTTCTGCTCCCAGTACCACAAAACTGATTCTTTCTTCAAATGTCCACACCAAAACTGGTCAGCAGAAAGTAAGTTTGAGGAGGTCATGCATTTTTGTTTCTTTTGTTGTTGATTCTAATGCTATGCTCATACTTAAAAGAATGGCTCTACCACTTAATAATTAATTGATTAATTAAACTTCGTGGGGTAAGTTACTTAGGGTCTCTGTACTCTAGATTTTTTTTTAAACTTCAAAATGGAGATAATAATAGTAGCTAACTTATAGGGTTATTCTGAGAATTAAATGAATTAATATTTATAATGCTTGTAGATTAGTGTCTGGCACAGAGTACACGTAAGAGAAGCATTTATTAAATAAGATTTTTTTAGAAGTGTCTATACATAGCTGGTGCTCAATAAATACGTGTTGAATAAATTAAATAAATTTCTTGAGGAATCGTGTTGGCTTGCTCGGTTGGCCTTTCCCTATTTGAGGACTTTTCCTTCAGGCTACCTCACATTCTCCTTTAGCCTATACTGACTACCTTTGGGTCAGGTTCCCACTCCAGACCATTTGCTGGGCTAGGGGTTTGGAGTCTTGTGTTATCTGCAAGATGACTTATGTAGAAAGAATACCTTAAAAGGGGGCTCTGGAAGTGGTAGTTACTCTGGGGCATGCCTGTGGGGGAGGTCCATAGTGAGGACATCATACCAGATGCAAAGTCATCCCTCCCCTTCAATGGCTGAGTTACTAGTTGGTTACAAGCTCAGGCACCCAATTCCTGCTTTAGGGCAATTCTCTCCTGAGGGTTCTCTGCATCCCTAAGATAGGCAAGCTGGTCTCTCCCATTGGTTCTCCAAACAGGTTCCATCTTCTCTTACGCTCAATGGTAAGTAAAACGCAGAGACTGTTGTCACACAGCTCTCTTCTCTTTCTCCCTGTCATTCTTTGACCTTCTTCAGCTCAGAAACCTTTAGGTTCTTGAAAGAGGCTTCCTCTTTCATATGCACATACCTGCTTGTAGGTATGTGCTCCCTCTCTGACCTAAAGGTATTTGAATTTTATATTTCCCCACTAAGCCACCTGAGAGCCTGGGATAACATTTCTGGGGCCGCCAATCAGAGATTGAGCAGAGTGCTTATTATTTTCTCCCCACGACTCCTAAGAGAGCCAAGTTCCACAAGAGGTCCTAAGTTATCAGGGAGGAAATTTTTCAATTTAATTTTTTCAGGAAGTTGAGTCCCTGATGTCCCACAAGCTGAAATGGAGCAGTAGAGGGAGCTTCTGAGGGAGTCTCCATTATGTGAATGGGCAGAGCGAGGTAATGAGGGCAGAAGTGAGGTCTGAGGAGGTCCATGGGAAGGTGTAGAAGAGATGAAGCTATTAACTTAGACTGTGGTGGGCTGGGATGGCTACTGTCTGAACAGCTAGCTGGTTACTTTCTGAGAATTGCCATCTGCTTAGCCATGCCTTGAAACCTGGGAGACCCTCCAAATCACTTCCAGGCCTTTCAGGCAGTTGTTTTCAATCAAGCTACATGCCAGTATCACCTAGAAAGCTATCTAAAAATAGAGGTTCTTGGTTCGCCCTCCAGACCTCATAAATCAGAATGTCTTGGAGTTGGAGTCCAGAGATCTTACGACTCTTTAATCTTCCACAGATGGTCCAAATGCTGTCATGGGTCAATCTGAGCACTATGTGGAAAATCAATCCAATTCCATTGGGTTGGATGCCATTCTGGGTAAGTTATAAAAACAGAAATATTGCCACTTACAGAAAGTATGGACCAAAGGAAAAGCACCAACTTTGGCATTCCAAGAACTGGGCTTGAGTCTTCTCTCTGCCACTAAGTTGGGTAAGTCATTCAACCTCTTTGAACTTCAGTTTCCTCAGTTGTAAAATGGAATAGTAACAGCTACCCTGTCTACTTCATAGAGCCCTTTCAAGGAAAAAAGAGAATAAATAGGTGAAAATGTTTTGAGAACTGAAAAATAGAGCTCAAGTGTGTGATATAAAGCTCTATGGAGAGTAATTCTATTACTGTTCTACTGATGAATTTGTAATGAATCCTGTAACACAGATAACCCTGTGTGAACGCCTCCTCTGATTCTGCCCCACGTGCAAAAGGTGCATGAGTGAGAGAAGTTTATTTAAACTCAATGCACTTCTTTGATCTCACCATCAAGAAGCAATTACTGGATTCCCAGAGTAATATGGGAGAAATGAACACATGCATTTCTCTCTGTCTCTACCCTAAAGCTTAGTAAAATTATAGTAAAATGATTTTTTAAATGGCATAAAAACACAAAGAAATGTGAAAGAAGACAATATTTTTAAAAATGGAAGCTAGAAAGCCAAGGGATGGCAAATGATTTGGACGTTGAGTCCTAAGATAGCAGCGGGGAAAGCCAGCAAGTAATGCAACTGACCACACAGAATTCCCCCTCACTAACCCAAGGCTTAAGAATTAGTCATTCCATGTACATCTAAAAGCGGGGATGAGGGGAGAGCTGAAGATAGAAAAATTGTTGAAAGACTATGCTAGTAAAAATTAAGAAACAGTGTAATAGACACCTCATAATTCCCCCAAAGTCTCAGATATTGGTCATCCCCCATTGATCTAGAAGTGGGGGTTAAGGTAGAGCTGAAAATAGAAGAATTGTTCGAAGATTACTTAGGGAGGCCCCACATTACTTGTATCAGGGAGCCTGCTTTTTTGTCCCAGGAGAAAACTGGAAGTGTGGTTTCTAGAAAGGGTAAGACAGAGACTTTGGGGTTAGAAGACAATAGGCACAATGGAGACCAGGAACCATACTGGAAAAATAGGGATTAAATGAAAGTTCACTGACTGTCTGCCTTATTCTCTCACTTTGTCCCCAAAATGCTGGCAACCAGGTTTATAGTCTACAGACAGGAGAGTTGACTCTAATTAGCCCAAGAGAAAAGACCTTACATTTCTGACATTGGAGAATTCCCCAACAAAATGCCTAAAATAGTCTACCCAACAGGAAAGCACAGAGTTGCTAATCCCTTCCCTGTGTATTGAGTTCCCAAATTGCTTTTTTTGTGAGACATCGCCCAATATTTAAGGAAACCGTCTAATATGAAAGGCAGAGGCAAAACAAACCAAACAAGAAAACTCAATTGGAAAAAATTGACTCTACTTAGAGAGAGGGAAACAAAACCTTACCACTAGTTGCCTAAGGAAAATAAGAGAGGCTATTACTTCCATAAAACAAGGCCAGATGCTACAAAAAGAAACATTCAGAGAACTTACAAGAGTTCTTGAAAACTGATATAAAGTTAATTAAATCTCTTAAAAAATCAGAAAAATATAAAAATTAAGAGGAAAGAGGAAAAAAAGAGAAATAATAAGTCCCAGAGGCTAAACATCCAAATAATTGGAATTCCAGAAAGAGAAAATAAGTGGAGAAATCACTAGTGAAATAATTTAAAAAAATGCTAAGATTTATAAACAGGAATTTTAAATTGTAAGGCCCCACTGAGTGAAAACCCAGCACTCAGTGATGAAAGAGAGCCATACAAAAGTCATCATTTTTGAAATTTCAGAATTTTAAGTACAAAAACTAAGAGCTCCTACAAGCTTCCAGCTTTTTTTTTTTTTTTTTTTTTAGACAGAGTCTCACTGTGTTGCCCGGGCTAGAGTGCCGTGGCATCAGCCTAGCTCACAGCAACCTCAAACTCTTGGGCTCAAGCGATCCTCCTGCCTCAGCCTCCCGAGTAGCTGGGACTACAGGCATGTGCCACCATGCCCGGCTAATTTTTTCTATATATTTTTAGTTGTCCAATTAATTTCTTTCTATTTTTAGTAGAGACGGGGTCTCACTCTTGCTCAGGCTGGTTTCGAACTCCTGAGCTCAAACAATCTGCCCGCCTCGGCCTCCCAGAGAGCTAGGATTACAGGCATGAGCCACCGCGCCCGGCCAAGCTTCCAGCTTTTATGCAAAGAATCAACTATTAGAATGGCATGAAACTTCTCAATGGAAATAATGGGCTCAGAAGACAAGAAAATAAAGAAGAAAAATTATTTTTAACCTTGAATTTTATATCCAGCCAAATGATCAACTTAGCTTGAGACAGAAAAATCTTTTCCAGACTTATAAAGACTTTAGTAATTTACCTCTCATGTGCCCTTTCTCAGAAAGTTACTGGCAGATATGCTCTACTGAAATAACCAAACAAACCAAAATGAGAAAGACATGGTTCGCTAGTTATTCTTAGTTTGCTTCTTCACTTCTAGTCTCCATCCTTCTCTGTGCCCCAGGAGACTGATCTCTATGACTGCATTACCTGAGCTCCCTTACTGGTGGATTTTCCACTGGGTTTGGCCAACAGAGATGCTAGCAGCTAATCAGCAGGAAGAAACTAAGGTTGTAATATTTATTTCTGATGTTCCTCCCTTCTGTGCCTCAGTCTGACAGAAGCTATATTCTGCCTAAGACTATGACTATCACTGGGTGACCCCTTTCCCATGGCAACAGATAGTACCAGGTTCAGATAACAGTTCCCTTCCTTTGCTGGCAGGACTTTTTACTTCTGCCATGTAACAGACCTAGAGATCAACCAGTCCAAATTCAAATAAGTCAAAATGATTTGGGAGAGATTTCATCGAGAAGATGAAAACAATAGAATACTTACTGTCCTTGTATCGAGAGGAGAGATACACAACTATAGGGCAGACTTGGGGTTGAATTAGTAATAAGAACATAAAAAGCAAGCAAATGAAAAATCAAACAATAAAAATATTAAATTCAGGAAAGACAAAAATTTGTCCTGGAAAGGAAAAGTAATTGTAGTATACTACATGGCTCAGCTATATGGCACTTATATAGTCATAATAATGTAACTGAATATTGCTCTAACCAAAGTTACTATATGACATACTGGGAATTGGGAAGAGGTGAGAAATGATGTGTTTGTTGGTGAAAGCTGGTGACTGTCATGGTGGCAAATGAGGTTTTCATCCTCATCTTCTACAGTGGGAAGAAAAGTGAAAGAATCAACAAAAAGAAGTGAAAAGATTGTCTCTACAGTATGGTCAAGTGTCGATTTGATAGAAATAAAGCCTATTTTTCTTTTAAAAAGGCAAAAAGCAACTAACTTACAAATTCTCTCTTTTTATTCCCACGTTAAATGTTAGAAGTCCCTAAACTCTCAAGCTGCCTTCAAGAAAAATAGAACACAAGACAAAAAGTTCTGGGAACAAGGAGGTGTGGAGGATGGGAAGGCTTTGTGTGTGTGCCATCCCACTGGACAGCTAAAGACCCACCAGTGACAGAGAGACACAGCAGGTTAAATCTGTACCCAAGGAAGCTCAAAAGTGGAATAATCAAAGGACCCAAGCAGAACAGGCTGAAGTGTTCTAGAAATCAAGAAGTAACCCTAGAGGAAGGAGCATAGGAATTGAACAGGAAGCTAAGTTTCTTTAGCAAGGCCCCAATTTGCTGCCAAGCTCTTGGCAGCTAAAAACTAAAACTGGGGCATGAATTGTTACATAGTCCTCATGATCAGAGAGGAATGGAATGTTCCTCAGGGGAGGAAGAAGAGATTTTCTTAGCAGTAAATTCTCAAAGAAATATCTCATGTAGGGCTTTTATAGGAGGCATTTAGTGATATAGATGACAAGGCCCTCAATAATTTTTCTATGGCAAGTGTAGAGATGAGTTTCCTGTGGCTTCCTTTGACAAAAGCCCAAGACAGAAAGCTTTGCAGGGGTTAATGTGAGAGCTAGTAGCCTGGATGTGGGGCATGATCAGAGAAGTGCCCAGAGATGTCTGGCTATGGGATTGACTAAGTATCAAAGACAGAGAACATGTTTTTAAAATCTAAGAAACATGAAGGCTGGTGTGAACAGCAAAATGAAGCAAATACTGGGAGCAGTATTAAAGCCAGAAAAGTAAAGCAGGGAAGTTGAGAAGAACATCTATGGATATGAGAACAACCAGAATGTCTCAAGGCAGCAGGAGAGGAATTGATCTAAGGTTCAGACAGAAAGAGCTTTGCTTCCCCAGAGACTGAGAAGGGACAAGGAAAGCCATAAGTGCCTTAGAACTAGCTGCAGAAGGCTTGAGCCTGCTGTCTTGGGAATGAAGCATGGAGCCTGGGATGTTCTGGGGCTGATGACGAAGCAGGGGTGCTCGGTGTCCCTGCTCAGTGTGTTATTACATTCAGAGTAGTCTAAACTTGGCAGAAAAGTCATTATGCCTTTGATTTGCTTGCACTTCAAAGGGGGACTTGAGAAAAATAGAGAACCTTCTGAATTCACTAATCTTAAAAGTGCTGTGGAAGCTAAGAGGAGGACAAGTTTTCTTCCAGTTTGGAAGTTGGAGAGACTTCCTGGCAGAGATGGCTTTTTGATTTAGGCTTGAGTGATTGGGAAGATGTTGACACTGGTGACAGGATGGTCAGCCAACAAGGCAGGAAAGATAACCATAGGGGCAGTGGTTGGGCATGGACAGAGTGTCAGCAGGTAGAAGGAGGAGGCTAGAGAAGAAGATTGAAAACAAAACCAGAACATGCTTTGGAGGGTCTTGAATGCAAGGCCAGAAGAGCAGCAGGGCGTCCAGCAGCCAGCGCCAGCTCTTGTGGGCAATGGTAGTGCTGTAGATCCAAAAGTGAGGTGGTGACAGTGGTATAGGTGTGTTGGGAATGTTACCTCTCTCTCCTTCTGTCCCTTCCTAAGTACCATTTCTAAGGTGCAGCCCAGCCACGCTGGAATCTCCTTGACAACTGCTAACATTACTTGAACTTGCACTATGAGTCCAGGCATTGCACTGGGTGCCTTGCATTTCTTATTCCTCGGTCAATTAAGTGTTAATAGATACTGTTTTATTACAATTGTATACCAAGTGAAGACTGGTAAAACTGGACATTTTTCTCAAAGCCGTACAGCTGGTAATGGTGGAACTGGGTTCAGTCCCCAGCCCCGTGCTTTTGTCCGTCAGCCCTTGGTGCCCTCCTTGAACAAGTCCTTCTATCATAGCTGTGCTGAACCCAGGGATCAGTGTAGAGCAGGTGTTCGAAAGATTCCTCTTGGCTTCCCGATTGCTGCCAACACACCTCCAGAGTAGGATGCTGGGAAGAGCAGCCTGGTTCAGGTAGAGGGACTGCTTCCCCAGAGATAGGCTGGGGTTCAGCTGCTGGGGTGGCAGCAGCTCCCGTCTCCCAGCCTGTTTTTGCTGCCTCTCCTAAGTTCAGGGAACTCACCCATGTGCCCTTGAAGTCCTGCTCCTAGGGAGAGTGCCCTGAAGGGTAGATTGGTGGCTGCCTGCTTCCTGATGCTTCGGAGAGAAGCACCCCTAGCCCTGCTCTTGGCTTTTAAACATCTAGCTAGAGCAGGGGATAGGCTTTGCTAGTGCACATTAACTCTTGAGAAGTACTGCTCTTGGGGTGGTTATCTCTGCAGTTCTAAGTTTGTGCCTGCTGGAGGCTCTGGTACAGCCAAGCATGTCTGTTGGTGGAGGCATTAACCATGAGATGATCTACTCTTAGTTCCTGGGTCGAGGTAGGGGTGGGAGGCAATGATGTGGACTCAGGGTAATTCCTACTCAGCTGCAGGAAGCCTGGCCACAGGGCCAGGCTTACTAGTCAGAGAGTGGGCAATTAGGCAGGTTTCTCTCCACCTCTGATGATGGTGTCAAAAATATCGTTACTAGAAACCTGTATACTTTTTGCCTTTGCAGTGTTCTATTAAAATGTAGATCCTCCTGGGAAGACTATATTTTAAGTACCTATCACCTGACTTCTCAGCTAGGAATATTTGAGTGAGGTAATTATGGGAAACCTAGAGTAAGATCTTTAAGGCGATGGGATGGAGGGAAGGTTGGAGTTTTGGGGCAACTAGCAGCAACCGGAGTGGAAGAGGGACATTGACTGGAGAATTTGAGGCACTAAGAATAGCTCTACATAACCATGTCAGTAAGGTTAGGCATGAGAGGTTAAATTAAACAAAAGAGATTCATTAAAAAACTTATCAGGCCAGAGATAGGTAGGGAATTCATCCATCCAACCATCCAACCATCCGTCCGTCCATCCATTCATCCCTCCTTCAAACCTCTAGCAAGGGCCTATTTTGTGCCATGTACTGGGCCACATGCTGGAGGAGTTGCTTAGACCATTTCAATAGAATCCCTTTCCTCAAGTAGTTTCTGGTCTGATGGAGTTAGGGAAGAAAAGATAAGATATACATAAAAATGACCTCCAAGCAAGATAGTAAGTGCTAATGCTCATGAGACGGGGACAGATAAGGGCTGTAGGATTTTAAGGTGGGCGAACCCAGTGACACTGGGGAGGTTTCTTGGAGGAGGTGGCAGATGAGCCAGGCCTTGAAGAATGATCCCAGCACGTGGAGCTGAGGAAGGGCCCTGGATATAGAAGGGGCAGAAGGAAAGGAAAGAAGAGAGGGAATTGTAGGGTGTGTTGGGAACCTCTCCTTACTGACATGGTTGTGTTGCGCTATCCCTAGTGGCCTGTGTGGCTTCACGGAGCTTGTGGGGGAGAAGTTGGAGAGAAAGCTGGAAGGGCCAGCCTTGAACTCTAAGAAACCTGGAGACTTTGGCTTGGGTGGACTGTGTTCCCAGGAGGGGGTTGCGGTGCTGTGCTTGGGAAGGCTGGGCAGGGTGGGCAGGGCTTTCTGAGACACAGAGCGCAATGGAAAGAGTGGAGGGAAGGGTGCTTTAGCATTACACAGACCTCAGTGAGATTCCCAGCTTGTTTTCTTTTTTTAAGTTTTGGTGAGAAATTTAGAGTAAGCTGCTTGGTTTTCTGCACTTTTACTTTTTCCATCTCTAAAAATCTGTTTTTTAAAACATGTAACATAACTAGATCTAAAATGTGCTCAAACTCTGGGGCTGGAGACCATGGCCCCATGGCACTCTCCAAATTTTTTTAGCTCTTATGAGTTCCAGAGGGGGTATAAGCAGTGTCTATTTTGACTCTCCTGTTCCCTACTCAGCATGGAGTGGGCACATTTCTCTGGCCGGTGGAGGCTAAGGTTGGAGGAAGAGACACCATTAGCAGGAGACCAAGGGATTCCTCTCATCCATGCTCTGCATCTTGAACGCACAGCGGGGTTCCAGCCTTGGGGTTGGGGTTGAAGCCTGAGCCGGGGCAGCCCCATGTTGACTGCCTCAGGATGACTTAGCAAGAAGCACAGAGTCAGGGTACCAGAATTCAAGAGCCTCGCTTTTCATTCTTCCTAACAGTGAAAAATTGGAAACAACTGAAATGTCCAGTCAAAGGGGATTGATTAAATAAGTGAGGGAGGGAAGCATGCTCTGAAATACTGTGAGACCATGGTACTGATTGAAGTTTATTTATGAAGTAATATTATCATAATATAGTCAATTAAGAAGTAGATTTTAAGGAAGTATGTAGAGTGTGAGCCCATTACAACTATCTGTATGTTTCTTTTTATTACCGTTAATAAATGTCTGTTATCCTAGCAAAGACCTGTCACTCAACTCACGCACAAGATCCTACGCATCCTGCTTGCTCTAGGGCATGGGTCCAGTAGCTCTGTCCTCTTTCTCTGTAAGCATTTTCCCCTTCTCCTCAGGATTGTTACTGTCACCTTAAAAACTTGCCATAATATGACTCATTCAAAAAACTAAGATAAAATGTCAAACTTTCCTTGACCCTCATCTCCTGCCAGTTACATGTTATCTCTGCTTCCCTTCATAGCAGTTTGAAAGAGGTATTTTTGCTTCTCCTCCCATTCTCTCCTAAATTCACTTCAATGGTGTTCTTGTCCCTACTACTCCACCGAGACTATTGTGAAGTTATCAATGCAAAACTGTGCTCGATATCACCAAATGGCTCACGTGCACTCCTTCATCTTCCAGCAGCCTTTGTTACAGCCGGTCATTCCCTCCTGCTTATAGCAATTCCTTCGTTTGGCTTCTAGGACCCCAAACTCTCCTGGTTCTCCTCTTACCCCTCTGGCTGTCCTTTCTTTGATTTCACGGGACTCTGGATTCTCTTCATTTTCCTTACTTTTTAGTGGTGCTTTGCTCTGGGGCTCAGTCCTCAGACCTCTTCTCTTTTTTATACTCTTTATAGGAGATCTCCTCGGGTGCCTGGTTTTGAACACTGTCTATACACTGCAGATTCCAAAATGCTATCTCCAGTCCCAACACAACCCTGCCTGGTTGCTTAATGGGTATCTCACATTTAGGTTCCCTAAATGGAACTTTCCCCAGATGCTCCACATCTCTGTCCAATCAGGTCATCTTGACTGCTCTGTTTCTCTCATATTCCACAGCGATGCATCAGCACCTCCTACTGCGTCTGTCTGGAATCTGCTCTAACTGCCAGCAACACCCTAAAACAGTTCCTGAATCTACTTAGCACTCTATAGCTCTCAGCCTACTGTAGGCTACCAATATCACTCTCTTTCTTATTCTGTCTGGTCTCACTGACTCCCAGCTGTGTCCTCTACATAGTAACCAGACTTGTCCTTAAGACATTCATCTCTGCTTGCGCTGACTCTACAGTGGCTTCCATCACACAAAATAAAATCCAAAGTCCTTTACCATGCCCACAAGTCACTGTGACCCAGCCCCTACTACCTCTTTGACCTTGTCTTCCACCCTCTTCCTCTCTCTCACTACTCTCCAGGCACACCAGGCCCTTTGCTATTCCTCGATCATGCCCAGAACATTCCTGACTTAGGACTTTTGCATTTGCTATTCCCCTTGCTTGCAAGTTTCTTCTCTCAGATTCCTGCCAAACTTGTTCTCTCACTGTCTTTAGGTAACTCTCAATATTTCCTAATCAAAGAGGTATTTTCTGACCTCCTGTTCATAAAATAATATTCTTCCTTATGCTGCTTTTTGTCTACTATCATTCCCCATTATGTGTAGCATAGGTTGTGCACTGTACGACTCCTGGGGTTGCCATTCACATTAACTGCAGTGTGATTGGCTCTTCCTGGGGTTTTGCAGTGCACAACCTATGTAGCTGTTTAGGGCAGACCCACTAGCACACATTATAGTATAACTTTATTCATTTATTTGTGTATTTTATGATTCTCCCACTAGAATGTAAGCTTTTCAAGGAGGGGGACTTGGAGTATCCCAACATGTAGAATGGTACTTATATGTGCAAAAATTATTTGATGTATGAATGAATATGTGCTTGGTGTGTGTGTGTCTGTGTGAAGGCAGAGAGGAAAATGGTCTAAAAAGAAATATACCAAAATGTTGATAGTGATTATATCTGAGCAATGGAATTATGTGTGATTTTCACTGTCTTCTTTATCCTTTCTGTTAAACATGGATATTTTAATAAGAAGAATATATTATTTTTATAAAGACAATCATATTTTGGACTCAGATAAACCTGAAATTGAATTCTGGCTGTACTCTTTACTTGTTGTGTAACCTTGGGCAAACTTATTACCATCTCTGTGTCTCTTTAAAACGGAGATACTGTCTAGTTCATTGGGCTGTCGTGGGATTAAATAGAATACGTATGTCACAGCTTGGCACAGCACCTGCCTGAGACGAAGCCTTCAGTAAATAGCACTGCCTCTTCTACTCTTAATTATTATTATTTTTATTACTTTTGAGGGGGTCAGTGAGATGTAAATAAAGGCCCCCAAACCTTGAGGCATGAACTGGTCTATGTTTAACTCCTGGTGTCCCTCCCTGCTGGCAGAAGGGAATTGCTGGCTTGGAGTTAATGAAGGAGACGCCAGGCCAATGCCATCACACTTGAGTGAAGACCCATCGTTAACACAATTTTAAATATTTTGAGACTTCTAACCCCCTATCTGTTTTCTTGTGGACCATGGCAGAAAAATGTGCTGGGTGGGCAGGAAGAGAGGGAAGGTGTCCTGTTCTCTGTCTTCACCGGGTGTAGAGGAGACCCAGGTGAAAGAATGGCTCAGGCAGCTGGGGGCAAACAGAACTGGATCTCTCGGGTCTGCTGGAGGGAAGACAAGTGGCTATGAGCCAGTCAGAAGCCAAGTACTCCCCGCTGGGCCAAGTGCCCAGAGCCAGGGAACTTCTTTGCCTTGGCCCAGTGACCTGGGAGACACTAGAAGAGGACAAGGCTCCAATCTCATCATGCCATCCTTTGCTGGCCATAGATTTATGGTGCTATTGATCTTGGTCAGAAGTCATGTTCATGACCGTCACAATGATGCACTTCATTGCTCACCTGCTGGCTTCCCAGAGAGCCCACCAGGGAATGTTTCAGCCAAATCGCTTGGTTGTTAATTCTGGCGACACTTCTGGCCTGAATCCTGCTACCTTCCCGCCGTGGGAAGCTCAGTTATATTAATCTAGAGTGAAACCTGAAGGTCCTACTTCCTCTCTCTCCTTTAAAACTGGAACAAGCCTAAAAGAGGCAGCTCCCTTCCCCCTGTACCTGGCCCATCCTCATTCCTATAGGATTTCCGAGGCCATTCCAAGCAGAAAACATCCCAAGCCCCCAAACGTGAGAGTAGCAGCAAGGAGGGCAAAGATGGTCAGTGACCAAAGGTCTTTAGCCACCATCTTCAAACCCAAAAGAGTCCTCTTCCCCAAACCTGAACCCCAAATGTCTCTCTCTAGGATAATTAAAGGCAGATAAAGAAGTCTTTGTTTCTGGTTCACCTAGAGGCATCCCCAGGGATCCTATCCCTCAGTGTTTTGAGTTCCCTTCCTGAAGAAAAGAAGAGAGAGCTAGAAAATGATTTTGCCCTTTCTGGGCCTCCGAGCCAGCTGTACCAAAAATGCCCATTATTGTGCCTGTCATGTCCATACTTAAGAAAAACTGCCCTGCCCTAGAACCATGTTTCAACCCAGCATTAATCCTCCCACACCAGAGACAGCTGGTTAGGCCAGGAGTGGGGACTTGATCCAAAGGCTGTCTGAACATTGACCCGTGAGGTCGTGTGGTGTAAGAAACTGCTCCAACAGGAAAGAGCAGGACAGTCAGATCTGTGCCCTCAGGAATTTGGAATGCAGAAGATCCAAGTCTGAAAAAACACATCTCACAAGCCAAGAGGGGTCACTAGCCGGCTGTAATCAGGATAAACCAAAATTATGAGAAAATAAAAATTGTAGTATGGAGACTATATACATACGAAAAGTGTTAAGGCAGTTCCTGGGTGGCTGGAAGAGGAGTGGACACAGGTAGAAACGAGCCGTGTTACTGGGGATCAGCTGTCCCAGTAGAACTGTTTGTGGGTTTGATAGTCTCACAGTCACAACTTTGAGCAGCTCCATAAACTGACTTGTAGTAGAAAGACTGAAGCTCGTTTTTCCTAATCTTTTTTTTTTTCATTCTGCAGTACATGGCAGAGGTAGTGTCAGTGTCCCCCAGGGGCCTCAATCTTTCAGCAGACATCACTAGCACATTCTTCGTGTTGACAATCAGCCTTCGCAGGCTTGCTCCCCTCCAGCCACCTTGGGCCATCCATAATGCTATTTTCCACTGGGCTTTTTTGAGGCCCACCTGAAGATGACATTAGAGGTAGTTTCTGTTTTCCCTCTGTCTGGCTCCATGAGCACATCCAGTCTGTACCGAGCCACAGCTGTGCAGTTAGACAGGCATGTTCTCCTTCTGGTGCGTTCCCGCGTTCCTTCAGGGTGAAGCCCCAGAGGATTCCCAGCCCAAGCACATTTTACATCTGGTAATGGAGCCCCCAGGGATTATGTGTGATAGGATGCAGCAGAGATCAAATCTCCTCAGACACTTCGCTTTATATTGCATCTTGGTTGTCGCCTTAGCTCCTCTAGTTTTTGCCTTTAATTATGTCCATAGAGTAGCCCTGGAAGTTACAACCAAGAAGAGCAAGAGGATATTTGGAGGTCATTTTATTACCTGGAAGAAGCTTAGCTCTAATAGGGAGAAGATAAAGAGATTGTAGGAAACCGTTCAAAGGTTTTCAAGAATTCACAAAAAAACAATTTGTGTCTTTTAAAATCCAAAGAAATGCAAAAAATCAGTCAATGAATACAGCAGCTTGGGTAGGTGTGGCTAATTTGCCTGACGAAATGAAAGAATTGAGAAATGGTCCCTACCATAGACACACGGGAATCCATGTGTTCCATCAGTGTTGTGGCAGAAATTCAGTCATCATCCCACTGAGAGCCTCTTTCGTAGTTTTAAGTCACAGCAAGAAGGGATGGCAACTACAAAAATGTTTGGGAAGATATACTAAAATTTGAGGGGATTATATAAATTGGCATCTTTCAACTTCAGATTTAGAATTAAGAGTAGAATTTTTATTCCATAGTGAGCTGTTACAGTAAGAAAAAAAAGCAGAATTTTTAAAAGAAAACCAAATATAAATTAACATTTTTTTGCATTAAAGATTCTGTGCATATTTAATATTTTATCATTTCCAAAACTTAAAATAATTTAGCCTGGTAGAATAAAAGCTTGTCTGATCATTCTAATTTCACATGTGTACTTCAGTAATTTGCTTAAACTTGTTATTGAAGTTAAAGTCAGTTTATAAATTGTATTAGAATGTGTAAAAATTAAGATTGACTCAAGTTATAAATTTAATTTATAGTTTTAGGGCTGGGTGCAGTGGCTCACACCTGTAATCCTAGCATTCTGGAAGGCCAAGGCGAGAGGATCACTTTAGGTCAGGAGTTTGAGACCAGCCTGAGCAAGAGGGAGACCCCGTCTCTACTAAAAATAGAAAAATTAGCGGGCCGTGTTGGTGCACATCTGTAGTCCCAGCTACTCGGGAGGCTGAGGCAGGAGGATAGCTTGGTTTGAGGTTGAGTTTCAGGTTGCTGTGAGCTAGGCTGATGCCACAGCACTCTAGCTCAGGTGACAGAGCAAGACTCCTTCTCAAAAAAAACAAAAAAAAATTATAGTTTTAAGGGTTACGTACCTAGTTTTACATTTTAAGTCAGACAACTGGCGTATAAAAAGCCTACAGGATGACAATGATGGTAAATTCAACACCTATATAACTTCCCTCCCTCTTGAAACCCCACTAAAACTATAGCAAAGGGATTATTTTTTAAAAGACAGAAACCCATAAGGATAGGGAGAAATGGCAAAAAGAAATGACAATAAATTTTGGAAGCTGCAAAGCAGAATGACTGTTAACTTACTTTAGCAGATGCAAGAAACCTGAATCTTTAGCGTGAAATGGAGAAAGCCAAGAATATCTTGATTGAAACCACAGAACCCTCAAAAGACTCAGAACAGAAACTGAGAATGAAGGTGGGGGGTAGTGGCCAAGAAAGGAGGATTGGGTAAAAGTAGTCAGAGCCCTAGATCTCATCCCCCATTGCAAACCTCCAGGTGAGTGTCTATCCCGGCCCTGGCAGAATAAACAAGGAGCTCTCTTTTCTGAGCAGAGTATGACAGAGGAGCTCTAGACTGGAGGACACCAAGCTCCAGGTGGCATCGTGAGCACTGTGCTGAAGAAAGGAGAGTAGATGAGAGTGAGCACACGGTGTGCTGAGACCCCCAGAGCACCCATACCCCCTGACCCTACCCCATTCTTCCTTCCCTGTGCAGTTCCAGGAACCACTGAGAGCTAAGCCTCTATCCCTCAGGCAGGAGATTGGAAGAGTATACTCTGGGAAATCTGACCGGGAGGAAAGACCTAGAGATAGCAGCATCAGGGATTCTTCATCAAATGGGGCAGCCAGATCATCTAAGTGAAGGTCAAAGCTGATAAACCCCACCCATATGCTCAGGATTCCCAAGCAGCTGACTCATTTTTAAACATGAGCAGACAAACAGGGTCTGCCAGACATCTGAAGATAGGCTCTGACATGGAAGACAGAGATCAAGACAAACAGAAGCCAGGGAATTGGAGGGAGCAGAAACTATGTGGGGGAAGAAAACTTATAAAAACCATGATTATTAAAATAATCAAAGAGATAAGCAAAGATAGTGCATCCATGAAAAAGGAACCAGGTGGGATAAAAAAAAAAAAAGGGGGGAGGATTCAGGGAATCAAAAAGCTCTTGAAATGAAAAAACATGATCATACAAATGAAAGAAATCAAAAGAAGAGTTAGGAGATAAAGGTGAGGAATTCCTCCAGAGAGTGAGCAAAATACTAGAACTGGAAAGTGGATGATAAAAGAAAAACAAGAAGAGATCAGTTTAAGACAACCAACATCCAAATAAGGGTGTTCTAGAAAGAGAGAAACAGAAAAAAAGGTGGGGGGAACCATATGTGAGTTAATCATCAAAGAAATAATTAAGAAAGTTTTCCAGATCTGTAGGATGGGAGTTTCTAGATGAAAAGGGTTGATCAAGTTCTCAGCACAATAGGTGAAAAAAATAATTCACGTTGAGACACAACATTGTAGAATTGCAGAATTGTGGGGATACATAGGAGTTACTTTAACCTATTAGAAAGAAAAAAATTGTAAAGTTTCAAGAATGAATAATCTGTGCCGGATGAAATGTTGCAACAGCTATTTTGGGAACTCCAAGACAACGGAAAAAAGACGTTGCAATTTGGAGGGAAAATAATTTCCAATTTAGGATTTTCTACCCAGACAAACCATAGTTAAATGTGAGAGTAGAAAGAAGACATTGTTAGGCACAGAAATATCAAAACATTTAGCTCCCAAGTGCACGTTCTTGGGAAGCTCCTGGAGAATGTGCATCATCAGTCACCAAAACAATGGAACTGACAGCCCTCTATCAGGAAACAACTGGAAATATCAGTTTCCTCTATTGTGATTTTCTTTTAGGCCAAAAAAGGAAGTCACTCAGCCCTTAAATGTTGGACATTTAAGAATGATTAGGATTTAAATCAAGAGATTTCTAAAGTGTCCTATTATACCAATGATACAGGTATAAGAAACTGGAGGTGAACACAGGACAGAAGTAGAATGAATCCCCAGGATAATGGTGAAGGGAGGTGTCAGGAAGACAGCTGAGCCCAAGGCAGGGAGGGCAACCATCCAGACCCGAGCAGGGAGATCGAGAGGTAGATAGGCTGAGGATTGTCATCAGCACAGCACTGGCCATCATACCTTCTTCTTTTTTTTTAAAGACTTTTTTTAGAGCAGTTTCATAGCAAAATTGAATGGAAGGTACAGAGATTTTCATAGCAAAATTGAATGGAAGGTACAGAGACTTCCCATATACTCCCTGCCCACACACATGTATAGCGCCCCCAACTATCAACACCCCCCACCATAGTGGTGCATTGGTTACAATCGATGAACCTACATTGACACACCATGATCACCCAAAGTCCATAATTTCCATTAGAGTTCACTCTTGGTGCATCCAAATTCTTTGGATTTGTATAAATGTATACATGTATTTCCACCATTATGATGTCATACAGGGTAGTTTCGCTGCCCTAAAAATCCTCTATGCTCCTCCCTTTTATCTCTTTCCCACCCTCAACTCCTGACAGCCACTCCTCTTTTTACTGACTCCACAGTTTTACCTTTTCCAGAATGTCATATAGTTGGATTCATACCATATGTTACATTTTCATATTGGCCTTTGACTTATTAACATGCTTTAAGGTTCTTCCACGTTTTTTCATGGCTTGATAGTTCATGTTAGATCCTGACACGATAAAAGTAACAACCCTTTGTTTGGATGTACCACAGTCTATCCACTCGCCTACTGAAGAACATGTTGGTTGCCTGCAAGTTTTGGCAGTTATGAACAAAGCTGCTATAAACATCATTGTGCAGGGTTTTGTGTGGATATAAGTTTTCAACTCCTTTGGGTAAATACCAAGGAGCATGATTGCTAAGTCATATGGCAATAGTATGTTTAGTTTTATAAGAAACTGCCAAACTCTCTTCCCAAGTGGCTGTGTCATTTCGGATTCCTACTAGTAATGAATGAGCTCCAGCATTGGGTGTTGTCAGTGTTCTTGATTTTGTACATTCTGATAGGTGTGTAGAGGTATCTTATTGTTGTTTTAATTTGTATTTCTCTGACGACATATGATGGGGAGCATCTTTTCATATGCTTATTTGCATACTCTCTCTTTAAACTAGCTGAACTACTGGAGGATGTGCTCCAACATCATAAGGGAGACATGAGGTCCAGGAAACAAGGAAATGAAACTCTCTGGGAAGGTATCCAAGGGAGAAACAAAAATGGTAGTTTTTATGATGTTAGATCGTGACATGACAAAATTTATGGAATATTGTACTGAGAGATTCGTAGAAATTGTGGAAAGAATTAGCAACATGTAAAAACAAAGACACCTAAGCAAATTAAAAATGCAAACAACTGTTAACTTCACAAGAAAAAAAATTTTTAAAAACTCATAAAATAGAATCATAGCAGCCTGTAATGCTAAGCTGAGAATAAACATTTACATAGACAAATAATGTGATCATGAGAATTGCATTAACCAAAGATCTTGATATAACTATACTGAGACAATGGGCTAGAGAAACAGAGGGGAACCAAATTCTCATCTGTTATTGTAGGTCAGGAGATAGAGGCTCATCCTGAGCTACCCAAAGCTAGCAGTGGATGCATATGGCAGCATTTAGAAATATGGAGAAGTGTACATTCCAAAAAAAAAAAAAAAAAAAAACTGCTGACAAGGTCAAAATTATCTGTCTCTGGAAAAGCAGAGGGTGTGGTAGGTGAGGTGGGGCAAGGAAACTATTTCTTTGTGATAAGGTTTTTTGTATGATTTGTGAATTAGGTTTATGTGGTATTTAACAAATATAAAACTTAACAAAGTAAAACAGAATACATTAAATTTATAGATACTATTTAAAATGTTTAATTAAGTATGTAAAATGGACCAAGTTTCACCAAGGCCCCTAAAAGCGATTGCCAGATTTGCTGGAATTATGTTTAAAATAATAAAGTTTATAAGCTGGATTCAAAAGCTGAAGGAAAAAAAATTTATGAAGAATACCCCAAAAGCAATCATAGCAACAAAAAAAATGAATGGGATCTTATCAAATTAAAAAGCTTCTGCACAGCCAAGGAAACAATCATTAGAATGAATAGACAACCTACAGAATGGGAGAAAACATTTGTATGCTCTACAACCAATAAAGGGCTGATAACTAGAATCTATAAAGAACTCAAGCAAATCAGCAAGAAAAAAAAATACTTAGAAGAATGGTCTTCAATTCCATCTAGGTTAATACAAGAGGTATTAGTTCCCCACTTTTTTATGGCTGAGTAGTACTCCATGGTATACATATACCACATTTTATTAATCCATTCGTATTCATTAATGTGGTATAAGATAGATTCATTTGTTTAGTTTTTTTTATAGCTCTTAATAATGATTTATAATTTTCCCTATAGCGTTCTTAGATATATTTTGTTAGATTTATTCTTAGATTCTCGATATTTTTATATGACTAAAAATGTTATCTTTATTAGTTACGTATTGCTCTGTGTTACTTCAACACTTAGTGACTTAAAACAGCACTCACTAATCATTTGTCATCTTCATGGTTGCTGTGGTCAGGAATTTGGGAGTAGCTAAGTTGAGTCGTCCTAATGCAGATTTTGCATAAAGTTGTAGTCAAGCTATCGTCCAGGGCTGCAGTCAGCTGAGGGTTTGATCAAAATTGCAGCTTCACTTCCAAGGTGATGTATTCACATGGTTCTTGGTGGGAGGCCTCTGTTTTTCCCCCATGGGGACCTCTCTCCAGGCTGCTTGGGTGTCCTCGCAACATGGCTGCTGGCTTTCCCCAGAGTGATTCAAGAGAAAGACCCAGAAAGGAGCTCTCCTTTTTATAACCGAACCTCAAAAGTCACGTAGCATCACTTTTACCATTTTCTATTTGTTAGAAGTGAGACACTGATCTGCTCATTTTCAAAGGGAATGGAATTAGGTGCCAACTTTGAATCTAAAGAAGAAAAAAAGCACAATCTCATAGTCTAAGGTTTTTTTCTTTTCTTTTTTCCTTTTCAGTTCTAAACTTGGCATTTTCTAAGAAGCCTTCCCCAACCTGAGTCTGGGTGGGATCCCCCTTTATCTGCTCCCGTTGGACCTTATACTTCCACCTTCATAATACTAACCATGCTCGCATGCCGCAGTTCTCAAAGTCTGGTCCTCAGCTGCATCAGTCTTACCTGGACATTTGTTAGAAATGCAGATTCTAAGGCCCCATCCACAGTCCCTGAATCTGAAACGGTGGTGTGGGGCCCAGAAATCTGTGCTTTTGCAAGCTGTTCACGTCATTGTGATGCACACTGAGTTTGAGAGCCACCGCTCACTCCTGTAACTGCCTGTTTCCTGTTGGGATCCCACACCAGAAAGAAGCTTCATGGGGTAGGACCTGCATCTGTCGTATTCACCACCGTATCTGCCAAGCCCATGGTAGGTGCTCCGTCAATTCTATATGGTGGACTTCATAGACATAGGTAAGAAAGAGTGAGGGGGGCCTGATGTGGTGGCTCACACTTGTAATCCCAGCACTTTGGGAAGCCGAGACAGGAGGATCACTTGACACCAGGAGTTCAAGACCAGCCTGGGCAACATAACAAGACCCTGTCTCTAAAAAAGAAGAAGAAAAAAAAAAAGAATGAAGAGACATGGTCAGAGACAACTGCCAAGTGTTGGAGTGTCAGACTTCTGCCTTCCTGCCTTCCTGCTTCTATTTTCTTCCATGAACCCCTGAAGTCAATCACACTAGGTGCTCTAATCTTTTGGTTGTTTGCTTGCATGTTTGTTTTTTGCATTGCCTAGGGATTCATTACCTTCCACATAAAATTGCCTCTAAAATGCCAGCGGTCCTGGGGCCCTGGACAGGCACCATTAGCTTTAGAAATTGCCCTGGGACAGGACAGACTCTAACACAGAGCTGGGGGTGAGTGGTGGGCTCTGCGTTAGCGCTGGGGCTTGGCTGAGCTCCTGCAGCTTATATACCTTTCTAGGGGCTTCCGGCAGCTTGTGGTGTAGAAGGTGCATTGTTTTCTCCTCGGGAACCTATAGCACAGCACAGGAAGTGTAATGAGATGGGGTAGAAGCCAGTTGACTGTGAGAGAACCAAGGGACCAGCAGGGGGATACGGAAGGGAACAGCCAGTGACAAAGGGAATTTTAACTGTGTTCAGAGTTCTTCTTTCCCTTCTCCATGCACCACCCCTACTGCTCTCTCATGGTTTCTGTTACTGTCCATGTCTTCACGTACCTATCATGTGTGGTCATTTCCAGGTAGGACAATGGACTCAAATAGAAAACTTATTTTTTTTTTCTTTAAATAAAACAAAACATTCACTGTACAGTTTAAGATTGTGATTTTTGAGGAGGAGGCTTTCCCTGCATGTATGTGGAGGGACAACTTTCCCCCTTCATTTCTTTTTTTTCTTTAAGAGATGGGGTCTTGCTCTGTCACTCGGGCTGGAGTGCAGAGATGTGATCCTAGCTCACAGCCTTGAACTCCTGGGCTCAAGTGATCCTCCTGCCTTGGCCTCCCAAAGTGCTGGGATTACAGGCATGAGCCACTGCACCTGGCCTTCCCCCTTCATTTCTAGACTGGCATTCATGGGGGAGATGACATTCTGGTCCTTCTCCCTCATGAATGTGCAGGTTATCATCTGTGTTCTCATAGATGTATAGATGTCCTGGGGTAACCTGGTTTGAGAGGGCTTCTTTCTGTGATTTCTGCTGAAGGAGTCTATATTATTGCTATCAATCTCCTTGAACAGACATGGCGGGGGTGTTCCAGAGTGGCAGGGGTTAAAGATAGAGCTTGCCACAGAACCAGGTAGAGAGAATATCCCTCTAAGAGACCTGAAATTAGTGGAGGTAGATGGAATCCCATTTGCCCAACTATCTGGTTTCAAGACAAACTATGGCCCGTGGGCTTGTTTTTCTAAATAAAGTTTTATTGGAACACAGTCATGCCCACTCATTTACATATTCTCTGGGAGGCTGCTTGAGCACAATAATGGCAGAGTTAAGTAGCTGCAAGAAAGCCTGTCTGGCCCACAAAGCCTAAGATCTTCACGATCTGGCCCTTTACAAAGTTTGCCATCTGCTTATTTCTCCCTTCTTATCACCAGTCCAGTCCTAGCCTGGTCATGTTTAAGGGTCCAGCTGCTTTCATCTATGCTAGTGGGCTTCAAATATTTATTTTAAACTTTTTACTTAGAAATAATTTCAAACTTATGGGAAAGTTATAAGAATATGAATAGTACAAAGAATATCATATAATACCTTTTACCAGATTCACCTATCGTTAACATGTGATGCCTGTTGCTTTATTGTTTGTGCTCACTCTTTCACTATATGTAGTATATGTAAAACATATGTATTTTATTTCATATTTATTATCTATAATGTTTTTAATCTTTTGAAGCTAAGTTACATACATCAAAGCCCTGTATGTCCAAATACTCCATGGACATATACAGGTTTCCTACGAATGGGGATATTCTCTTTTATAACCGAGTACAATTTTTAACTTCAGTAAAGTTAATATTGATACAATATTTTTATCTACCCTACCATCCACATTCCTTTGTAGCATCTTTTTCCCCCCATCCAGTAAAGGATTCAGGGACAGGAATTACATTTAGTTGCTATGAACCTTAGGCTTTTGAGGTTTGATTCTATTAAAGAATGAAGTGCTTCCTTTATAGCTCATCTCTCAGAAAACTGTAAGGAAAAAAGCAATCTTTTCTCTAGTCTTTTAGAGCTTATACCTGCGTAGCACCTCAAACAGTCTGGGGAAGATTTCTACATACAAGTCCACGGAGCAGGGCTTCTAGAAAGACAGGTTCCTATAGCTGCCTGCCCCATTCTCTGAACATGGCAGCAATGTCACACGTTTGGAGAACATGCAGGTCTCCAAATGACCCCCAGGGAGATGGAGTTCCAGCTGCACCTCTCTGCTCTCTGGCTGCAGGGGGCCTGAGAGATCCCTTTCAATGATGGACCGCAGCCCTACAGAAGGAATGCATGTCAGACCCTTCCATCATCCTGAGAATTTAGAAATGTGGGGATGAACAAAGAACCTAGAACCAAAGGTATAAATTAAAAAGCTCTGGGAGGAATCAGAGTCTGGTGACTTAATAAGGGTCAACTTTATTGCACATTCAAATTAATTATATCAATTAAAGCTGCAGTTTAAAGTGTAATTAGTGAGTCTTTTAAAATAAAAAGAGAAAGGTACTTTTTGTTAGCATAAATGGGTTAAATAAAAATGAATTTATACTGCAGGCAATGAAGTTTGATTTTATATATGTGTAACATATATTCATGTAATCTTGCAGGAGTGTGTATATATACAACATACCATTCATTTAACCGTTTATTCATTTTTTTCATCATTGATTTATTGAAGGTTTATTGTGTGCTAAGTGCTGCGGATAGAGAAATGAATCACATTCCTTGGTAAGCTGCAAAAGACCATTTTGTTGTATTAAAAAATTTGGATTTATCTTTCAGATAGTGTTATTCTCACCAGCCCTGTCCTGGACCAAGAGAACGCAGGTTTGAAATTTCGAGCTTTGTGTTGAGGGGGGTAGGGGGTGACAGTGATCTTTTGGAAAACATGAAGTCTGGCGACTGTCTGAGGCTGAACTGAAAATATTGGTAAAGGGTTTAAGACTAACGATTCTTCCAGAACAACCAGCCTGACAATGAGTAATATGCAGTTTGATGTGAAAATTAGAAAACTGGCAGACGAACCTGCAAAAGGGAAATTGGATTTCCAGAGAGATGAATGGGAGGCCACGCGGCTGAATAGAGTTCATAAGATGCAAACACATGCAGGGAAGTTGCAACCCTCCCTTGTTCCCGGTGTTTAAAATAAGTCCCTGCGCCGCGTGCCTGTTATTTATTTATTTATGGGTGAAAAGCGAGAGTTCCCTGGTCCTGGTGTTTATTATCAAAATGGATGGATTCAATATCAAGCAATGATGTGTTCAAAATGAAAGCTACATCATTAAATGTCACAGGCGTTTATTAACACAGTTTCTTCCTTATTCGAATAAAACAGCCATTATCCCACCAGGTCCCACAACTCTCTTTCTCTCTCTCTCTCTTTTTCTCTCTCTCTCCTTCGCTGTTTTTTTATTTGGCTTTGGCAGAGTCTCAGTTTCTGGAAAGCAGTTTGGCCAAAAGCAACTCTGGGAAAAACAAGAGATATCCAGAGGAACATGATGAGAGTGGAAAACTCCTAGATGGTAGTTCTAACAAGGAGTATTCCATTTTCTGAAAGTACCAGTGCGACCTGTTAACTTACTGCTCTTTTTCCCTGTAGCACCCCTCCCCACATTCCTCTGTGCCATTAGCTCGCTGATTTGTTTCCCATCCCTTTTCTCTTCTTTCTCACTCCTCTCTCACTGCATATCATTGACATCAAGAAATGGCTTCCACTCCTGTGAGCTGTGACTTCTAACCTGCACGAGATAGTTGGTGGGAGGTGGCAACCTTCATCTCTGAGGATCGTCTGAACTGCTTGCTCTGTGCCCAGAGCAACTCCCTTCTCACAAGGACTGCACAGTTTTGAATGCTCATGCTCCAATCAAAAGAAACCAATTTGGGAGAAATGACATAAAATTCATTATCACTGCACTGAAACCTCTTTCTGCTCCAGGCAGAGAAGATAAATCACCACCCGAGCGATATAAAGTTAGTTTGAATATTTCATTGGATCAAATGCAACATGATGTCTGGAAACCTCTCCTCTTTTAAGTTAGAATTAAAGAATTGTTATAAGGCCAATAATAGACACTATCATTTGCATGCATTTTATCTCAAGAGACTTTTGAAGTTATGTAATCTGCCAGTGGTTAATTGTGCTTCACACTCCTGACATCAAATTATAGCTCGGATTAGGGAGAAACCCATTTGTGATTGGAATGATTGGCAGGAGCCAACAAGGAGAGCATCCCTGAAGGCTGAAGAAGGGAATCTTTTCTGGCCTTTCCATGGAGACCTTGGAGATCACAGAGTCTAGAAGTTTCCATTATAAAATGATGGAGACTTCATCAGTCTAGGTTCCGAGGTGAGTGTGGAGCAGTTTCCCCATCAATTGTATTATGAGTATAACATGAAAGAAAAATAAGTCTTTGTTATGTTAAGCAACTGAAATATCAGAGTTAATTTGTTACTGGAGCATAGCGAATTCTGAGAGATACATCCCCAGCAGATTCTCCCTTCTATCTCATTGGCCAAACCTAAATTATCTGGTCACCCATTGCTGCAAGGAAGGCTGGGAAAAGATGGAAGAGGAGGAAGAGGATTACTCATTTGGCTTGAAGGAATCGTGGTCTATCCCTTGGGGCTGTTAGCTCCAGAAAAAAGTTATTCTATTACAAAGAAGAAGTAAGGAAGACATTGGGTAGGCAACTTTCAGTGTTTGCCAAGTCACCAGACACTATTCAGGCTAAACAAGGAAGAAGCTAAAGCCGAAGAGGCAGGGGTGAATATCAAGGTATTTCTGTAATTCCATGCCTCAGACAGTGTCCCAGAAACATCTGATCCCAAGTGGCTCCTTCTCTACTGTCTGAGTTGTCAAGATGCCTGGTTAAGTGATTGTTAAACAACTTGTGCCTCCTCCCTCCGGCCTCCCATCTCCCAAAAGGCTGCCCTTGAGGTAGGCAGGGAAGTGATCCTGGCTATCCCTTTGCAGAATCTCTCAGAGAGGTTATGAGGCTGAACACATTTGTGTTTGAAAAGGGCTTTGAGGCTCTGGCTTGAAAGGTACCACAGAAGTGCAAATGCCTGCAATTCACAGGCCTGCTGAATGGAACAGGAACTGAATTACTTTAAACTAGAATTTCAGGGCCTATGGCTGGCTGGTGTCTGGGATTTGCACAATGGTTTTTTGAAAGCACTTTCTTCTGTGAAGACTGCTATCTGTTCCTTCAGTTCCTCACCCAAGTTAACCCTCAGCAGGCTCCTCACCATCTCCTGCTGGAGGAGGAAAAATTGCGAATTGTCCAAAGTTTGGCTCTCAGAACTTTTATCAGCTCTTTCCCTGACCTTTTCTGGTATTCACCCCTTCTACCATTCAACTGTCTTCTCCCACCACAGGCCCTTCCTGTGGGAGAAATTGAACTCCTACCAGCAAGGCCCAAGGATTGGCCCCAGGTGGGGCAGGAGGATGGGTTCTGAGGATAATGACCTGACCCACTTCAACAAACCACCTGGAGGGTTTGTTAAAAGCACATATTCCCAGGCCCAGCCCAGACCTACTGATGCGGGTTCTTCAAGAGTGAGTTTCAGAAGTCTGCATTTTTCCAGGCATGTGAGTGTTTGCCAGAAAGCCTGCTCCATGAAGATTCCTTAACTGATGCAGGAATTGTAGAGCACTCACCATGTGCCAGGTCCTGTGCAAAGTGTGTTCCCTTGAAGTTCTCATTTCATCTTCTCAGGATGCTAGGAGCTAGCTATAATTCTTGGCATTCCTTCATTTTCCAATTGAGGAAATCTGGCCAAGGAATTCAGCTAGGATTGGAACTCAGGTTCTACACCAGCACCCTAGCATGATTGAGTTATCTGTTTCCCCTCCCTGAGGATTAACATTTTTAAGAGGATTTCAGGGCAAGAACTCAGTGGAATGGATCTCCAGTGTAGACGTCTCTGGCAGCAGAGCTGTGGGAAGCTGTTACTTGATGCCACCATGTCAGGAAGAGTTAAATCTTTCTGACAATTCAATGGCCCCCTTTGGGTCTGCCCAAATGGCACCTGTTGTTGAAGTCAATAGAGCTTACAATTCAATTTCATCTGCTCGCAAACAATTTCTTTCATTAGAGGGTGGAATGATGATAGGATTCTCTCAGCCATGCAGTTTTACTTTCTACGGGGCGATGCATAAGTACAGTCATTATTTTCTGCAGAAAGAGAGAAAGTGAGAGAGAGAGAGAGAGAGAGAGAGAGAGAGAGAGAGAGAGAGAGAGACCCCACAACCACCCAAACTGACTGTAATGAGGAAGCAAGTGTCTGGGTAAGGAGAGAGGGAGGTGGGAACAGTGAGGGTGAGAAGGGGTCAAACTGCACACAGGGTTCCTGAGAGACTGCTCGGCCCTTTCCCTCTGCGAGCTGTCAGCTGTCCACTTGCAGGCTAATCATTATGCTCAACAGAATCTGAATGCTTCCATTTTCCAAATGACAGGAGGTGGCTTTTCCATCTATTAGAGATGAACTCACAGCATGGGCATGAGGGGTTCCTTCTGTTTTCAAGCCTGAGCTAAGTGGACCCCTTGGTTCAATAATAAAGGTGATGGAGATAATAATAACTTGAGTAGTAGCAGTGCTAGTGTCAGGTACCCTCTGCCTGCTGCTATACGAGGTGCATTGCATACATTTCTTTATTTAATTCTCTCAACAACTCTGTGAAGTAGGCATCTCATGCCCATTTTACAGAGCAGGAAATGGAGACAGAGCTAGAAGATGTAACTGTCCAATGTCACTCAGCCAGTAAAAGACAGAGCTAGGACTGGAACCCTAGTTTGTCTGACTTCAAGTGTGTACTTTTCCTGCCACCCTCATGTCTTGCATCCTCCAGCTGAGTTTTAGTAATGAGATAAAGGCTGCACGTTCCCATGATTCTCTGTGGATCAGAACTAGATCCATCAGAACTGTGAAACACTGCACATTACGACTGGAGTATTGAGAGCATTTAGACACTGCCTTCTTTTGTCACCAGGGAATTTCTTCAAGAAACTGGTGGGAGGATACTGTTGGAGATTTCATTTTCTTTTATGAGTTATTGGTGATAGAGCGTACGTGTGTGCTTGCATGTTCTGGCAATACTAGTGTCTGATGTGTGACCTGTTTTGTATTAAATTTATAGCTTTTGCAGGGACTCGAGGTTATTACTGGTGCTTTGGGAAAGCAGGTGTCAAAGTTGGACTCACTTCGGCATGTGGAAGGTGATTTCAAGTTCTTTGCCCCAGAGATGTACATGCTAATAGGAAAAATTCTCTTTCTTCTTTTTAGGCTAAGTTCTGAAAGATTATACTAGCTCTGTGGATTGCAGAAGGAAAATAAAAGTACAGACATGGCCCTGGGAGGCATACTTGGGAGGGAAAGAATAAAGGAAGAGCAAGGAATGTCGCTGAAGAAGGCAGAGGGATGGCAATGTTCCTTCTTGCATCACTGTGGAGCGCACGTTGCATGGGGCAAGCACCTTGCATCTGCCTCTTTCCACAAATGCTCCTGTGTCTCTTTACCTCACTTGAATGTCAGAGGTCCGTTCCCAGAACTGCTTCCCTTCTTTTTATCTGGAAGACTCTTGTCCTCTTGGCCCAATGCCGTTACCCTTGGCCTGGGTTGGGTGCACACTTTGTTCTCTGCTGCTTCTGGACTCTGGTTCTGCTGTCATGACTGAGCAACCCCTCTTCTCTTGAAAGCTCTGCCTGCCTCTACCCCAGTCTCCCATCCCCTACCTGGTGCCTTGCAAGGTCCCCATGTCCTGCCTCCAAGTCCAGGCCTCCTCTTCTCTCAGTAAAAGCTTTTGTCCTCAGTGTCTTCAGTATTTACATTATCGACCCTCCATGACCTAAATTTCTCTATTTCTTAACTTTCTTGATCTCGGTCACCCTCAGGCAGGCATATTCTAGACCTTGCTACTGCTTAGAATTGTTTTGCTCCTTATTTTACCAACTATTTTGTGAACTCCTTAAAGGTGGGAACCTAGTTTAACTTGGATTTACTCATCTCTCTCCCCTGATCCACCACTGAACACGAAGTTTGGTACTTAGTGAATGCCAATATACCTTATAGGACGAACGCATTGTGGCAGTGAATTCAACAGGTTGTTAGAGCCTAATGCTATGGAAAAAATTGTCATATACCTAACTTCCCCATTCTCTAGCTTTATGTTGAACAGGAACCTTCTGATGGTGTGATAAAGCAAGCCTATCACAAGGTCATGCTGTGCAGTAGTCATTTTTCATAATTGGGGACACCCTACATCTTTTGGACTCCATCTTACATTTTGGTGATATTTCTCATTTAGATTTTCACCTTCAAACTCAAGGTCCAAGCTACCATTGATGCTAAGGCCAGGCACGTGAACCAGGTTCTGCCAGTGAAATGGGCCACATGATGAAGGTGGTCATACTCAGAATCCACCCCTTACAGCGAGAAAGGCCGGAAATAATTGAGCCTTCAGGGGCAGCAGAATCAAAGCCAAGTCCAGTGGGTGTCACAGTCAGGGTCTTGTGCTTTGTGCCCACCAGCTGAGCTGTGGTGTTGCGTCCACAGTGACAGCGGGATGGTCCTGCGAGTGATCCAGCATTTGGGTTTTCTTCTTGGCTGTAGCATCTCTGAGCCTGATTCACTGGTTCTGAGTTTCTGGAAATTCTGTGAGTTTCCCATTACCTTTAATGATTTTCTTTTGTTGCCTAAACTAGCTACATTAGGTTTGATTGTTCGCAACTGAAAATCCTGACCTATGCCGGTGGACATTTCTATTTTTAACTGTGAATTAAGGAATGGCATTCTGATGTTCCTCATTCCAGCCCACTCGAGGAAGAGAGAAGGTCCAAATTACTGAGTCTGAAAAGCAGAGAATATCAGACCCTGAACCCTGGATAGTGGTGGATTTTCCAAGGTTTCTAAGTGGTAGATTTTCTAATGCCATTGGGAACAAGTCTGCATGACCATCTGGCTTTCTCCAGCTTACATTCCCAGCATGGCTGTATTTCAGAATTATTTTCTATTTACAACCTCATGACATAGTTGTTAGAATTTAAAGGGTCACACTTTTGTAGAAATCATATGTATGTGTTTCTATCTTCTTGGCTTTTACACTTGTTTTAATATTATAGTTTCATCATCCTGTTCAGGAACCCTTAATGGCTTCCTGTTGTCTATGATAAAAATTCCAGATCTCAAACTCTGGGATTAAAGTCTCCTCACATCATGGCTTTACAGCCGTATTTCCCAATACCATTATACTACTAGGAAATTACAACATTTGCTTTTCCATTTGATTAGAAAGAAGGTCTCTATCCATTGATCATGATATTTTGTCTGCTTGAAGGAATCTGTCCTATATCCTTGTCTACCAGAATCTTAAGCATCTTTCAGGACCCCATTCAGATTCCACTTCTTCAATCAAGCTGTTTCTAATTACCCTCTGCAGAAATATTTGCTTTGTCTTCTGTAATCTTCTCTGTCATTGAGAGCATCTATTCCATTATGACTTCTACAAGAATTAATTTGTCTATTTAGACATCTTCCCAACTCTATTGTGGACTCCTTGAGGACAGGACCATGTCTTAATCACTCATTCTGTTTCTTCTTGCACCATTGAATATTTAATCTTAGATACTTTTGGCTCCAAGAGTGGTAGATGCTAACACAGTCAATGAATGAATATATAAATTCGTGAACCACTCACAGTAGATACACTGTCTGTCAAAACAGAGAAAAAACAGTTCTTTTTAGAGATATCTGGGAATTTTTACTAGAGCTTCAGGATTGGGATGTTCTTGGGTTGAAAGTATCACCCATGGGATCACAACCTTTAGTAGTACAACTTATAAACCTAGAGACACATGTTTGTAGTCTTGCAGAAATATCATATTCAAGAGCCATAGTCTAATGACAACTTGTTGGGTGAGAGAAAAGGCTTGTCCATCCTTTAACATGTCCCCTCCCATGTAGACTCAGTAGTGGGTGGGGACACTTTCAGAAGAACTGGAAGAACAGAAGCCTTAAGAGTCCAAAGTCCTGGTTTCTCTGGTCTTGATTCTGTTTCAAACTAGATGGGTGACCTTGTACAAGTCATTTATTTTCTCTGGGCCTTTGTTTCCTCATCTAAGAATTGGGCCGTGAGAGTGTTTCTGCTTCGTTTATTTGCTGACAAGTCCAATGAAGGTCCAAACACCTTGGAAGTAAAGTTGGGGTGGTTGGGATGGAGGTCAGTGAGGAGGAGAGAAAGGGATTATTAAGAAGAGGGTGTGAAAATGGAAGGGAAAAAAAAAAAACGGTACAAAAGAAGCAAAGACTGACCAAGAGGCACTAGAGGTGGAGGGGCTTTCTTCCATCCGGGAGCCTTTCTCAAAGTGTTTCTCAGGGCTGTAGCAGAGACTGCTATTTGCACACCAAAACTTCATTTTCCCCTCTTCTTGCCTATCAGCCTCTTATGCCACCTTGGGAAGAGCATGGGTTTTTTTCATGTGTTATTTTCCTCTCAAGCTTGGGTCTAGGGCCTGGGAAAGCGCTTGAATTTTGTAGGCATTCTGCAGACCTTGGAGAATCAGTGCTGTTGAAAGAGCAATTGTGAACTTCTTTATTTAAAAAAAAAATAGTTTGGAACAGAGCTGGGATAAATAGCCTGAGACTGGGGTCTCTTTATGGCTTGGGACATGGAAAGATCTCTTTTTACCTGTTATCTCCTGGGGAAAGCCTATTTTCCATTCTGTCCTTCCTTCCTTCTTCCTCCTTTCTAATATAGTCATGTAGTCAGGGTTAGGCAGCAGAGAGCTATGCTAGGGTTTTCTAAGAGACCTGTCGTAAGAAGAATCTGAGTGTATCCAGTGAGCCCAGGGAGCACATTTTAACCTCCGCTCTTACCTGTGCTCATGGCTGCTGCAGTCTCTTTTCCTTCCTCTTCTTCATTCTGACGATGGATTTTCATCATGCTGTTTCCCAAATAAAGAAAGATTTAAAAACACCCACGCACTGTCTCATCCCTGTGGCCCTGCTTTGTACCAGCCAGACCCAGAACAGGGCAGGGCATT
Source organism: Propithecus coquereli (assembly GCF_000956105.1). Lineage (NCBI taxonomy): Eukaryota > Metazoa > Chordata > Mammalia > Primates > Indriidae > Propithecus > Propithecus coquereli. Next base: position 2,108,427 of record NW_012148252.1, on the reverse strand, counting down.
TTCTCCTCATTAGCACCTCATCACTCAGTTCCCCTTGTCTGAGTCAGGTCAGGGGGTGGGGCCGGAGCTGAGTACAGGACTGAAGTGCTAATGAGGAGAAAGTGTTGAGGCCTGAACCCTGCTCTCGCGCAGGCCCCGTTGAAAATGGCAACGCCATGAGCTCATCTTTCTTCTTACTGCTAAGTTCAAATGGATTTTAATGCTGCTCTTTCCTGGGGCGAGTAGAACGTAGAGTGCTTTCATCTAAGCTACAAACCGTCTGTCCCGGGGGGAGGGAAATTAATCAAATGTTAGGTTGATGCAGAAGGTTCTTCTCTCTCTATAAAAAGAAAGACATAATTTACGTGGGGGGAAATGTTTTAGAGAATGAAGCATAACAATCAATGTGGTATATAAACCAAGATTCTGTTGAACAAACATCTTTGATGCACCTGCTATGTGCTAAGCTTGGGGCAAGGTGGTAGAAATATAAATAAATATTTAACATTTATTAAATGCCTCATGTAAGACAAGAACCATGAGCTTGGAGCCTTTGCGATGATTTTATGGTTTGTCAATTTAGCTAAACTGGGAGCCTATATCCCAGGTTCCTCTCTTGGGGTGGTTCTGGGTTAGGGGTGACTCTAAGAGAAATTTGCATGAGATTTGAAAGGTGGAACTGAGGCCGCAGCAAGTAGCCCTCAGGCACGGCTACAGCTCACACGGTCGTCCCTGATCTGCTGCTCGCCTTGTTGGCTCAGAGCAGCAGCTGAGCCCATAGATCTTCCAGATTCTGCAGAATCTCCTCCTTCAGTCTCCTGAGATAGATGCGCCTGCACTTAGTGCTGACGGAAACTGCGTCTTTGGGGTGAAGGGTGATGAGAGACGGATGTTCGTTGTCGTTTGTCCTGGGGGTTTTGTCCTTATAGATTCCAATGTCTCCTCTCTCTTCCCACTTCACTGCCAGCCTTTCTTCTTGACCACTGGCCCTGCTGACCTACAGCAACTGTGAGCCCACTGCCAGAGAGAGCCAGCAGCCCTCCTCAGCCTCCATCACCTCCCGTTTGGGGTCTCTGTTAATGACTTTTCTCTGATGCTCCAGGTCTCCCCTTCTGGACGTTGACTTCACTTGTTTCTCCCACAATAAATTCCTTATTCCATATTACTCATATGGCATTGGTTTGGGTACTGGCGGTGGCTTGAATGGTCTCTAGGAGACTAGTACCAAAGGCTTGAAAGACAGGAAGTTGGTATGGGAGGCTAAGAGAAAAGGCAGCCCATGGACGTGGTGGTAAAAAGTTTGGTAACAGTTTTGGGCCAGGTGTAGTGGCTCATGCCTGTAATTCCAGCACTTTGTGAGGCTGGGGAAGGAGGATCACTAGAGCCCAGGAGTTCAAGACTACCTTGGTCAACATAGTGAGACTCCGTGTTTATAAAAAATAGAAAAATTAGCTGAGCTTGGTGGCATGCACCTGTAGTCCCAGCTACTTGGAAGGCTGAGGCAGGAGGATTGCTTAAGCCCAGGAGTTCTTGAGGTTGCAGTGAGCTATGATAGCATCACTGCACTCCAGCCTGGGTGACAAAGTGAGAACCTGTCTCTATAAAAAAAAAAAAGAAAAAGAAAAAAGAAAAAGATGTTTGGCAACACTGTTGTCTGAAGTAATGTAAAAAATAGAAAATATATCAAATGCACTGCCTCTTAAGCATTCTTTGCTTGATAGCAGAGCTTCTTAAGAATCTTAAGGGCTTTGTCCCACTGCGGCCTTATACCTGGCACAGAATAGAAAAGGGCTTATCTTGAAAAGAAATCAGGATGTGGCATTTGCCCAGTGGAGTAGAATATAGTTTGATACATAAAATACATACATTTTTAAAGGCATCATATTAAATCGAATTAAGATGAAAGGAGATAATTCAAAATGAAAAGAGGCCACTGGGTCTTTAAACTTCTACAAGCAGGAAGTAGGCTGAGAAAGGTACTCAGCCGTTTCTGATGGGAAAGGAAGGGAGCTGCAGGTGTGGAGCTGACGGCCCAAGGGGCAGAGTCAAGAGCAACTTCATGTGCTGGCATCTCGACTTCATGGCTTTAGCCAGTGCTGTGGAGCTTGCTCAGCTTGTGCAGGAGAGCCGGGAAGTGCTGCAGACTTAATGCCCTTAAAGGCAACCCTCAGACAATGAGGAACAGGAGTCAGGGGATACTACTCCAGTTTCCATGTTCTTTGGTGAGCATATACTTCATGGTTTGTCAAAGGCTCCCTGGTGGGAATGAGCCACAGCTGTAGACAGCAGTGACCTCCTCATTAACATACTTTACTGGCTTTTCTCATTTTACGACCTCACTTCCACCACTCCTTTACTTGTGCTTCCTGGGGACCATCCCCCAGATAAACTGCCTGCGCCCAATCCTTGTCTCAGGGCTTGCTTTTGGAGGAATCCAAATTAAGACCGGGAGGAAATGATTACCTCCGGCTGGGAATGTGTGAGGACGTGTCTGAAAAGGGTTCTCAAGGATTAAGAAATATTTACCATGCCAGCAGGGTGGGCGGGTGGAGCAGGCAAGGGCAGCAGAGGAACCGCCTGTGTCAATGCCTGAAGGTGAGAAATGGGATGCTGGCTTTGGAGAACTTCCAGAAGTCTGAACTGCTAGCCAATATAAAGCCTTTGTGTGCGATAGAAAAATGTGCCCCTGTCTGGGTGAATGCAGCTTCATGAGACTATAGTACATTTATCTGAATTAGAAAAAGTTGCCCCAAGAGAAATGGGCACCCCTTCCTCCGGAAGGTGCAGCCTCCAGAGATCAAGGCTTGGCAAGTGGAGGTGGGTGGGATTTCAGCTTCCTCTCGATCCTTGGCCACGTCTCCGTGTGCAGTGTGAGACGAGATGGGAGAGGCAGGCAGAGCTGATGTGTGGTGGGCTTGTGGGTCACGCTAAGAGAGGTATCCTGTAACTAACGGGGGTTGGTTAAAATGATCAACAGAAGGGGGAACTGACATCACTAGATTTGTCTTTATTATGTCTGATGAAGGTAGAGGAGCTTTGGTTTGGGTCAACTGTCAAGGCAATGTTGATGAGGGCTTGAAATAAGCAACGTCCTTGGGGTTGGAAAGGGATGGGCATGTTTTGTAGAAATGGGGAAAGTGCAGTAGTGAGTAGGCATTGCTGACTGACTGGTTAGGAGTGGGGAGCTGGGGTGCAGGGGAACATGGCAGACACTTTCAGCAAATGGTGGTCACTTGAAATTCCATCTGATCCCTGAATTTCCCAGCCCCTTGCAGTTAGGGGGGGTCTCTAAGGCTAATTCTGCCTCACAGGCTGTAGTTAGGAGTGATATATAAAATATTTATCAACCTTTCACAGATCCATGATGAACATGTAGTTAAATGACAAATAAGTGAGTTCAGTTAAGCCATTTTGGTGCATTGTCACAGCACAGCCTGGGCTATCCTGAGTGATCAGGAGGCCTCAGGGTGATGCCTGGCTTCTGAGTGGGATGACTGGGTGGATGGGTAGGTCACTGAGGTATCTTGGGATGAAAGGTGCACAAGACAAGAGAGATACGTTTTCAGGTGACTAAAGAGGGGAATTGTTAGTGACTTTCCAGGAAACAAAGGCATCAGGACAAGAGCAACGGAAACGAGTCATTGCTCTGCTGTCACTGAATGTCTACATGGTGTCCTGGCCTGTGCTATGAAGGAAACGAGAGTGCTTCAGGGCACTGTCTTTGCCTCCTGGGAACTCACAGTCTCGTTGGTAAGATGAGGTGCCTACAAAAAAGAGTCAAGTAATGAAGGCAAGCAAGTGGCCCAAAGAGGGAGAGAGACAGCCACCACATGGGACACAGGGAGGGGGAAATAACTGAGTGGAAGAGCTAGGTTTAAGGTTACTGCAGTGGGACTCACTGGGACACACCACACTCCAGCAGGAATTCCAAGCTTAACACACATATGACTCAAAGACTGTAAAAAATCACAGAGAAGTAGAGAATAGAGTGCAAGCCTGGTGCATATTTACCCCAATAAAAACAACTGGAATGAACATGAATCTCATGCAAATTAGGTGGGGCAGAGTTTTCATGGCTAGATCAGCCATTTTAAATTTCCTCCAGGTCATCTGCCCAGTGTCCTCAAAGATAGGCTCCAGGGTATTCAAGTGAAAAATACCTCCACGGGCCAGTGGTAGGAAGCGGTACTAGTGCTGGGGGAGGCAGAATGGCTGAGAAAGGAGAATTAATGACTTTTAATGCATCTGTCATGCCTTCTCCCCATCACCAGTCCTCACCCCACATGAGCATGTACACAACACACACACACACACACACACACACACACACACACACGATCACTCTCACGCATGCTCATCTTCCACTCCTCCCCCTCCCCATCAGAGGCACGGAGCTCTGGCCCCAAGAGCACAGACAGCAAAGTCTCCCTCATGCTATGGATCACTTTATAGAAAAGCCTGGAAAGGCAGGAGATGTCCCCCAGAAGGACACGTTTGCTAATTGGCTGTTAGCAGAGGAATCTCCAGGATTTGTAATCTATGTGCTTATTTTACTTAATGCCTGGATGTACGGCTGCATCAGTGCTAACTTTTTTCACTTGGGTTGTCTCCCAGCCTCCTCCCCGCTCCTGTGAACATGGGAACATCCGGCTCCCCAGTGCTATGGAGGCTATTAAATTAGCTTAGACAGCAGGTGGGCACTAAAGAAATTGGAAAACAGCAGCTGATCTCAGTCCCAGCACACTGTGGACTTCTGTGACGGGGACATGAGCTATAGATCCTATCAAGAGAGCCTATTCAGCAAGGGACCACCTCCCCCTCCACAGCCCCAGAGACACTGACTCCAAACAGCCACTTACAAGTGGAGGAAAGGCGTGCTGGGCTCCATTAGCAAACCCGTCAGCACTGTCTCCACACGCAGTCACTCAGCCACTGACGGCTGTCTTGGGAAGCATGTGTTTGTGTGTGTTGCAGGGGTGGTTATAGAGTGATGATCTCCTATTGACATCAGAATCAAGGAGCTCCCATTTTACAAGAATGTAGATGGGAGTGGGTGGGGATGGAAGAAAGGAGATAATAAAAAGAGCCAACATTTGTTGAGTATCCACCTATGTGGCAGGCGCTGAGCTTTCCTGCAATGCTGACATGAATGTTTCACTTAGTTCTCCTAACAACTCTGTGATGCAGGCACTAGAATTCATATGAATTTACAGAGGAGGAGACTGAGGCACAGAGAAGAAGAGCTGGTCAGCATTCAAACCTTGACAGTCTCACTCCCAAGCTTGTACTCTTCAGTGCTGTCGGCAAGCAGCTCACATGGAGAGGGGTAGCAGAGTAGTAGTAGAGTGAGCCACCGCTAATGGGCAGGGATAAGCTGTGTCCCAGGCCCCGGAAAAACTCCAAAGCAGGACCTAGAAAGAACTGCTGCTGCCTTTGGGTCTTTCACTCAGAAGCATGCTGTAGACAAGGGCTTGCTGGCCCTGCAGAAATAGTTCTGCCCTGAGTTCTCTGCTTCCTGAAGATAGATTCCTTGGATTAGGTAGGCGGGTACGGGAGATAATTTTCCCAGACTCTTCAGAATGGCTGGCCCGGAAGAAGATGGAACTGAACCAGCAGCTGCAACAGCACAGAGAACAGTTGTGGGAGCCACTGACAGCTGGGTCCAGTTCCTATTTTGTCATCATTAGCTCTTCTTACGGGTGTCAAGTTCTTAGTACTAGATACCGTGAAGGCACGAAAGCTACTATGCATAGGGTGCTTTCATAGATACTGGCACTCGTTCTTAAGTGTTTCACCATATGCACTACTTCCTCCTAACCCTATGAGGCAGGCATTGTCATTTCCATTGAATAGATGAGAAAACTGAGGCATAGGGAGGTTCAGTGACCTGCCCAAAGTCACCTCGCTAGAGAGAGGCAGAGCTATGTCCTGACTAGGGTGGTCTTGTACCAGAGTCCAAGCCCTTAACTACTGCAAGCCACCCTCAGAGGCTTGTCTTCTGCGAGATGTCGCAGATGCTGGTGAGCGTTCAGTCCTTGCATCCAGCTGAAGAGCCATGCACGCGAGTAGAGGCGAGGAAACATTTCCTCTCCGTTTAGATCAAGAAGAAGATTGCTGGAGTAGGGGATGACATGAATGGGGAGCTGCAGCTGGTTCCTGCAGGCCAGGATTAATCTCTGCTTTCTGGAAAAGTCTGGTTCCTTTCTTTCAAGATTCTACTTTGGTCACTGACAGGGGAACTAACTTCCCTTGGGCCTAATGGACAGTACACATTGCCCATTTGGGGCAGTGGCAGGATGCAGCTGCGGTCGCACCATCCTGCTGCCCTACTCTGAGCCTCCAACCTCTTCTCTGTCCTGCTGGGGAATTCACTGAGGCACAGGAGCTTGAGAGGCTGGGCGGCCAACGGTCCCACCGGATCTGTGCCATGGAAGGTACGGAGCTCACCTCAAAGGGAGCAGAGGGTCCAGTGTAGCGTTGCGGTGACCCTGGTGCACCAGGAAAGTAAAAAGAAGTGTGTGCAGCAAAAGGTCTCCTGGGGAGAGAAGCAGAGAGGTGCGTTAAGGTAGCCAGAGCTGAGGGCAACCTCGCTGCAGGTGGAAAGATACTACTAAGGCAATATCCACAGAGGAGGGAGGGAACTAACACTCACTGAATGTCCTTTTTCCGCCAGGAACCATGCTTGTTTTGTCATATCCAATCTTCTCAGCTCCTGTGTGAGGATGGTATTTTGCTGTTTTCATTTTATATGTAAGGAAACTGTAACTCAGAGAAGTTAAGAATCACACTGAAGCATGCTCAGCCCAATAAGGGCAGAGCTGGGATTTGAGACCAGTTTCTGCCTGCCTTTAAAGCTCACAGTTGACTGTGAATGCTAAGCCACTGCAAACCACTGAACTGTACACGTAAACCAGTGAATGCACTGCTCTGTGTAGGGAAACCAGTGAATCCACTGCTCTGTGTAGGGAAACCAGGGCATCCCCCTGCTCTGGGCAGGTAAACATGGGAGAGTCATCAGGCATAGTGTTCTAACCAGTGGATAGGATTTTATTAATACAGTATAGAATCCAGCAGAGAGAAACAAACGTATTCACTTTGGAAAGTGAGTGTTATGGGCAAAGGTCAGAGGATCCTGAGGGATTTGGTCCAGAACAGAGAAACCTGGAGAGCTGCCCCCATAACAGTCTTAAAGATTTTAAAGTTTCCTTGGTGGCACTTTGGAGCTGCGTTTGTCGTGAGACTCGGAGACGAAGGATATCCTGAGTGTATTTACATGAGAGTCTAAAGGGAAAATTCTCTTTTGAGTGCAAAGGGAATTACATTCTGGAGACCATGTAATCTGCCTCCCTGAGTCCTTTATGTAAAAGGAAAATGCCCATTAGGGAAGCAGCGTGGATGCTGAGAGTTGTCTAACCCAGCCAGCTTCCCAGCCCTAGCTTGTGAGCTGTGTAAAATACATGGCTCCATCCCAGACGTACCGGGTCAGATCTAGAGTGGGTCAAGTATCTGTGTAATAATCTACAGTAATTTTGATACTCACCTGAGATTGACTTCCACTGTTTGAAACCTCCTCTGAAGCTATAACTTCAGGCTGGTGTGAAGTTCTTCAAAGCCATTTCTAATCAACCACTTAACTATTTTGTACACTAGGTTTTCTGAACTTAGAGTTCACTGCTGACTTCAACGGCCCCAAGAACCCTGTAAAATTGAAGGTAAAATTCTTTGTTGTATGTTTTTGTGGAGAAAAAGTCCATTATAGTCAGATTCACCAAGAGATCCATAATTTAAAACAGTTTAAAAACCTCAGCAGTGTATGTTTTGACTTCTTTGAGCCCATTTAAGATCCTTAGAAGAAAAGAGGCTCATTGATTCATAGACACATTTTTGATTGTGTGTGTGCCTTTGTATGTGTGTGCGTATAACTGGTGTGTTTGGTGGAGTGCAAAATGACACTACTCAGAGAAACTACTCAAGGAATTCACAACATTTAGCTTGAATAGCTTAATAAAAAATTATATCCAGTAAAAAAACAACCTAATTAGAAAATAAGCAAAACAAATGAACAGACATTTCACTGAAGAAGATATACAAATGGCAATGAGTACATGAAAAGATACTTAATATCATTAGCCATTAGGGAAAAACAAATTATTAATAAAATTACTATGAAATATCACTACACACCTATCATAATGGCTAACACAAAAAGTAGTGCCTGTTGATAATACAGAGAGACTAGATCAATAATACTTTGGGGAAATATAAACTGGTATAGCCATTTTACAAAACTGATAGGCAGTTTCTTATACAACTAAACATGCAACCTAGTAATTGCACTTTTATGCATTTATCCCAGAGAAATTAAAACTTACATTCACACAAAAACCTGTACATGAATGTTAGTAGTAGCTTTATGCATAATAGCTCCAGACTAGAAACAATCCCAATGTCCTTCAATAGGTGAATGATTAAATAAACTGTGGTAATCCTCACTATGGAGTATTACTCAGCGATGAAAATAATGAACTACTGATAAATGCAACAACTTGGATGAATGTCTAGGAAATTTTGTTGAGGGAAAGAAGCCAATTTTAAAGATTACATACTGCATGGTTCCTTGTCTATAACATTCTTGAAATGACAAAATTATAGAAATCGAGAACAGATTAGTGGATGCCTGGGGTTAAGGACTGTGTGTGTGTGTGTGTGTGTGTGTGTGTGTGTGTGTGATTATAAAAGGGACACCATGACAATCCTTATGGTGATGGAAATGTAGTTGTATCTTGACAGTATCAACGTCAAGATCCTGGTTGTGATGTTGTACTATAGTTTTGCAAGATATTACTATTGGGGGAAACTGGATAACGAATAGACAGGATCTTTCTGTATTATTTCTTATAACTGCATGTGAATCTATAATTATCTCAAAATAAAAAGTTAAAAAAATTGTATCCATCCATCCACAAAAAAGGAAGGTTTGAATCCACTGGGGGTATTCTAAAGAATGTGCTCTGTAAGGGGAGTAACAAAAGTGACTTGGGTAGGACAATATGAAGTCCCTGCAGGAACTCCTGGGAAGGGCCACTAGGTGTAACAGCTCTGATCTGCTGGCTAAATAGCCTCATCACTTGATCATGATTGTGTAAGAGACGAATGTGGGTCTATGGGATCTTATACACTGCTTCCCACTACCTTCAAGCAATTCATTTCAATTCTGACACTATTTACCTGGAGTTAACGTCAGATCCATACATTGAAGGGCTCAGTCCCACAAGACTGCCCCCACTTCCAAAGCCAATTGTAAGTCCAGTCTCCTGTACTCTGACTGACTGCCTATGAATCTGAGATTTGTATGACCTCCTTTTGGGGTTCAATCATTTGCTAGAATGGCTTACAGGGCTCAAAGAAGTACTTTGTTTACATTTACTGGTTTGTTATAAAGGACATACAACTCAGGAGCAGCCAGAGGGACGAGATGCATAGGGTGAGTATTGGGGGTGGGGGAGGGAGGCTCCGAGCTTCTGTGCTCTCTGGCTCCCGCCCCTAGATGTGTTCACCAACCCAGAAGCTCGTCAAATCTCCTCAACAGTTTTTCTGGAGCTTAATCGCCACCCTCCACCTCCAGGAGGTTGATGGGTGGGGCTAAAACTTCCAACCCTCTAACCACTTGGTCTTTCTGGTGACCAGCCCCATCCTGGGGCTTTCTAGAGGCCCCACCCCAAGTCATCTCATTAGCATAACCTCAGTTATGGTCAAGAGAGGCTCACATGAAGAACAAAAGACACTCCTGTCTTCAGGAAATCCCAAGCGTTTTATTAATAACAGCTTTGTGCCATGAACTGGACAAAGACCAAACACACTTCTTATTCAGTCACATGCTCAAATGAAACCGAAGAGGCTTACTGAGTGAGTATGAGCGTTATGTGCAGGTATGAGTGGCTGTGCATGCACAAAAATCACATTGCTGAGTGCCACTGTGTGCCAGCTAGCTGCCCCCATGTATGTTATTCTACTAGGTCCTCACGACGACCCTATGAGTCAGGCCTTATTATTCTCATTTTGCAGCTGAGAAAATGAAGGCTTGGGAAGGTAAAGCGATTTGCCTTAGGTCACATAACTAGAGAGAAGCATAATTAGTTAGTATTGAAACTAGGGTTTTCTGACCTTACAAACCACTGTGCCTTTAGCTCATTGTGTGCAGGTCTGCACAAGTGCTCCCCTGGGAAGGGGCACTTGCAAGATAAGGAGGGGAACCAGGAGGAAGTTTTTTTGTTATTGTTGCTTTTAGGGTCTCGCTGAGTTGCCCAGGCTCTACTAGAACTCCTGGCCTCAAGTGATCCTCCTGCCTGAGCCTCCTGAGTAGCTGGAACTATGGGTCTGTGCCCAGCTTAGGAAGGAAACCAACAGGCTTTTACTTGTCTGAGTTTTAAGCTGGTGGTCTGAATGACAGTGAAATTAAAGAAAAACTGTGTCAGGGAATCTTCCTGAACTGAAGTAAAATGGGTTTTTTTCAGAATCTTTGTGAAGTCAAAGGCAAACTGATTCCTCTGGCCTTTATCGGAACCTTCCTAGAAACCAAAAAGTTAACTCTGGTTTCCCCTGAGTGCTGACGACTGTCTGGCACTTGTTTTCATGACTAGGGAGAGAGGGTGTGCTGGCTGGTCATGTCTGTGCCCAGTCTTCTTCTCCGTCCCAGGCTGGCCTCTGGGGCCCACATGAGGAGAACACAGGGACTTGGTGCTGCACATCAGTCTGGGGCAGACAGGACAGGGTGGCAATCTGGGAGCTGTTGCCTCCAGAATCCCTCTACCCCATCCTTTCCCTCTTCCCAGTGAAAAGAGAACCTGGTAGAACGAATGAGCAAGACCAAGATGGAACGATGCAGCAATTATTTAAAAACAAAATGCTAACAATGCAGTAATTACTTAACAGAAAAAGCAGGAACAAAAGTAAAAGTTAATAGTAATGTTACTAAAATAATATTGACACAAGAATAGCTGCAACTGGAAATGTCACGGATTTACAATTTCATTTATTGAGCACTATGGACTAGTTACTATGCTAAGCATTTTATATGAATATGGAATTATGCCCTTTAGTCTACTCAATAACACATGAGGAGGGTACCATTATTATTCCCACTTTACACACAAGGAAAAAAGACATAGGGAGAAATTAAGTCACTTCTCAAGGTCACACAGTTAGCACAGGAGAGAGCCAGAATTCAAATCCAGGTAAGTTGACTCCAAAGCCTAATCTCTTTTTTTTTTTGAGACAGAGTCTTGCTCTGTTGCCCCGGGTAGAGTACTGTGGCATCAGCCTAGCTCACAGCAACCTCAAACTCCTGGGCTCCAGTGATCCTCCTGCCTCAACCCTTCCGTGTAGCTGGGGCTACAGACGCACACCACCATACCCAGCTAATTTTTAAATTTTTTTTAGTAGACATGGAGTCTCGCTCTTGCTCAGGGTAGTCTCAAACTCCTGAGCTCAAGTGATCCTCCTGTCTTGGCTTCCCAGTAGGCTAAGATTACAGGCATGGGCCACTGCGCCCAGCCTAAAAGCCTACCCTCTTAACTAACTCCAAACAATATTGATTATGCCTGATAACAAAGCATCTTCCTCACAGGTGTAGCAATAGAAGCTTTGCTACTTTTCCAAGAATTGCGTGGCAGCCAGACTTCTCAGAATGCTGCATAAGTGTATTTCACAAACTCTAGTGATCTGCTTGCTAATATAAAAACTTTAGTCACTATCAGTAATTCGGTGAATAATTTTAAGGAGTTCTTTCACACAGGTAAATACAGGGGGGTCTCTGAATTTAAGCAGCATTCTCAGAGGATCAAAAGGACTTGCATTTTTATATAAGTTTTGATCCCTCAGGGAAGTCCTAGGAGCCCCAGACCATAGTTTTAGAAATCTTGAGAACCTCTGATGTATAGAACCTCGTCAGAATTGTTGGACAGATCATTTCTTTTGGCAACTCCTCTGCTGAGAGCTGGTGAGACTGGGTAGAAACAAATCTCTGCAAGTTTTACTTCCAGCTAGAAGTCTGTGGGAATTTGCTTGTTACTGAAAGCTTGGCACTTGTCCCCGAGGCCACATGAGAAGAATGAGGACAAGTGGTTTGAGGAGTTTGTAGGCAAATGAGGAGGATGGAGACTCCTGTCTAAAATGCCATCATACTAATCATAAGCAGAAATATAGAGCTTTCTAAAGGGAGGTTTTCAGTTCAGGCAATTGCTGTTCAACTATAGTTGATGATTCTGATCTGTCCCATCTCTGGGGAAGACAATCTCGGGACCTCTGCCCCGATCTCAGCCTGCCAACCTGGCCACCGCCTGGACAGTTCCCATGAGCCATCTCCTGTAGCACAAAGAACAAAGGACAGTGTCCTGAGGCAGGGACGCAGGTTTTAGTTCTCCAAAAGGAATGGAGGATGTTTTAAATAGACAAAAAATATTTTTGTCATTTTTTTTTCAAGCCATTTCCTCTGTTACATGCTCAGCTTATAAAAACAAGGCAGTGCAACCGAGTTGGTGACAGCCATGGTCAGAGGGTCTGGCCAGACTCCCCAGGAACTCTAATTCAGGATCAGATCTTGTGAGTCAGTTTGGGTTACCCCTTGCAGCTCAGAAGCCTCTGAATTTGCATGCCTGGGAAAGGACCGAGGACAATGCCTCACCAATAACTTAATCACATTTTCCCCAATGCCTGGAGAGACCCTCATGGCATACGATATTTAAATATAGATAGTTTCAGGCTCTTGTCAGGAGAAGCTTTCAGTAATTAAGGAAAATAGGAATTTTATTCATATTCAACATTTCCCATTTGTAATTATCCTCTTGAAGTCCCTTTGTAATTATTCTTTTAAAAAAAGATCTTCCATATTAACATATTCAATCTAAAATGTTTAATTAGATGATGGTTTGTTCAAATTAGAGACGAATAAGTTTTCTATGCAACCCTCAAAAAAGACTGTTTTGTGCTTTGCTACACTGATGGAGAGATACTCAAAACAGTAAGGGAGGAAGGCAGGATCGTACAGAGATTTCCAGGTAATGAAGCGAATTTCAAATCCACACTTTAAATCCCTCTGGTTTTATGTCATGGGAAAACACCACACTGATCACTTTGCATTTCGCAAGCTGCCCCTAGCTAGCCTGTTGACAGATACTGTGAGCACCTACAATGTGCCAGACAATGAGCAGGAGCTGGGGTATGGTGGAGTGAAAATAGCAAGTGTAACAGCTTTTATGAGCTCATAGTTTTGGGACAAGATGGATATCAGTCAAATAATCACTCAAGTGAGTGTTTACTTTCAAACTAAAGTGAGCATTAGAAAGCAAAGTAACATTCCCTGAGAGAGTATGGTAAAAGGAGTGAGAGTTGGGAGGTAATTCTCCATGGGTCCTTCCTGTTTCTGCTTGTCATGGGACAGCTTTTGTTCTGGACTATCTTTTCAAAAATGTTTGTACAGCAAATAGCTTTAGAAGATAGAGATAGTATCTCCCTCCAGGGCAGAGGGCAGCTTTGTTTCCTGACTAGTACAACAAAGATGATGTCTCCCTCTGGGGCAAAGATTTGGTAGATTTGCTAGCAGCTCCCTTGTAAGACTAGGGGTTTCCTAAGATCAGGGTTCCTTAGCTATGATGTAAACCCGCTGCATGTGTGATATCCATCTAGGTTGTGTAGTGTCCATTTGGGCTGTTCCACATCTCCCTCATGGGACTTGTGGCTTTGTGTGTGTGGGGGGGAGGGGGGAACTGATGCAAAATATGGAGGTCTTGCTGCTAGCCCTGCTGTGAGTAATACAGTCTTTTGTCTCTGATCCAGAAGTCTTGTGTCTTCTGCCAGCATCCATGAAACTGTGGCAGGCTAACTTGTTAGCTTGCAAGGAGGGTAAAATCCCAGATCTTCTATAATTCTTGACACAAACAGGAGGTGGACTACAGTATCACTCACACAAAGCTGCTGTAGGCTCATTGGCATTGAGATAGAAAGCAAAGGGGGGGTCACTGGTGAATACTTTTCTCTTGAGGAAGGGCGTAAACAAGTCCCAGAGAACAGCCACCCTGCCAGGTCCCCCATACACCCACAGAGCTCAAAGTCTGTGTTTCACTTCTTCTGTGAAGTATATAGAAGGGTGAAGAAAGGACAAGGTGCAGAACTGCTACCCATTTTCATGAATGTTAAGCTAAGAGGTGGGAGCAGATCCCATTTCCCCAGACTTCATCAGGTGGGGATCAGGTTCTTAGGGGTCAGTGAGAGCTATTTCCCAATAAAGGATTCAGCGTCTGAGACCTCTCCCTATCTTCTGAACTCAGGGCCTAGCCACCCCCAAACTTCCAGTTTCTATTTTTTTTTGTGAAATATGAAGCTATTTATTTCTTGCCCTTCCTGCAGGCTGGGTGGGCGTGTAACACCACCGTATCCTGACAGCTATATAAAGTTTAAAGTAGTGAGGGAATGAGGTTGGGGGGAAAGGGAGGAGTGGCTGAGATAGATCTTAGGGTTGGGTCTTTACTTGATTTTCTCACTTTGGAAAGCCCCTAATTGCCTTTTTAGTAGTACTTTTCCTTATCTTTTTTTTTTTTTAAGTGACAGTTTCACAAAATGATTATGTATTTAAAAAATAGGTCACCTTAGCAGACAGAAATGAAGGAACCTGGGAGGGTAGTGGGTATGCAGAGCTCCTCTCAGCCTCCCTCCATGCACCTGGCCACCCTTTGGAAGCCACAGTGGGCACTCAGTTAAAGCTGAAGCTGGCCCTTTCCTTCTCAAACCCCAAGCTCTTGGGTTACCCTAAACCTGTACCCCAACTATAGCATAGACAGAAAGCATGACTCTCCTATGGAAGAAATATATTTGGGAAAAAAATATCCTTGATTATTAAAAGTAGAGACCATCTTCTTTGGAGGATGTGCTAATAAAAGAATTAATGGAGTTTCTGAAACTGTTTGGAAACGTTTTCTGAGCAAAATTCTCTTCTCAGGAGAGGGCGAAGGAGACACTGAAACACACATCTTCGAAGAGGCTAAATGGTGGAGACGGTGTCCTGAGGGGAGCCCTGACAACTATTGACAGTGGGGATTCAATTGGTGTCCAGCTACGTGGACAGAAACGGTCCAGGGGGCTCCTTCCCCCCAGCCACTGCTCTGACCCCTGGCTCTGCAAACCAGGCAGCAGTGAGGCAGCCAAAGGCAAATGGCTGAGGAACTCGAATGGTACTCAGTTGCATTTAAATGGCAGGATCCTGGGACTGTGTTGCCTCATGGGTTTAAAAGGGCTCTCCTTTCTGTTTGATAGAAGCTTACAGGACTTGCAGAACCTGCAATTGGACAGATTTGTAAACTTGTATTAGCTTATCTGGGGTTTTTAGGAATGACATCTGGATCCCAAACTTCATACTGATGATAAAGCCCTTGTATGGAGAAAAATAAGGAATGAGCCTTACAGTTTTGGTATAGATGCTGAGAGGCATCCCATGGCCAGTGGCATGTCAAAGCCACCGAGCAATGTTGTGAGAGGAAGGCCTCTTTGCCTCTGGGTGGTAACAGCCCCTTTAAAACTAAAGACTGAGATTTTGACATTTGGGATGGCGCAGCTAAGTGGAGACAGAATTCTCACGAACTTGTTCTCCCACCTGCAGTTTTTGTTTGGCTTCTTATGAGGCACCTACATGAGTACACACATTAGGGGTGTGATGCCTTAATGGATTTTGGGGGGAACTCATTTGGGAAGATACTGTTTGCAACAGACAATTTGTGTGCTTGCCTTAAAGGATTTGGTGGGACCTCATTTGAGTGGACCCTGTTTGCAACTAACTGTTTATGTGCTTGGGGTGGTCCAAGGACAGAAAGGCGACCCACTACACAGGGAGCCCAACATGTGGGGGCTCCACCCTTTCTATAATTCAGCTTTACTCAGATGCATAGGCTTGTATTGGTAGATACCTTTTCAGGCTGGGTAGAGGTTTGTCCTACCTGAACAGAGAGAACGTCTGAAGTTCTGAGATGGGCTCCTATCAGGAGCTGCTGGCCTGAGACGGGGCCTTCATTGAGTTCCTGCATACGTATGCCAGCAAGGAGCAGGAGTGGGCCTTGGAGGATGACAGGATAACAGACATGATTAAGTCCAGGGAAGAGGCCGAGCAGATGGAGAATAACATGCTGATGATGGACGCCATGGACAGATAGCTACAGAGACGGCTCAGCAGCTCCTCCTCCTCCAACAAGGATGTCAGCAGGCACCCATTGTCAATGGGACCCAGGAGCACACTTTGCGGAGCCCTGGACATTTCACAAGAGTGATAATGGACACTCCTTTGTAGCAGAGGTAACCCAGCAAGTAAACAAAGCCCTATATCTAGAATTAAAATTACATGGAACCCACCTAAAGTGGAATAATGTATTACTGCTTGCCTCCCTCTGAATAAGGGTAGCCCTTTAGAAGCAGGCTTAAGTTAGGCCTAAAAAATAGTTTATGAGAGACCTTTCCTAGCACCCCGAGGTAAGTATGATAAAATAACAATGAGTAAAGAAAGCAGAGTAGAGCAATATGTCAAACGAGGGGGTCAGGTGATCACTACTATGCATGAGTTTGCCTGTCAGGTCCCCACCCCAGTTGGAAACAAAGAAGAGAAAGAGACCCCAAGAAGTGCCTCTAACAACTCACACCTCATTGAAATTGTCAGAAAAGAAAGCCTCGGGTCCATCATACCAAAGAGGAGTCCCATGGAAGAAGAGGCCCCAAGCCCCCAGTGGAGGGGCCAGCCTTTAGGCCATCTAAAGTAAAGGAAAAGGGAAAAATGAAAATGTTGATACTTTTACTAACATTTCTTTGATTATTTCTTCTGTCTATAGGATGAAGAGAGAACTCCTTAGTGAGGATTTCCCTGGGCTATCTCCTCGTCTGTTGATCTGTCTTTCTTAATGCTGGGTTTGTCATCCAGTGCTGTATTTGATTTTCGAATTTGCAGAAGCTGGTCTCTTGGATCACCCACAGGGTGCAACTAATAGCTCTGCACTCTGAGGTGCCATGTTTCTTTTCTAACCCAGCCCTGTATCGGACCTTGTGTGCAAGATGACAGTCCCTTTTGCCTTGTCAATCCTCACCATTGTAGGTATTGATTATGACTTTTTTTTTTTTGGCCTGGTAATCTGCTGTAAATATACTGCCAAAGCTTTGCAGTGGCACACATAAGTACACACCTTCTACCTGAAACATCACCCTGATTCAGCAGGAAATAGCTCAGTGACTATGTTGCCCCTCCTCCCACAGATAGGGAAGGATAATATTGATAGGGGGGAATATGTAACAGAAGAAATGACTTGAAAAAATGGCAAAAATGTTTTATGTCTCTTTAAAACACCCCCCACTCCTTTTGGAGAACCAGGACTTGCATCCTTGTTTTCAGGCCAGTGGTCGGGAGGGGCAGGGGAATGTCTTTTGTTCCTTGTGCTACATGAGATGGCTCACAGGAATTGTCTGGGCAGAAGTCAAGAGATTGTCTTAACTGAAGGTGGAATGAATCCAGTGGAGGTCATGAGATCATCTTAGTCAAAGATGGGATTGATCAGAACCTTTAAAAACTCTGTACTTCTGCTCAGAAGCAGGGCACTGGTACTTTGAGAGGGGAATCTTCCAATCTCCACATTTGCTGGCAAATTAATAAATTCTTCTTTCCTTCTCCTCAAACCTCTTGTCCTTGTTCCTCTGATGCAGCCTCCGGGACAATGCCGAGCTTCTGGTAACGAAACTAGTACAGAGAATGCCCTGTACAATACAATGCAATAAGGGTTTAAAGATCGAGAGATTCCCTTAGAAAGACTGATGATTTCAGTCTCTGGTATTTGGAACTTAGGCTGCTGCAGTCCTTGTTTCTGAATGGCTTGCTGGTAGTGTGGTGTCCAATTTGCTGTTGCCGTGGCTTTTTCTAAGAACAAGTGAAAGGCCCTCAGGACCCTGTCATGGGGGCAGTCAACACTCTCTGCTGATGAAATCACTTCTGTTTCCTCCTGAGGAGACCACTCAGCTTTCCCATTTTTCTGATGTGGATGGAGAAGGTCTGCCCTGGTTTCTAAAGCTCAGTCATAGAACTTTATATCCATAGTACCCGTTGATGGCCTATCTCCTCTTGGCAGTAGGATTTATGTGTTTCTTTCTCACAGGGTAGAACAGACCCTGTTTGGTGTTTGATGGGAAGCACCTGGGTGTGGTGCAAGACCCTTCTAAGGGGAACTTGGGGCAGGATGAGAGAGACAACTGAACTGAAATTGATCCACGGTGTTCTGTAGCTAAAAGCTACCTCTAGGACCTTTTAGTCAAGTCGTGCTGACATAGAGAGCACTGGACAGTTGGGCCCTGGGTTCAAGACTCTGATAGGCTGTGAGACTTAAACCCCCTACAGTTCAGTTTCAAGATCTATGAAGTGCCCCTCTCCACAGGGGTGGATGCAACGGGCTGAAATGTATGATAACAGACAGTGAGGCAGCCCCCAGGTGCTATGGCAACGCCTGAGTCTTGAGGGACTTAGGCTCCCTACCTTTCTGCTCTGTCTTGTTAGCATGTGTTGCCATTTCCAATGTCATCTCATGATGTCATGTGACTACCAGAACTTCAGCCTCTTCTTTGACTTTTTGGTGGCAGGAAAGAGGAAAGGGGGAAGAGCAAAAAGGTCATATCGCACCGCAGAGCCAGCTTCCTTTAAGCATATTAGCTTTCAGGGAGACTGGGAAATGTAGTCTTTTAGTTAGTCCCATGGCTGCATCCAGTGAGCCTTCTGTCGGTAAGGAAGGGCAGCACAGTGGGGGGTACTGAGGACATGGTACTGAGTAGACCACCAGCAGTTCCACTGGCAACAGTCGGCCTGGATGGGGACAGGGAACAGTCATCAGGGATCAGAGGGATGAAGTTTTCCCAGAGAAGGTGAGTATTTTTCCTCTAGCAATGTGGTGTTTTGATTTTTACTCTGTCAGTTGATCATAAACATATTTTGCCCCACAGAAGGGACTTTTTTCAAGCTCTGTTTGGTCCAGTGTGAAGATAGGAGGTTTATATGGAAAACAAACAACCCAGCTGGCAGCTGGGCACACACGGTAAATTGCTTCCAGGGTGTGGGGAACAGCAAAGTTGCTCTGAGCAGTAATTCCTATCTTTCTTCTTCTTTTTTGAACATAAGGCCACAAAAAGTCCTTCACAGGGACAGTTGTTTTAGCACCAGTGTTCTGAGTGGCTGACTTGCAGAGAGTTTCAGAATAGATTGTTATTTGCCATTTCTCTTATCTGGAAGATGAAACTGGGATAAGATAGTGCCATTTTAGGTGGAAATTTTCAGCTAATAAGCACTCAAGATCTTCCCCACTTCCTTCTCTTTCACTCTTCATACTCAGTCAATAGATAACATTGGTATTTTTATTTTCTTTCAAATATCTCCTAATTTCATCCTTTCCTCTCTGGTCACATCGCTCATGGGTCTGGATTACTGCCCCACCTACCTAACTAACCTCCCACCCATCCACTCATCCTAACTAAGCTACCCCTCCTGCAGAGCAGATAGCTCTTCATTAAATATGTTTTTCTTTCTGTTCCCTATCTGCTCAAAACTCCTCTACTACTTTCTCTTTTTTACATGAAATTATCCATTTTTTATAGGCATAAAAGTGAGAATTATTGGGGGTGAATGTGCAGATTACTGAGACGTAGCAGTGTGACTACAGATTGCTCTGTGAGAGAGCACGCCTAGGCTTTATTTCCTATGTTGATTTAAAAAATGGTTAATATTTAACATTTTCCTCAAAAGAAATAGATTGATTTCCTGTTTTGTCTTTCTTGTAGCTTATTTCATGTATTTTGTACAGTCCTATCAGTTTTCTGATGTGTGTGTGTGTGCATATGTTGCTTCTTGACAGTTGGGTAGGCGTGTGTTTCTACTTCCCATCCTGTACTCAGTCCTTCATTCATTTGCTTATTAATTATTCTAATAAGTATTTTTTTGAGAATTTTCTGCTCATCAGGCATTATGGTAGCTGCTGAATTTTTATTTGTATTGCAGTTGCAGTGCCATTATTCAAGTCTATGTGAATTGCTCTCACCTCTTCATTTTACTTATTTAATGTTGATAGATAAGTAAATTCAGTAGATAAATAATTGAGCCATCTTTCAAGGTCCAATTCTAGATTAAATGCTACTAGGAAGCAATCCCCTCTCCCCTGTAGCATTAATGGATTGACTCCAAATGTCTATAGGTGTGTGGTGCAACTGTATTAGTCAGAGCTCTTTGAGTGTAAGTGACAGAAACCCAACTCAGCCTAGGTTAACCCTAAAGGGAAAGGGTTGTGTAGATTCTGATAGCCAAATTGTGGGAAAGGCAAAAGCTGACACTTTGGGTTACTTGGAATAAGAAAGTTGACGGCTCTCAGGGCTCTCTCTCTCTGTTTTTCTTTCTTTGTTTCTGTCTGTGCTTCTCTCTGCCCTACTTGTTGCCTTCCTTCACTGTTAGAGTGCACTGACAGGCCATCAGGTAAAGTTGGAGTATGATCTATATAAGCTTCAGGTTTATCTCCTTACAGTTTTGTAATCATAGAGCAAAAAGATCCCAGGAAAGGATTCTGATTGGCTCAGCCAGAATCCCCACAGCATCTCTGTGGCTTGTTACGATAAGAAAGGGAGGTGTTATGCTGGATTGGCAGAAACAGTAGCCACTATAAAATCTGTCCTAAAAAAACTGACCTAGTCTTGTTTTGGGAAAGATAAAGAATCTTGTGTTGGTTATTTATGAATCTCTTATGTTCATTGTAGCCTGTGATGCAACATGCAATCCCTGAGGACAGCAATCACACCTTGTATTCTCCTGTTAAATCAGGTCTAGGCCTAATTAACACGAGGAAGGGTTAGGTTGGGCTTGTTAGACTCACTCATTCTGAGGAAAGAGATCATGAAGCCACTGGGGACTCTTTCATTTGAGGATCCCCGAGCTTTTGGGGCCCAAGTCACAGAATTTTCAAACACTTTCAAGAGCAGCATGTAACCAAGGCACCTGGAAATTGCTGCCTGTCCATACCAAGTAAAATTGGGTTGGTAAACTTGTATTCTAGTTCTCCCTGGTCTGACAGGCAGACTAAGCTATGCGTGTGGCACCAATGAACCCAGACTGATGGTGGTTATTACATCCCAGTGTTTCTGCCTCAGGGCCTGGTGAGGCAGTCTGTTCACTCAGTGTTTCTCATGGGGCCTTCCCTCTGATTAGAGTCACCCAGAAGCCAGTATGTTTTAGGATAATTCACAGAGCTAGACACCAGGGCTGACCAAGGCAGGCCAGGAGGACAAACTGGGTTGAGCCTTACATTGAGAGTTTTGATGTTGAGTCCATGAGGTATATCAGCTAAGTGTGGAATCATACTCCTAAATTCAAATATTGTTTCTATAGATTATTAGCTTTCAGATCTCTGATAAATTACTTTATTTCATGTCTCTCAGTTTCCTCAACAGTAAATCAGGGATAATCAAGTGTACTGTTGAACTGCAATAATCTCCACAGGTGCTGACTAGCTGGACCAACCACAGTGGATGTAGGTGGTAGCCCTGAGGCAGGGAGCTAGGGGAGCTCTGCTATCCTTTAGCTATTGAACATGGGGAGATGTGGTGGGTCCTAAGGGAAGGGCCCAGAAAACTGGAGTGGCTGGGGACACAGAGGGGGCTCAAGTTTTTAGTTTTTACCACCTGTAAATATTTCAATATTTTAAATGACTGGCTAAATATTAACCCGGGGGATAGTAATTATTCTTAATATGGCTCTTGTCAGGGCCCCCAGTTAATGTTGTGCAAGCCATGCACTACTCAACCCCAGGAGCATCATTCCCTTCTGAGCTAGTGTAGATATGTGGAGTTATAATGACAATTTTCCAGCAGACAGCAGTGAAGTGTCTGAAGGAAAGAGTGTACTCTAATTTGCAGTACACTGACATATGGATTAGTGGGGGGAATGGCTACTGTGAGAATTAAATGAGATAACCCATCCCAAGTGTTTAGAATAATGTGGGTGTGTAGTAAGACCTCCGTGTAAGTTAGTTATTACTCTCTATATATGAAGTGCTGTTGACTCACTGTCAGCATGCCAAGAAGTAATTATTCATCATTCAACTTCAAACTTGTTGTACCACACTGTCTGCTATGTAAAATAAATTCACCTTTTAAAAAATTAGTTCTGCCTTTATCTTTTCCCCCAACATTGCAAAATTTCAAGCATTCAGAAAAATTGAAAGAATTATACATTGAATATCCACATGCCTACAACCTAGATTTTAAAATTAACATTTTGCCATGTTTGCTTTGTCACATATCTGTCCATCTGGCTGTTCTACTAACTATCCATCAATTTATTTTTAAATGCATGTCAAGGTAAGTTGAAGGTATTAGTATACTTAACTATTCAATTTCAGCATGCACATCATTAACTAGAGTTCAATATTTGCTTATGGGTTTTTTTAAGGAAAAATTTACATACAGTGAAATGCACAAAGTTCAAGTGTATCACGTGATAAGTTTTCATAAATGTGCACACCTGTGTAACTCAAACTGCTATCAAGATATTGGCTGGGTGTGGTGGCTCACACCTGTAATCCTAGCACTCTGGGAGACTGAGGCAGGAAGATCACTTGAGGTCAGGAGTTCGAGACCAGCCTGAGCAAGAGCAAGACCCCGTCTCTATGAAAAATAGAAAAATTAGCTGGGCATCATGGCGTGCGCCTGTAGTCCCAGCTACTAGGGAGGCTGAGGCAGGAGGATTGCTTTAGCCTAGGAATTTGAGGTTGTTGTGAGCTAGGCTGATGCCATGACACTCTAACCTGGGCAACAGAGCAAGACTCTGTTCAAAAAAAAAAAAAAAAAAAAAAGAAAGATAAAGAACATAGTCATGACCCAGAGAGTTCCCCGATGCCCCTTTGCAGCCAATGACCACTGCCACAACCCTAAGGCAACCACTCTTCTGATTTTTTTGCACTACGTATTAGTTTTACCTGTTCTAAAACTTTATATGAATGCATTGGTACAGTATTCATTCTTTTATGTAAGACCTCTTTCACTCAACATAGTATTTTTGAGATGTATCCATGTTGTTCCATGTTTTAGTAGGTCTATTCCTTTCAATTGAGGAAGAGTATTACATTGTATGAAAATAACACGGTTTATTTAGCTATTCTCTTGTTGATGAACACCTGGAATGTTTCCCATTTGGGACTATTATGAATAAAACTGCTGTCGTCATTCTAGTATGTGTTTTTTTGTGGACATATGCTTTCATTTTGGAGGATAAATATGTAGAAGTGAAATTCCTGTGTGAGAGGGTAGGCATATGTTTAGTTTTATAAAAAACTCTGAGACTTTTCCCCAAAGTGGTAATACCATTTTATGTTCCCACCAGCAATGTGTGAGTGTTATGGTTGCTCTGCTTCCCTGCCACCATTTGGTATTAGCAGTCTTTTTCGTTGTAGTTGTTCTATTGGAGTGTAAAATGACAGAAGAAGAATTTCAAACATGGATTGTAAGAAAACTCAATGATATGCAAGAAAAAATGGATCACCAACACAAAGAAAGCACAAAAAAATCCAGGACTTGGAAGAAAAATTCACTAAAGAAATTGAAATATTAAAGAAAAATCAAACCAATCTCCTAGAAATGAAGGAATTATTCAGGGAACTACAAAACACAGTGGAAAGCCTCAAGAACAGGGTAGATCAAACAGAAGAAAGAATCTCAGAGATTGAAGACAACTCCTTTCAATGAAATAAGTCAGTCACAGAGATTGAGCAGAAAATTAAGAGAAAAGAAATAAGCCTACAAGAAATGTGGGATTATGTGAAAAAATCGAACCTGAGGGTGATAGGGTTTCCGGAAGGTGAACAAGAAAACACTCAAGGGCTGGATAAGCTATTTGAAGAATTAATAGAGGAGAATTTCCCAGGACTTGCTAAAAATCTAGATATATAGGAACAAGAAACTCAGCGGAACCACAAGGAGATTCGATGCAAATAGGAAGACACCATAACATGCAGTCATCAGACTGACCAAAATAGCCACTAAAGAGGCCCTTCTATGAGCTATAAGGCGAAAGAAACAAATAACGTACGAAGGAAAGCCCATCAGAATAACTCTAGATTTCTCAACTGAAACCCTACAAGCAAGAAGAGACTGGGGCCCCATTCTCACTCTTCTGAAACAGAATAATGCCCAGCCTAGAATCTTGTACCCTGCAAAACTAAGTTTCGTACATGAAGGAGAAATAAAGACATTCTCAGATAAGCAAAGACTGAGGGAATTCACCAAGACAAGACCAGGTCTCCAAGAAGTACTCAAAACAGAATTACACAAGGATCAGCATGATAAACACTCTCGAATGTGAAACCACTCAAAAGTTAAAGATCAAAGGCTAGATTCCACAATGGCTCAAGAGAGAAAACAAAGCAACAAAATGCAACCCAACAGAAATGTGCTGGAATTGTGGTTTTAATTTGCATTTCTCCAATGACTTACAAGAATTTTTTCATGTGCTATTGGCGATTCATATATCTTACCTTGTAAAATGTCTGTTCAAATCTTTCAAAAAAGATTTTAAAAAGCTTTTTTATTTTGAACTAATTTTAGACTTAACATAAAAGTTGTAAAAATATACTGAGTTCCTGTACATGTCTCATCCAATTTCTTTTAATGTTTACATCACATGTAACCATAGTACAGTGATCAAAACCAGGAAATTAACACTGACACAATACTATTAACTCAACTATATAGACTTTAGCCAAATACAACAGTTTCCCATACTTTTTCTGTTTCAGAATTTTATCTGGGATCCCACATTACATTTAATTGTTATTTCCTAAGTGCCTCTCTGCTCCAAATCGAGTTGTTCAATTTCTCATTAAGTTCTAGATGTACTTCATATAGTCTGAATACAAGTCCTTTGTTAGATGTGTGCTTTGAAAGTATTTTCCCTAGTATGCGGCTTGCCTATTCATTTTCTAAATGTTGAATTTGATCTGTAGACATTTTTAATTTTTGTGGTCTAATTTATCAATTTTTTTTCTTTTATGGTTGATTTCTGTGTTCTATTTTAGAAATTTTTCCTATCCCCAACTTGTGAAGACATTTTTCTGTTTTCTTACAGAAAATATATAGTTTTAGCTTCTGTTTAGATTTACAATCCAATTCAAATTAATTTTTATATATGATGTATAGTAGTGGTTGAGGCTCATTTTTTTCCCCACTTGGATATACAATTGCACTAGCATCATTTGTTAAAAAGATTTTCCTTTCCCCGTTGGATTGTTGTGGTTCCTTGGTTGCAAATCAAATTATGAGTCTGGTGTTAATCTATTTTTCTATTCTTTTACCAGTACTACAGAGTCTTGCTGAATATAGCTTTAGTGTAAATCTTGAAGTGGGTTAGGGTAAATCCTCTAAAGTTGTTCCTCTTCTAGGTCCTTTGCATGTTTTCATATACATTTTAGAATCAGCTTGTTTATTTCTACAAAAAAAAATGGGCTATAGAATTTTTACTGGGATTTGGGAAGAAACGGCATGATAAAAATGTGGCCTTCCAATTCATGAATATGATGAAATTTTCAACATTATTTTTACCTTACCAGTCTTCTTTCTTAGTTTCTCTCAGCTGTGTTTTGTAGTTTTTAGGTCTTTCACATCTTTCAATACATTCATTCCTAAGTATTTTATGTCTTTTGAAGCTATTGTAAATAGGATTTTAAAACATTTTATTTTCCAATTGGTTTGCTACCAATATATAAAAATACAACTGATTTTTGTATGTTGGCCTTGCAAAATTATCTTAATAGTTGATTTGTAGATTCCTTAGAATTTTCTAAATGAACAGTCATGTCATCCATAAACAGAAATGAAGTTTTGCTTCTTTTTGATTTTTATGCCGTTCTGTTTTCTTCCCTTACTACATGAACTAGGACCTCCAGTACAATACTGAAGAGAAGTAACAAAAGTGTGTTTTTCTTCATCATATGGGGAAAGCATTCAATATTTTACCAATGAGCATAATAATGTTTTTTTCCCTTTAAATGCTCTTTATCAGATTGAGGTAGTTCCCTTCTATTCCTAATTTGCTGAGAGAGTCTAGCACAATAGAAGTTGCATTTTGTCACGTTTCTTTTGTGTCTGTTAAAATGCTTGAATAGTTTTATTTTCTCAATCTACTAATATGATGAATTGCTTTGATTTTACAATGTTAGACCATCTTTATATTTCTGGGATAAACTCCAATTGATAATGATGTATCACCATTTTTATATATTGCTATATTTGATTTACTAATATTTCTTTGAGGATTTTTTGGGTTTATGTCTATGAAGGATATTATTCTGTAAATTTTTAATTTTTTTTGTGATTTCCATGTTAAGCTTTATATCAAGGTTATATGAGCCTCATAAAATGACTTGAGAAGCAATCTTTAGTTTCTATTTTCTGAAAAGGTTAACACATTCATCTTAGTTTTTTTTATGAATCTTAGAATGTACCAGTAAAATCAGTTGGGCCTGGAGTTTTCTTTGGGGGGAAGGTTTTGATACTAGATTCAATTTCTTTAACAGATAGGAGAATATTTCTATTTCTATTTCATTTTACACCATTTTGGTAAGTTGTATTTCTCAAGGAATTTATACTTTCATCTAAGTTGAAAAAATTATTTCCATAAAGTTGTTCATAATATTTCCTTTTTGTCCTTTTAATAACTCTATAGGATCAGTAGTGATATCCTCTACTTCACCTTCGTTCTTGTTATTAGTAATTAGTAATTTATGTTTTCTCTGTTTTTTTTTTTTAAGATTTTATTTTTTGGTGAAGTTTTAGGTTCATAGCAAAATTGGGAGGAAGATACAGAGTTCCCTTATACTC
>NW_012148252.1:2080596-2081488 GCF_000956105.1 Propithecus coquereli | reverse complement strand
AAAAAAAAAAAAAAAAAAAGAAAGATAAAGAACATAGTCATGACCCAGAGAGTTCCCCGATGCCCCTTTGCAGCCAATGACCACTGCCACAACCCTAAGGCAACCACTCTTCTGATTTTTTTGCACTACGTATTAGTTTTACCTGTTCTAAAACTTTATATGAATGCATTGGTACAGTATTCATTCTTTTATGTAAGACCTCTTTCACTCAACATAGTATTTTTGAGATGTATCCATGTTGTTCCATGTTTTAGTAGGTCTATTCCTTTCAATTGAGGAAGAGTATTACATTGTATGAAAATAACACGGTTTATTTAGCTATTCTCTTGTTGATGAACACCTGGAATGTTTCCCATTTGGGACTATTATGAATAAAACTGCTGTCGTCATTCTAGTATGTGTTTTTTTGTGGACATATGCTTTCATTTTGGAGGATAAATATGTAGAAGTGAAATTCCTGTGTGAGAGGGTAGGCATATGTTTAGTTTTATAAAAAACTCTGAGACTTTTCCCCAAAGTGGTAATACCATTTTATGTTCCCACCAGCAATGTGTGAGTGTTATGGTTGCTCTGCTTCCCTGCCACCATTTGGTATTAGCAGTCTTTTTCGTTGTAGTTGTTCTATTGGAGTGTAAAATGACAGAAGAAGAATTTCAAACATGGATTGTAAGAAAACTCAATGATATGCAAGAAAAAATGGATCACCAACACAAAGAAAGCACAAAAAAATCCAGGACTTGGAAGAAAAATTCACTAAAGAAATTGAAATATTAAAGAAAAATCAAACCAATCTCCTAGAAATGAAGGAATTATTCAGGGAACTACAAAACACAGTGGAAAGCCTCAAGAACAGGGTAGATCAAACAGAAGAAAGAATCTCAGAGATTGAAGA
>NW_012148252.1:2075984-2077211 GCF_000956105.1 Propithecus coquereli | reverse complement strand
TTTTAATCAGATTTTTATACTTTTCCTCTTATAGATCTTGTATATTTTTTGTTAGGTTTTTATTTATTTAATTTTTAGGAGGTTTTAATGTAAATGGTATTGTGTTTTTAGTTATGATTTCTACATATTCATTGCTGGTATATAAAAAAGTGATTGTCTTTTGTGTATTAGCCTTGTACCCTGAAATCTTGCTATAATTGCATATTAGTTTGAGAAGATTTTTTTTGTCAGTTCTTTTGGATTTTCTACATAGACAATGATATCATCTGCTAACAAAGACAATTTTATTTCTTCCTTCCCAATCTTTATACTTTCAATTTCCTTTTCTTGTTTTATTGCACTAGCTAAAACTTCCAGTACAATGCTAAAAAAGAGTGGTAAGAGGGGACATACTTGCTTTGTTCCTGATCTTAGTGGTACAGCTTCTAGTTTCTGACTATTAAGTATTATTTTAGCTGTAGGTGTTTTATAGATATTCTTTATCAAGTTGAGGAAGTTTCTCTTGATTCTTAGTTTTCTGGGAGTTTTTTTTTTATCATGAATGAGTGTTGGATTTTGTCAAATGCTTTTTCTGCATCTATTGAAATAATCATATGGCTTTTCTCTTTTATTCTGTTGATGTGATGGATTACAGTTATTGATTTTTAAATGTTGAACCAGTCTTGCATACCCAAGATAAATCGCACTTGGTTATGGTGTATAATTCTTTTCATACATTATTGGATTCAATTTGCTAATATTTTTGGAGGTTTTTACATCGATGGTCATGAGCAATATTGGTCTATTGTTTCCTTTCCTTATAATGTCTGTCTGGTTTTGGTGTGAGAGTAATAACAGCTTCATAGAATGAGTTAGGAAGTATTCCTTTACTTCTGTTCTCTGAAAGAAATTGTAGAGAATTGAAATAATTGTTTCCTTAAAAGTTTGGTAGAATTCATCAATGAATTTATCTGGGCTGGTGTTTTCTGTTTGGAAGGTTATTAGTTATTGATTCAATTTCTTTAATAGATATAACTTATTCAAATTGTTTCTTTTTGGGGTTGTTGATTTTCTCCATTGATTTCCTCTATTGTTTCTAATTTCATTGTTTTCTGCCTAATTCTTACTATTTCTTTTCTTTTGCTACTTTTGATTTAATTTGCTCTTAATTTTCTAGGTTTCTAGGTGAAAACTTAGATTATAGATTTTAGATTTTTCTTTTTTTCTAATATATGCATTCAATGCTTT
>NW_012148252.1:2074004-2075934 GCF_000956105.1 Propithecus coquereli | reverse complement strand
CTTCACCTTCGTTCTTGTTATTAGTAATTAGTAATTTACGTTTTCTCTGTTTTTTTTTTTTAAGATTTTATTTTTTGGTGAAGTTTTAGGTTCATAGCAAAATTGGGAGGAAGATACAGAGTTCCCTTATACTCCCTGCCCTCATGTGTGCATATCCTCGCCCATTTCCAACATTCCCCACCATAGTGGTGCGTTTGTTACAAGTGAACCTACATTGACACATCATTATCACCCACAGTCCATAGATTACATTAGGTTTTACTCTTGGTGTTGTACATTCTCTGAGTTTGGACAACTGTATGATGACATGTATCCATCATTATAGTGTCATGCAGAATATTTTCACTGCCCTAAAAATTCACTGTGCTGCACCTATTCATTCTTTCCCCCACCCTGAACCCCTGGCAACCACTCCTCTTTTTATTGTCTTCATAGTTTTTCCTTTTCTGTACTGTCATATAGTTGAGATCAACGTGTAGCTTTTCAGATTGGCTTCTTTACTTAGTAATATGCTTTCAAATTTCCTCCATGTCTTTCATTGCTTGATAACTCATTTCTTTTTAGTGCAGAACAATATTCCATTGTCTAGATGTACCACAGTCTATCCATTTACTTACTGAAGAATATTTTGGTTGCCTACAAGTTTTGGCAATTATGAATAAAGCTGTTGTAAACATATGTGTGCAGGTTTTTGTGTGGACATAAGTTTTAAACTCCTTTGGGTGATACATGATTGCTGGATCGTGTGGGTAAGAGTATACTTAGTTTTGTAAGAAACTGCAGAACTGTCTTCCCAAGTGGCTGTACCATGTTACATTTCCAGTAGCAATGAATGAGAGTTCCTGTTGCATAAAAGAACTAATATGAATATTTAACCTTTTCAGAAAATAGAAAGTAAAAGATTGCTTCTCGACTCATTTTATGAGGCTCATATAACCTTGATATAAAGTTTAACATGGAAATCACAAAAAATTTTACAACCTTGCTAGCATTTGCTGTTGTCAATATTTTAGCTTTTGGTCATTCTAATAGGTGTGTAATAGTATCTTATTGTTGTTTTAATTTTCATTTCCCTGATAATATATGATGTGAAACATATTCTCGTATGTTTGTCATCTGTATATCTTTTTTGGTGAGGTGTCTTTTAGGCCTTTGGTCCATTTTTAATCATATTGTTTGTTTTCTTATTGTTGAGTTTTAGGAGTTCTTTGTATATTTTGGATAACAGCCCTTTATTAGACGTGTCTTTTGCACATATTTTCCCACAGTCTGTGGCTTGTTTTTTCATTGTCTTGATACTATCTTTTGCTGGCAGAACTTTTTAATTTGAATGAAGTCCAGGTAATCAATGAATTAGTTCATGGATTGTGACTTTGGTGTTATATCTACGAAGTCTTCACCATATCCGAGGTCATCTAGGTTTTCTCTTATGTTATCTTCCAGGACTTGTAATAGTTTTACATTTAGATCTATAATCCATTTGAGTTAATTTTTGGAAGGTTGCAAGGTCTATGTCTAGACTCATTTTTTGCACATAAATGCCCAATTTTGCCAGCATCAGTTGTTGAAAAAACTACCTTTGCTCCATTGTATTGCCTTTGCTCCTTTGTCAAAGATCAATTGATTATATTTATGTGGGTCTATTTCTGGGTTTTATATTGTGTTCCCTTGATTTATTTGTCTGTTCTTTCATCAATATTACACTGTCTTGATTACTGTAGCTTTATAGTAAGTCTTGAAGTCAGAGAGTGTCAGTCCTTTAACTTTATTCTTCTCATTCGATATTGTGTTTGCTATTTTGAGTCTTTTGTCTCTCCATATAAACTTGAGAATCAATTTATTGATATCTAAAAAATAACTTACTGGGATTTTGATTGGGATCGAATCTGTAGATCAAGTTGGGAAGAACTGACTTCTTAAAAATATTGAA
>NW_012148252.1:2071241-2072637 GCF_000956105.1 Propithecus coquereli | reverse complement strand
TAAGTTTCTGTCTAAGCACTGCTTTTCCTGCATCCCATAAATTTTAATAAGTTATATCTTCATTTTCATTGAGTTCAAAATATTTTTAAATTTCTCTTGAGATTGCTTCTCTAACCCATGTGTTATTTAGGAGTATACTATTTAATTCTTCACGTATTTTGGTATTTCTCAATTATCTTTCTGTTATTGATTTCTAGTTTAATTTCATTGTGTCAGAGAGCAGACATTGTATAATTTCTTTTCTTTTAAATTTGTTAAGATGTGTTTTATCATAGAACACAAAATGTGGTTTATTAATATCTTGGTGAATGTTTGATATGAGCTTGAGAAAAATGTGTGTTCTGCTGTTGAATAAAGTAGTCTATAGATGTTAATTATATCCAGTTGATTTGTGGTGTTGTTGAGTCAACTATGTCCTAAGTGATTTTCTGCCTGCTGGATTTGTCCATTTATGACACAAGGGTGTTGAAGTCTCCAACTATGATAGTGGATTCATCTATTTCTCCTTAAAGTTCTATTGGTTTTTGCTTCATCTAGTTTAATGTTCTGCTGTTAGTGCATACATGTTAAGGATTGCTACGTCTTCTTGAGGAATTGACCTTTTTATCATTATGTAATGCTGTCTTTATCCCTGACAAATTTCCTTACTTTGAAGTCTGCTCGGTCTGAAATTAATATGGGTGCTACTGTTTTCCTTTGATTAGTGTTAGCATGTTATATCTTTCTACATCCATTTACTTCTTCTTTTTTTTTTTTTTTTTGAGACAGAGTCTCACTCTGTTGTCCAGGCTAGAGTGCTGTGGCGTCAGCTTAGGTCATAGCAACCTCAAACTCCTGGGCTCAAGTGATCCTCCTGCCTCAGCTTCCCGGGTAGCTGGGACTACAGGCACATGCCACCGTGCCCAGCTAATTTTTTCTATTTTTAGTTGTTTGGCTAGTTTATTTCTATTTATAGTAGAGATGAAGTCTCACTCTTGCTCAGGCTGGTCTCGAACTCCTGAGCTCAAGCAATCCTCCCGCCTCAGCCTCCCAGAGTGCTAGGATTACAGGCGTGAGCCACCGTGCCCGGCCCATTTGCTTTTATTCATATGTCTTAATATTTAAAGTGGGTTTCTTGTACGCAACATATAGTTCAGTTTGTTTTTTGATCCACTCTGACAATCTGTTTAATAGTTCCATTTAGATCACTGAAATTCAAAGTGATTATTGAAATAGTTGCATTAATGTCTACTATATTATTACTGTTTTCCCGTTGTTGTCCTTGCTTTTTGTTCTTATTTTTGTCTTCTATTTTTTCTACCTCTTGTGGTTTTAATTATTTTATATAATTCTGTTTTCTCTTATTTTTTTTAGTGTATCAGTTATACCTTTTTTTACTTTTTTATTTTTATTTTTA
>NW_012148252.1:2067733-2068722 GCF_000956105.1 Propithecus coquereli | reverse complement strand
TCCTTAGTTAAATATATTCCTAGGTACTTTATTTTCTTTGTTGCTATTGTGAAGGGAATTGAGTCTTTGATTTGGTTCTCAGTGTGACTGCTATTGGCGTATATGAAAGCCTCTGATTTGTGTGTATTGATTTTGTATACTGAGACTTTACTTTACTTTAATTCATTTATCAATTCCAGTAGCCTCTTGGTTGAATCCATGGGGTTTTCTAGGTATAATATCATGTCATCAGCAAATAGTGAGAGTTTAATCTCTTCTGTTCCCATTCATATGCCTTTAATCCCACTCTCTTGCCCGTTTGCTGTGGCCAGGACTTCCAGCACTATGTTGAATAGAAGTGGAGATAGTGGGCAACCTTGTCTGGTTCCAGTTCTAAGGGGAATGCTTTCAATTTTTCCCCATTCAGTATGATGTTAGCTGTGGGTTTGTCATATATGACTTGTATCATTTTTAGGCAAGCCCCATCTATGCCTATTTTGTTAAGCGTTCTTATCATAAAAGGGTGTTGAATTGTGTCAAATGCTTTTTCTGCATCTATTGAGAGAATCATATGGTTTTTGTTTTTGCTTATGCTTATGTGGTGAATTACATTAATAGATTTGCATATGTCGAGCCGTCCCTCCATCTCTGGGATGAAGCCGACTTGGTCATGATGGATTATTTGCTTAATAAGCACCTGGATTCAGTTAGCTAGAATTTTGTGGAGAATTTTTGCATTTATATTCATAATGGATATTGGTCTGTAGTTTTCCTTTTTTGTTGCATCCTTTCCTGGTTTTGGTATCAGGGTTATGTTGGCTTCATAAAATGTGTTGCGGAGGATTCCATCCTTCTCGATGTTGTGGAATAATTTCTGCAGGATAGGCACCGGTTCTTCTTTGTAGGTGTGGTAAAATTCGGTGTGAAACCGTCTAGTCCAGCACTTTTCTTTTTTGGAATGTTTTTTATTGCTGTTTCAATTTCAGTCCTTGATATTGGTCTGTTCAGGA
>NW_012148252.1:2051568-2065628 GCF_000956105.1 Propithecus coquereli | reverse complement strand
TTTCTTTAGTGAATTTTCCTTCCAAGTCCTGGATTTTTTTGTGGTTTCTTTGTGTTGGTGATCCATTTTTTCTTGCATATCATTGAGTTTTCTTAAAATCCATGTTTGGAATTCTTCTTCTGTCAGTTTAGTATTCTGGGCTTGGTTAATGTCCATTGCTAGAGAGCTGGTATTCCTCTTTGGGGGTGTGATTTCCATTTGTTTTTTTATACTTCCAGAGATCTTTCGCTGGTTCCTTCCCACCTGGATCAGCTGTTGTTTCTCTTCTTTCAGTTTTTGTTTGGAAAGTAACACGTCGTGTGTATTTTCTGCTTCAGTGGATGGTGTGTTAGTGAGGCAGATCGCAGGTGCTGCCTATTAGCCTGGATGTGTGCACTTCTATGGTTACTTGATCTGCCGCTAGAGGGAGCCACTACTATGTTGTTCAGGGTTCTTCTACCACAGCTGGGAGGCTGCTCCTGATGGGAGGGGTTACTTGGGAAACTTGTTTTTGTCTCTCGCGAGGATTTTTATTCCCCAACCACGGGACCTCACTGTTGGTAGCTGACCGGAGGCTGAAATCCAGACCCAGAGTTGCGATCCTACTGAATGACCTAAACCAGTTTGACGAGGAAAGTCACTGGGCTGTCAGCTATTGGTCAGCGCCAAGGCCCCACAGACTGAAGCTTTTCACAGAGGAAAGTGGCTCTTTATGTCTCACTGCCGCAACCCCAGAGGTGGAGACTACCACTTTCCATGCAAAAGATGCTGGCTAGGGGGAGGGGGTGCTGCCCCAGTTTGTCCAGCGCCCCAGAACCTGCAAGTCCCTCAGGCGTTAGCCTCCAACTACTGAGGAAGTATTCAGAATTCACCCCTCGAAAACGGGCCTGGCTAATTTACTTTAGGTTCTGCAAGAGTGGAGCTTGTCACGAGAGTTCCGGGCTGGGGTAAGGGAGCCGCCCCACACCGTATGGCACCGCAGCTGTGGCGTTGTGGGCCCTGAGAATGGCAATCACCTGCCCACAGGGCGCCAGCACTAGAGCGACGTTCAGGAGTTGGCAGATCAGGGAGCTGAGTCATCAGAGTGCCCCATTGTCTCTTTTATGTCACCCTCCCCCAATCTCACGCCTGTCCAGCAGTAGCTCTCGCTCTTACTGACCCGCCCTGTGCCGGCCTAATCGCCGGCTACAGTTTCCAGGTTAGAGTCCTCTACTTAGTAATTGCCTCCTTGATCTGGACCCGCTGGGTGCCAGAGACAAGCTTCCTGACTCCTAACTGCCTCCAGACGTAGCCCAGACCAGGCCCTCCCCTGTCCGGTGTAGTCCTGGCACGGAGCTCCAGGGAGTTAAAGGTGCTTGCTGCTACTGTCTCCTCTCCGCAGAGCCCCATGTCTCCTGCCACCATTCTGCACCCACTTCACACAGCTCCCTGACTCGGTGGGCTTGTAAGTCAGTGGGGAAGCTAGATTTTCTCTTGAGGGTCTTATCCCAGTGCCCTTACTGGCCAGGCGGGCACAGCCATCCCATGCTCCACTCTCTATCGTCTGTCTCACACTCTCCAGGTTTCACGTTCCTATCTCCCGTTCACCATTTTTTCTTTTCCTATTTTGTGTGTCCCACGCTGAATCTCCACTGATTCACCTTGCTGTTTTTGTGGGAGAGCGATCCATTCATGTGTAGCAGATCAAGATCTACGCCTCTTTCTCTGGGAGCAGGAATCAGGGAGGTTACATTAACTCCGTCATTTTTTCCCTTTGAAAGTCTTTATTTATTTTTCACTTCTGAAAGATAATTTCACAGGGTACATAATTCTAAGTTCTAGGTTGGCGGATTTTTTTCTCTCACCTTTTAAAATATGTCATTCTACTGTCTTCTTGCTTGCTTGGTTTCTGAGTAGAACTTGTATGTATACTTTGCTCTTCTATAGGTGAGGTGGTTTTCCTCCCTCAGGCTTTTTCCAGCATTTTTTCCTTATCTTTGATTTTCTATGATTTGAAAATGAGATGATAGGTGTAGTTTTAAAAACATATATATTTATACTGCCTGGTGTTCCTGGATCTGTGGGTTGGTATCTCACATTAATTTGGGAAAATTCTCAGTTGTTATTGTTACAGGTATTTCTTCTTTTCTCTCTTTCTTCTCCTTCTGGTATTCTTGTTACATGTATGTTACAACTATTGTAGTTGTCCCAAAACTACAAAAGTTGTCCCTGTTGGATATTCTGTTCTATTTTTGTCGTTGCTCTCTTTTCCTGTCAGTTTTGAAGGTTTCTATTGTGATATTCTCAATCTCAGAGGTTCTCAGCTGTGTTCAATCTACTAATAAGCTCTTTGAAAGTGTTCCCCATTTCTTTTACAGTGCTTTTGAACTCTAGTATTTATTTTTGGTTCTTTCTTAGGATTTCCATTTCTTTGTTTATATTGTTCATCTTTTTTACTTTTACTTCTACTTTATCCATTAGAGTATTGACCATAGTTGTTTGAAATTCCTGATATTATAATTCCAACATCCCTGCCACATCTGGTTCTGGTGCCTTGTAATTTTTTTTTTCTTTGATAGCCAGACATGATATTCTGGGTAAAAGAAACCACTATAAATAGGCCTTTAGTATTGTGATGGTAAAGTGTGGGGGAGGGGAACCATTCTCTACCCTATGATTGGGTCTTAGTCTTTCAGTAAGCCTCGGCCACAAAATTGTGAACTTTGAAAGTGTTTCTCAGTTTTTTCTCCTCCTTCAGGGAAGATAGGATGGCTAAAGGGGACCGGAGTTGGGTATTTCCCTTCTCCCAGGTAAGTTAGGCTCTGACAATACCTCAGCAGGTTAGGCTCTGGTTAGCTAGTTTCTCCTGAGGGCAGACCTTATTAAAAACAGAGTGCTCTGGTATATTTCAAAATGATTATTTTCCTCCTTTCTTTGCCAGAAGCATGAGGAGATTTTTCTCCAATATTTACTACGAGAACCTAATTTTGTTTCTCTAGGTAAAACTAGCAAAAATGTTGGGTTTCCCCATGACTAGGTCATCCTAGAGTTCTTAACTCCCAGAGTTGTCCACACTGAGTCTCCAGCAAATCCATTAATTGCTGTTCTGGTTCTCCTACCCTGGCACTGGTTCCCATGGTGGTTTCCACTGTAAGTCTCTGCACCAGTAAGCCCTGTCTATCTGTTTTTGCTCTGCATTTTCCTTTCTGTCTCTCCAATCTTAAGGGCAGCAGTTTGCCCTGTGTCCTCACCACTCTTCTGGATCCAATAAAGTTGTTGATTTTTCCATCTGTTTGGGTTTTTACTTGTTAGGATGAAGTGGAGACTTCCAAGGTCCTCACATGTGAATGAGAAACTGGAAGTCTGTTCTTTCTTTTTCTTGATCAGTGGAGCTGGAGATTTACCAATTTTATTGTTGTTTTTTAAACAACCAAGTTTTGGCTTTTTAATTTTTCTCTATGTTTGTTTCTTTTTATTTACTTCTGTTCTTTATTATTTCTTCATTCAACTTATTTTGGGTTTGTTTTTCTTTTTTTGGCCTTTATGGTAGAATCTTAGGTCACTGATTTTTGTGACAGATTACATTTTTAAAATATGGTTATAACAATATCTCTCATTGCACCTGCTCTTCTAAAACTTTACCACATTCCACCAGGAGTGAAAGTCTAATTCCTGTCCCCCATTTTGAATTGTAGGAACTTGTGATTCACCTGTAACCAATATAATGCAGTGGAAATGATGCTTTGTGACTTTCCAGTGAGGTTATGAAAAGTGATGGAGCCTCTGCCTTGTCAGATGTAAGTTTTATTCTTGGAAACTAAGTCTTCATATAAGAAGTTCAACTACCCTGAGGCCACAGTGCTATGAGAAAGCCAAGCTACATGCAGAAGCATGCGTAGGTGTTCTGGTGGGCAGTCCTAGGGTTTGAGTCCTTCCAGCCCAGGAGCCAGACTGAGTGATTGAGCATCCAGGTGATTCCAGTCCTTGTCCTTGGCTCTGCCCCAACCTTCAAGTGGTTTCACCTGATGCCCCTTTACTTTCCAGATGCTTTAGTAGCCCCAAATTCAGCACCCAATGTGGTACTTTCTGAGGCCTGCCATCCAGCAAAAGGCTGTGTAAACAACAAAACTCACCTAGGGCTGGTCCATTCTTCCAAGTGTCAACTCTTCTCTAATTTCTGTCTTCTTTTGGTGACTCTAGTGCCTTTGAGTGGGTTGGTTTGATAAAGCTCCTCAGCCATTACCAGAAGTGAAACTCAGCATGTATCTTTTAAATCCATGAAATTGTATAATCTGCTATATTAACAGAAAGTTAATTTGTTTAATGGAAATACTTAGTATTTTTCACAATTTTATTAAACTTGTTTAGGAGATTTTTCATTTTTAAATATATTAGAAGTCTTGTTTCTGAAAGCCCAGGTCTCTATCCACTCCCAGACTAAGGGCAGCTCAACTTCAGCTGCTCTGTCTCTGACATCACGTTGGAGGTCCACATGTGCCATCTTAGATGACAGGCCTGGGAAACCCTAGCAGAGTTACCTTTCTCTTTGGGTATAATTTTAGAATAATAGATATAGCCCAACAAAACCAACAAACTAGGTAGAAAACGAGAAATGTGAAGGCTTCTAGGACTCAAGGGAAGGGAAATCATAAACTGTCTTCTAGCAGGAGGTCCTTATAATCACAGGCTGGAGGGGCTGGGGCAGTCAGAGGTGGCTTCGCTGCTGGCCAGGGCTTCTACACCAGGAAGGCATTTACCTCTTTACATCCCTCTCCAGGCTGCACTGAGCTTGTTTTAGCAGCACTGAATGCTGTCCGCTACTCCGTTTTGTCTTATTTTTGCTTGGAATATTTTTGTCTGGGGTAGAATGTTGCGTCCAGCTCTTCTCCAAGAGGTGGGGACAGAGATGGCTTTGTAGAAAACAAAAAGTGAGGTCTATCCTCTTAAGTCAATTGGAGACTATTATAATTTATTTAAAGTGCAATTCTGTTCCAAACCTGAAATGGGGATAATGGCTTAATGGGCACATAAATGAGTGTTGAATTGTGCACAGCTGAAAAGGGACCCATGATAAAAGTGGAGAAAGGGTAATGATGCAGACAGAGGACCAAAGTTTCTGATTAAAGTCATACCTAATCAACCGTGGAGGTTATTGCCAAGAATTGGGAAACTATCCTCTCAGAGGGAGATCGACAGTGTTGAGTGTGTGTTTGAGGGGAATAATGGGTGTGGGAAGATGTGTAATATGAGAGAACAGGCTAAATATAGGGACTGGGGGAAAATCCGGGAATCTTCCCACTCACCTTTTTTCTTTTCAGCCCCTACACTCGTTAATTTTTTTCTTTTTGAACTAAAAGCACAAATCTTATATTAATAGTACATTGCAAATAGTCAAGATTTGGCTTCAAGTAGCCCTACCACTTTCTATCTGTGTGGACTCATTTTTCTAATCTGAATAATGAGAAAATGATATGCAAAGTTGAAGGATTCTTGTGAGAGCTGAGTGAGATAAACTATCCAGAAGCACTTAATACAGTGTTGAGCAATAGTGACAGCTGAAGCTGGTTAGTTTATTCTCTTCTCACCCTTATCCCCTACTCAGCCAGGCCAGTTTCTTTTACCCCTAATTCAAGTATTAATTGGGTTTGTTGTTACAGTTCTAGCATTTCTGTGTTGCACAGAATTACAGACTCACATAATGTTTGATGTGGAAGGGATCATAGAGTTTAAGGGACCTGCCCACCATCTTTCAATCTGTTGTTGAATTAAGTATTTATTTAACACCTTCTATGTACCAGTCACTGTGCTAAGCATTAGGATAGAGCTGTAAACAATATTGATCCAGTCCTTGCTCTTTGTACAGTTTATAACCTAGCAGGGGGGAAGAAATTTTAAGTAAAATGTTACACAGATTAACTAATAAATAAGAACTGTGCTAAATGGTTAGGAGGAGAAGCGAAGGACTCATCATGTGAGTACAATGGAGGACTTGATGTGGACTTGGGCGTCAGGGAGGGGAGCCCCACAGAAGTGGCTTTGGGTTGAGACCTGAAGGATGAGCAGGAGTTAGCTTGGTGAATAGTGGGAGGAGAAGAGGGGGACACATCTGAGGAACTGACAGGTGTCAGCATAGAGAGGCAGGAGTGGGATGGGTGGGGAAGAGTTGAGCGAGTTGTGTAAATTGGGTGGTAGGAGCTGTTGAGAGACGAAGCTCTAGAGAAGCTACAGAGGTGATAAAGGCAGGAGCCAGATCATGCCATAGAGGAATGTCAAAGGATCTGATAATGCGAAACAAAACTATGTAAAGAATTGGTCTTCCTTTCCTTAGGTGTTCTGAATGGTTCTCTGATGATCTCCGTGGCAATCCAGGGCTGGGAGATTCTATGTAGGGTGAACACACAAAGCTGGTTGAGGGGCTTAAGCTAACATTTTAAAGGAATCAAGATTAAGAAGTCATTTCTTTTCAAATATATTAATGAAATGCCAAACAGTGAATCCAAGTGCTCTTGGAATGTCTTTCTAGGTGGGAACTGGCCAGAATGAAATGTTGACAGAAAATTGTACAGATTTTTTATTTTCTTAAAAAACAACATCCTTAACGTGCTTTTGAGAATGATCTCAAGGCATGCTTCTTTAGAATCTCTGTACACAGTTCATGTTAACTGCAGGGAATCCCGCTCCAAAACCCATAAATAAGCAACTCTGGAATTAAATTAGCCACCAGCCATCTTAAGCAAATATCCTACAAGGGAAATTGTGTTATCTAACTGACCAGTTGATTCTTGGCTTTTTTCAACTTCAAGAAAGAATTTAAATGGCATCCCTGTGTGTTACTCTCATTTCAAATCCTCTGGAGCAGATAAACATTATCATGAAACTGGCCAAGGATGAAATTTAAATAAGGAGTGATTGGAAAGGATGACAGTAAGAGTTTCCAACCCACAAAAACAGACAAATTAGTTTAATTAACTGCAAAATTTGGAGGACAAAGATATGGGGGGAATTATTTATGTCGATGTGTAATGCATGCTCAATATTTTTGTAAACAAATGTGTTAGAGGAAAGGAACTCTACCAATATAATTATTCCTTAAAAATGCACCACCACAGAGTGATTTGGAGCCAGGAACATGTTTTTCTTCTTGTAACTTACTGTCCCTTTATATGGCAGTGGAGATGGCAGACCTATCCTCACTTAAATGGGT
Organism: Propithecus coquereli; assembly: GCF_000956105.1. NCBI lineage: Eukaryota > Metazoa > Chordata > Mammalia > Primates > Indriidae > Propithecus > Propithecus coquereli. The sequence continues at coordinate 2,058,466 of NW_012148252.1, read as the reverse complement.
CTTCCTCTGTTGTGCCATCATACACATACAATGCCAGTCTGTGATTCAACCATCCTGTGTATTTGTGTGGCGACCGTGATGGATTCTATGTGGTTGAATCATTGTCTGAATAGAGAAAACAGAGGCTGCCTTCATGCTAGAAGCAGCTATATTTTCCTGATGATTGGCAGAAAAGGACTTTAAATAGACAGCAGGGCACACTATGGAGTAGTGGAAAGTCATAACATTGGCCCAGTAGTTAGCAAGAGATGTCTTCAAAACAACATGGACAGCTACATTCTACAACTTCCCCTCCCCCATCATGCAGCCAGGGTGTTCTTCAAATAATTCTTTTATGCATGCACATATGTGTGCACATATAGACTCCAATTTGTTCTTCTGTTATTCTAGTTTTGTAGATGAGCATTACCCTGATGTAGTAAATTAGAGAACAGTGTGCTTTAGATCTAGAGAACTAGGAGAACATTTTGGCAAGGCCAGGGTGCAATGTAGTTTGTAGGGAGGATCTATTGATTTTGCCTGCCCAGCAATCCTTTATTTTTAAAACTCCCTTTTCCTCTTCTTCCCTTCCACATCCCCCGCTGCCCCTGCCCTTTCTCCCTCCTCCCCTCTTTACCCTTCCTCGTACCAAACACCTACCATTCCCTGTGGATCAATTGGAGCCGTCAATCACAGTGTATTCTGGCTCTGGACTGTAACTCAGACCCTGGCCGATTGTAATACCCTATTCCTCTAGTTACAATGATTAGCTCCAGAGAAAGGTTTATAATTCTTAAATTACTATTAGTAAGGTTTGTAATTTAAGCAGGGCCCATCAGGATTCATTCCTGGGAGTGGGATATAGACATTACAAGAGGGAGTATCTTTCTGCTGGAGAAGATAAGCTAGGAGGAAGCGATTCTAGTGCTGCTGCTCCCATCCTTTTTTGCAACCTGCAGAGATGCCAAGCTAAGAAGAGCGAGTCAAATAATTTTGGCATAGTTGAACCCCTAATTTCAGTCTCTGAGGCTCTGGTTCGTAAAACAGTCTTCCCTCTTTCTCTCCCTCTTTCCTTCTTTTCTTCCTTCCTTCCTTTCTTCCTTCCTTCTTTCCTTCCTTTCAATAGTTATTGAGAATTCATGATGTTTCAGTCACTTTTCTAAGGGTAGGGGAAATTATGGTGAATACGACAACAAAATCCTGGTTCTCTTGGTCTTTACATACTAGGGAGAAGAAATCAACCACAGATAAGTAAGCAAATAAATAATTATAATAACTACAAGTAGTGATAAGTGCTATGAAGAAAATAAAACAGAGGATGATGTGATAAAGCCCCACTCAGGGTGGGGAGAATAGCTCATTTAGCTGGGGTATTCAGGGGAAGCTTCTTTGAGGTGGTGATAATTGAGCTGATGCCTAAAGGACAAGAAATACCCACGTGGAGATCTGAAGGGCGAGAAGTCCAACAGGAGGAACAGCCAGAGTGAAAGCCCTCAAGAGGAAAAGCTTATGGTATTAGAAACAGTAAGCGATGGCAGAAAGAAGGGAAGCAGGAAGGAGGAAGGGGAATAAGGTGAGGTTGGAGATGGTGTAAGGCTGGTAGTCCCTGGCCAGGAGAGGAGATTTGATTCCAGGAACTGAGGGGAGTCTTTTAAAGGCGGGAAGATGACATTATCACATTTGAATTGAAAAAGGACTACTTTGTCTACTAAATGGGAATAATTATAGGGAGGAAAAAGTGAAAGCCAGAAAGCTAGCTCAGTGTTTTGTTCTTGTCTTAATTAGGATGAATGTAATAATAACAAAGCTAATAAAGATAATAAATATTATTATTAATATTGACACACAAACAGTCCTAGCATGGTTCTCCAGCCTCGTGAGTGTCATTCAGGACCCAGGCTCTTTCTATCTTTCGTGTATTATGCTCAGTATATTAACTCGGTGTCTAGGCCCTATTCTCCTGTTTACAAGGTGGCTGCCTCAGCTCCAGGCATCTCATGTAGACCCACAATGTCTGGGTGATGAAAGGTGTCCTCTATGGATCCTCTTTTTATTAGCAGGGAAAACCCTTTCCAAAGCCTCTTTCCAGCCCAGAGACTAGGAATGGATCCTATGCCAAGGGGGCATAGAGTCACTGTGGCTGTATTAGACCCATTGTGGTTTACTCCTTTCTATGAGCACATGGAAGGGTGAACACCTGAACAAACTCAGGATTGCAAGGAAGAAGGGAGGAAACTGACAGAGTCTGCCATGATTGACTTGATTACTCTGAATAATCCAGATAACTTAAAAAAAACTTTTGAAATTCCTCCCCACCACTAATCATTTTCCATGTTAAACTCTGATAGATAGAAGAGAGACCTTGACCAATGATGCTATTCTAATTATCTTTACCACATCTGGTTGACCTTTGAAAACTACTAGGAACTGTATGTCTTTCTGAATCATCATTTAGCAACTCTTCTTGACTGACAAATCCTCTTTTGTCATCTCTGGCTTGAACAGGGCCAAAGATGGTGACTGGCCATTCTGGGTGATGTTGGTGCTGTTTGTGGGTTGGTCCCTCTGTAGTGACCATGAGATTGTTTCTAGTCATCACTCTCCTGGATCTTTCCCTCAACCTCTTTGTCTTTTTCACTTTGCATGTCCATTTTTTTTTTTTTATGTTGGGGACCAGATAGTTCCTTTTATTCCTGAATTCAACTGGCATTTCTTTTTTCTGATTATCCTGGATCACTTCGGTCAAGGCTCTGGCTTAGGAACATCATCATGAAGCACTGTCCTCTCCTACTGTTCCCTTCATTGCTGCTGCTGCTCCTCCCTCACCACGTTGTTCATCCTCTACTTAGCTGGAAGAGGCTTATTTCTTAGGGAGCCCCCAGAAGAAGTTCTGGAAACCTTTCCAAAGCCGAGTGCTGCTTCTGTGCTATGGGCTTTCTCACTGTCCTTCCCGACAGAGCCAGGCAGTCACTTCTTACTGCAGTTAGTCTGACTTTGATTTCTATCACTTGTTACCAATGTTCCTGACTAAATATATTTGCCCTGCATAGACTACATTCTAGCTGGGGATAGAGAGATAAGTATAGATAAGTAAGGCTTAAAAAAGAAGATTGCCTTGTCCTATTTAATCAGCTGAGTCAGGGACAGTGCTGGGCAGAAATTTCCTAGTTGTCAGTTTTGTGGTCTTTCTATTTTCTGGACGATATTTTCATGAAATTTCCTTTTCTATCCAGCCTCAGCCTGTATGTAAAATTATTCAAGTCAATGTTAGCAAGGGAGGCAGGCAATGGCACAGTCTGTTCTTGTACGTAACTCCTGCAACCTAGTCTCCAACCAGACATCCCTTTCAACTGGGCACTGTATCTGACTTTATGCACAACTCAGGTGAGTGCTGCTCAGTTGGAGAGATTGAGGAAGAAATGATAAGACCCTCTTGCTTTCCATCTCTCCACAAGCAGCTGAAGTTACAACATCTTTGAAGGAAGCAAAATCCAACTGTCATCTGGGGAGGAGAGAGGAAGGATGCCCAGCAACTCATTATCATATCAGCTTGAATTTAGCCCATTAGCTGAGAAATGAGTCACTCGAAGTGGTCAGTAAATGGGCCCCAGACTAGGTACATTTATAAGGCCGATGGTTAAGTGAAACACTGTCCAGGACAAGCTCACAGACTCTTGGGGTTAGAAGTAATCCTCAAGTTGGTCTCATTTTCTGCTTAAGACTTGGTAGTCCAGGGATGTGTAATTTGAGGTATAGCCTTTAGAAGGTTCACAGACACCCTAAAATAACATGGAAACTTTATGTGTCTGAGAAACTTGTGATAAAGAGAGTTTGCTATGGGTTAAGTGTGTCCCCCAGAGTTCATGTGTCGGAAACTCAATCCCCGATGCACCAGTGTGGGGAAGTGGAGTCTAATAAGAGGTGATTAGATCATGAGGGTTCTGCCCTCATGCATGGACCAATGTCGTTGTCCTGGGAGTGGGTTGGTTATTAAGAGAGCGGTTTTGCTATAAAAGCAAGTTTCTCCGGCACTCTCTCCTGCGTGCTCTCTCGCCACGTGATGCCTCCAACCATGTTATGACACAGCAAGGAGACCCTCACCAGATGCAGCCCCTGATCTTGGGCTTCCCAGCCTTCAGAACTATAAAAAATACATTTCTTTTCTTTATAAGTTACCCAGTCTGTGGTATTGTTCTAGCAATACAAAATGGACTAAGACAGGGTTAATGAGTTTCATTAGATTCATTAGATTCTCAAAATGGTTCTGTGACTAAAAAGAGTTAGCTTCACTGAGGCCCAACCTCACCCTCTTCTTTGCATGAATCTTGCACATCCGAGCCCAGTGCAGGAGCACAGCCCAGCACCAGCCACACCTCCCTCCCTCTCTCCTTCCTTCCTGCTGCTGCCTCCTCCCTGCCTCTTAGTTCAGCTTCTCAAATTGGAGCATGCAGACCCCTAAGGGCGTGTGGAGGGAGATGGGAAGCTCTAAGATAAACGTGGACCATCTTCCCAGAGTGATACTTGCACTGGAAGATTTTGATGAAAACTTACTTAAGTATTTAAGTAAGAAAACTCATATATATAGTAGAGCAAACATATGAAACGTGCATGAATTAGAAAGCTAAAACACGAGGCTGACACTCAGCAGCGCCTTTGCCGTCTGCCCTTCCCCTTGACGGACCATTCCACTCTTACCACGGGATATTTAGGGAACGTCCACAGGGAGGCTGCCGAGGCACTGGCATATTAAAAAGGGTGCAGTTTCTGGCGTAGAAAACCTGGGTTCAAAACCCAGCTCTACCTCTTACTAGCGCTGTGTTTGTTTTAGCTTCTGGGAGCCATCCTTTCCTCAGCTGTAAAATAAGGATAATAAAACCTTGCTCTCCTAAGTGTTGTGGGTTTCAAGGAAATGCAGACTGAGGGGCCCCTGGCTCATAGTAGGCCTGTTCCAGATGGCACTTTCCCCTTACCTTACATGACAAGCTGAAACCTGCCTCCAGGATACACTCTCGCTGGTCTTAGTTCTGTCTTCTGGGGCCTTGGGAGTGAGCATATCCAGTTCCTACCCACCCCTCAAGACAATCCTTCAGTTACGTTTTTTTTTTTTTTTTTATTGTGGTAAAATTTGCATAATGTAACATTTACTGTTTTAATCATTTTAAAGTCTACCATTCAGAGACAGTGCATTCCCAGTGTTATACAACCATCACCACTATCTCGTTCTGGAACTTTCCCATCACCAACAGAACACAGACACCCAGACAGAAACCCCACACCCTTTAAGCAGTCACTCCTCATTCTCCTTGTCCCTCGGCCCTCGCACAGTCATCTGCTTTCTGTCTCCGTGGATTTGCCGACTCTGGATGATTCATAAAAATGGAATCATATGATAGGTGGCCTCTTGTGTCTGGCTTCTGCTTTCCTTGAGCACTGAGCAATGAAGGGGCTGAGGAGAGCTCCGGCCAGAGAAAGGTAGGGTGCCCTGAGGCAGTGAGAGGGGCAAAGACAAGCGTACTTCATCTCATGGTTTAGCTGTAGGCCCGCCGGCTCCTACACCTGGCAGTCAAAGTCCAGCCACGTTGCTGTGGGCCACGGGGCCTGGCACTGCCGCCTGCATCAGTCATCTGAATGACACGTCTGAGGCCAGGGGCACTTGCTAGATCCAAGGTCGGCTTGGGCAGCAGGTGCCTGGGAAGCAATCGTTAAAGCCAGCGGAGTCCAGCTGGAGGCCGGGCACTGTTTATCCTTGGATGGCACAACAGAGTCTCGTTATAGGAGCAGCGCTCGGGCAAACATTCACAGGGAAGGCAAACCGGACTGGCCTGGCCGTGGCCTTTGGAAAGGCAGAGAAGCCGCTAATGTGTGCAGCCAGTGAGCTGCATGGGTAATTAAATCACTCCCAAGGAAAACCTTGTTTCAGCACTAAAGGTCACGGCTATGATTTGTCTGTGATTCTTTGTCAATACGTTTTTCTAACCAAGCACCACATAAAGAGTCCATTATATGGGCTTCCGTGCTGCCTGCACGCACAGGGACGGGAACAGAAAAATTTGTGGGCAGGCCTTGTTAAATGCACCATTTAACACAGCGCAATCGCCCTCCATCCTCAAGTCTGCTTTTGTTTACTCAAGTCCTAATTCATGTGGGGGGAAAATTAGTGTAACTAAAAGTTTAGGGTCTCATAAAAGGCTCTAACTAGTTTCACAAAGATATTCACAGATGGCTGCGCAGTAAACATTGTAAAGGCCCAGAGCTGGGTGAGAAGTTGGGAGAATAGCGCCCTAAATCGTGTTTGTGTTTTGCTTTCACAGTTCTGGGTTGGTTACAGTGAATCGCTGGGTTAGGTGCAGGGATTTCTGCTTTTCCCCTGGGTCCTTTCCTGTGCTTTCTCACAGCGAGGACCTGGAGAAACTGCTGCATCACACTCGGGTTTGGGCTCAGGGTTGCAGGCGTTTTCACAGGAGCCTTTAGGAAGCCAGGCACTGAGTAACAGCTCAAGCCATTGTGCCCATTTGTGGCAGCAGGAATGCCCTGGAATCGCAGACAGCCTTGACCACGGCAATCAGAACCCCACAGAAACCAGAAGGGGTTCCCAGCTGCTCAAGGAGCAGCCCAAGTGGAGAAGAATCTCCCCCAAACTGATTTAAAGTTTGCCTCAAACCCCATCTCCTCCACGAAGCCTTAAATAATTTAGAAGCTTTATTATTCTCCCAAGTAAAGTTAAACCAGGGAAGGTGTGGCAGCTTCGTGACAGTGTCAGAGACTGAGGTCCCTGTGATCCTTCTGTTCTTCCATTCCTTGGTGGGGATGGTTTCTGTTTCAGCTGGGATTGAGTTTGTTGCATTTAATGTAAAAAAAAATAAATACTTCCAATTTCTGTCTTGGGCGAAAGAAGTCTGGAGGCAAATAGTCCAGCCTG
>NW_012148252.1:1985186-2050763 GCF_000956105.1 Propithecus coquereli | reverse complement strand
GCCTGACTCAAAGAAAATACACAAAAAACTTTTGTTTCCTTCTCCTCCTTTTCACAGCCCCGTGACCAGAGGTTAACCTTCAATCTCTGATTGGTATCTTATTCTAAACAACCTTTTGTTATAACAATTCTTTCATGAAATGCTTCCTGCCCCTGAAGGGGATTTTGAAGGCTCTTTTATTTATCCTTGTATCCTTGTACCTTCAGTTTTTTTTTTTTTTTAACCAATGTATACCTTCCATATAGTACCTTCAGTTTTAGAATAGTTCTCATGTGTGTACACATATATGTGCAGAGACTACACATTCCAAATGGACCAGGGGCCAGAAGCTGATACTGAAGTTAGAAAAAAAAAAAAAAAAAGCCCAGAGTTTGGAGTCTGGAGGCCATGAGAATGAAGGCAGCCAGCCAATAATTGAGATCAAACTAAGATGAAATGATAATTTTATTGATTTATTCTGAAATGTATGTAGAAGAATGAGCCCATGATTTGGAGTTGGAGTTCTGGGTTCAAATCTTGATCAATCATGAATGTGACTTTTGGCCTCAATTTCCTCATTTATGCAACAAAGAGGTTAGACACCAGCCCATGAGGCTGGGCTCCCTTGGGTCAGGGATGTGAAGGATTTCAGGATGAATCCAGTGGGCTTGCTGACAGATGAGGAGTCCACTGAGAGGATGAGTCTGAAGGAAAATTCTGGGCGGAATCTAGGAAATGGAGCATAAAAGCTGAGAGCCAGCGTGGCAGGACAAATAGCATGTGGGGCTGGAGTGGGTAGGCCACAGAAGAAATGGGAGAAATAAGCTTGGCCGGAAATCTGAGTACTCAGGGGTCAAAGAGATGTGTAAGAACTAATTCAAAGCAGGTGTTCTGTGTGCTCAACTGAGCTTCCTGGACCTGGGAGAAGTTCTTGAATGGGTAGCACCTCTTGGGATACGGTTACGTGTTGCTCAGGTCTCTTATAGCTCTAAAACTGCTGTGACTCCAGGTTGAATAAAGAGGAGATAAAATTCCTAGGAAACATGAGCTATTTCCTGGGAGCTGCTGCCTCTTAGCTCTCTAGTCTACCTGATCTTGGGTTGGGCCACAGGCCTCCCTGACTCCAGAACAGGAATGGGCCACATCCATTTCAGGGTATTCAGAGAAAGAGAAGTTCTCTGTCAGGTGGAGATGAATGGGTTAGTCCAAACCGAAGGACTGTGGAGACTCTGAGAGTAATTGTGCCCATGTGGCTTTTAAGAGGATGAACCTTATGTGATGTTTCTCTCTGGTTTGGGGAAAGGAAAGTGGGCTGGGGTGGGAATGAGCAAAGGCAAAGAAACCTTGCAGAAAACTTTAAGTATTGGATTTTAAAATTCTGTGCAGGCAAATATTGTTCATTGGGAAAGACAGATTTTTTTTTTAATACTTCCTGAGGATACTAAGGATTTTTCAGATACTCTCAAATAAGCAAGCAGAGTCAGGTGCATGCTTCCAAATAGTTTCAGCTTTCCTTAGGCTAGGATTTCAGAACATTGCTCCAAAGGCAGAAATCACTGGGCTCTTTACCCAAATTCTCAGTAACTCTTCTGCACGGAATTTGCAGTAGTTTTTTTTTAAATTTCAGAATATTATGGGGGTACAAACATACTGGTTACACATATTGCCTTTGCATCACCCAAGCCAGAGCTACAAGTGTTTCTGATACTCTTGTATTTGATTTGATTGATGGCATGTGCCACAGAGAGGCAGGAGCAGGAGGATAAAACTAAGGGCTGTATCTCCTACAAAAAACAAGCCCAAGCTTCTCACGGAATGGGCATTTTTATCCTATCATGGGGACAGATGGAGAGAGAGGGCTTTTGAAGGGAATCTGGTCTGATGCACCCTGCTGAGCTGAACAGCAATCAGCTGGGCCTGACGGGATTTCTTGGTATGATGAAAAAAACTGAGAATAGTGTGTTTCGGACAAAACGAAAGGTCATTTTTGTTTGCTTCTCTCTTGCATGTCTTGTGACTCTATCAAAAAATAGAATCCGGTTGTGCTTTGTCAGTTAGACTTTTTTTTAATTTCCATCTGGACGCAAATGATTTTTAGAATCTATTTACAACAAGTAGAGTCACAGTTTTATTTTTCATGTTCGGAGAAAACCCTGCCTAGTTGACAAGGTAAATAGCAAACGAGTCAAAGGATTCTGAAGGATAATATTTTGAAGGTTTGAAATAACATTTGGAAAGTTAAATCATTATTAATGCTAATGATTTAAGAGATATTCAGTTCACTCAAATTAGAGTTTGAAATATGTAGGGAAGAAATATATCGATTTTCTCTAATCTGCAAAATTTTCAAAAATAATTTGAGAAAACAGCAGTCTACTATTTTGGCAATATTCTCTTTATTGAAGAAAAGCCAGTTAGCAGGTCAAGGAATACCTGCTGTGGCACATTTTCAGATATTACAGTGTATGTTGATTATTTCCTTTAAGGTTGTAAGAAAGACACATGAATAAATGAATGAATAACAAGTGATCTCTTTACAAGAAGGCAAGATATATATAGAAAAATATAACACATGGCTGCCTACAATAAACACCAAATGAGAAACCTCAGAACTTCTGAGCAGAAGTCCTGTCCAGAGCTTTACCATCTGCCTGATAACCCAGGAATGGACTTTTGGGGTCAGGTTTAACTGCTGCCTTTCCCTTGGCCTCCTATATGTGTTCCCAACTCTTGGCTTTTATTCATGCTGATTCCTCCTCCTGGAGTCCTTTCTGTCTTGTCCTTCCCATCCCTTAAGACTCAGGTCAAATGCCAACTCTTGCACGAAGACTTCTCCGATGTCCTCAGTACAAAGTAACTTCTGAGGCTTAAATCTACTTGCAAAATTCTAGTGATCTAGGGGAGGCCACATGGAGACTGTCTTTGCCTAAGCTGGAGGATGGAAGAAATTGCTTTTCGGCCTTTTGACTAAGATTTATGTGGAGGAAGGAAGAAAACAGAGAGGTTCCGTTTTTCCCCTGTAGGATCCAGAGCCGAACTGGTGGCACTGACCCTCCACCCAGGCATTGTTAGGCCAGTTGTCATGCCTGCCTTTGTCCCTCAGCTGCTTGCAGCAGGGATGTGCAGTGGTGGCTGTGCTGCTTCTCAGAAGAGTCCAGGGCCTTGGAACCATATTGGGAGGAAGAGAGAGGGAGAGAGGGGACGGAGAGAGAGAGAGACCAAGCCGGGCCCTCTCCTCGGTGAGAGCAGGTCCCAAAGCACCCTTTTTCTTCAGCTTCATGACAGCAACCAGTGTGGCAGGATAATATTTGGATATATCAACTGCTGTGTTTTTCATGCAGTTGATTCTTGTGACCTTTGGCCCTTCTCCATTCAGTCAGTAGCTGACCTTGCTTTAGGGTTGCAACACATGAGAATCTCAAAGAATGAAGAAAAAGGACTTGGCTTTTTGAAACTTGTGACAGAAATAAGAGTCGTGAGAGGTGAAGGTGGGGGAAAGCTTCTGTGCTGTAAGAACCTGGGCTTTGTATGTGCCCGAAACAAGAGGCTGGGCAGAGTGAGCGGCTTTATCCCCCCGTGTAGACCAGAGAAAGGCTCCCGGGAGGAGGCAGCCCTGTTGTAGGGAAAGCTGGGTATTTGGATGGGGGGCAGTGGCTGAGCTCCCACACCTCAGTGGGAGTTCTAGGGGAGAGTGGGTCGGTGTCTTGCTTCTCAGGTGAAGCCCAGGAAGGTGATACACTCCTAAGTACTCTTGGACTGTTCAGCTTGGCATCGGGCATGTCTCTCAGCATAGAGAACCTGAGATGGTCCCCATGACTTTCCCACAGCCCGAGGGTGGCATGGGAGAACATCCAGCAGCCCCTGGGCCACCCCAGAAAAGGCCTCTCACAATATCTGAGGGACGACCAATGGACCAGAAGAGCTCTCAGACGCAGTGACCACATAGGGAGCTGGGCACCTCCAGGATAGACACAAAGAGACCCAGGCGACCCGGACTGCTGATGGTGCACATTCATCGCAGGATGCCTTTGAGGAGAGCTGGTGGTGACTGAGCCCGAGGTCCTCCTCCTCATCTGAGGAGCACCGCAGGGCTCAGTAGGGCAGAATCTCCAGACAAAAGCATAGAAAGAAAAGTCTGGGTTGTCTGAGTTTATCCTGAATTGTCTAATATGAAGCTTCTATTACCAAGTGAAAGGGGAGCTTGAGATAGAAATGATGCAAAAATAAGGGAAGATACATTTATTTCCTCACCTTAGTTTATGGCCTAAAGAATTCATACTTGCTACACAAGTATAGTAAGATATATATATGTCTATCTTACTTTCAGTGGCGTGAGCGGCTTCTAATTCGTTGGCAGAGTAAAGAGCCTCACCTGTTAGTACCACTGCTAATTCAATGTCTTTAAACCTGATCGACCTTATTAATTCTCCTTTTTGCAGGTAAACTGGGCTGGGGGTGGGTCTCCACTAGAGGCCACCACACACCACGAAGCAGCAAGCTCTGCTGTCCAGTGCAACATCAGCTGCTTCCCTAGTGTTGTATAAGCAGAAAAGAATGTCATACTGAGTCCTTGCCTCAAGTTGCCCCCTAACCCTATATCTGCACTAAATCCTTTGCAGATTAATGTGGGACTAGGAGGGACTTTGCTTTTAGAGAGCTTTAGTGAAAGATCCCCCTGAAAGGAGCAAATGCTTCATTGCTGAGAACTGTTTTTACAAGTCGTTCTTTTCTTACAGAGAAGCTGATAATTTATGAAATCTCTTGGCACAGTCTCCAGTTTCCTCAGTGATATGAGATGGCTGAGTCCTCACTGTGAGTTGGGCAGCTGTGCCTTTTGCACTGGCCTTCTGATTGATTCTGTTGAACTCCTGTCAGTTACCGTGAGAAGTCTCTGGTTAGAGAATAGCTGGGAAGGCACTTTATCTTTGCCTACTTCCTGGACACGTAAGCACTAGAAAAGCCATCCCTTCAGCACTTGGGGACCTAATCAGTCAAACATCTCAATTTTGCTTTTTTGATACGGTCTCTGGGTCTTAGGTGTTAGATGCAGTGAAAGTGATGGACAGCATGGAAATGTTCTGTCCTGCTGTCGAGAGCAGACCTTCTGGGGCAGACGCAGGCCCACCGCCCTCCTCAATAGTCACCTAATCTTAAAACCAGATTAAAATCGTTCAGTAGGTCCCCACTGTGTCCTGACTCCTTAGCACGGCACCCGAGGGATTTTTTCGTCTAACTTTACCTTGATGTCAGCTCTTACCTTACGTTTTGTTGTAGCTGATACTCCAGCTATGGAAAAATGTTTGCAGTTCATGAAGCACATCAGGTTGTTTCACACCTTTGTGCCTTTGTACTGGTATCCAGAATATCTTTTCTCATTGTCTGGTGAATATCCACTCATATTTCAACACTCACCTCTTCCCTGAGTCTTTTCTGAACTTTTGGGAAATCCCAACTTTGTATCCCTCATACCTATACTGCACCTTGTTTTGTAGCATCTTTAGCATTTTATTGGGGAAGTTTAATCATGTGGCTGTCACCCTTTCTAGACTAAGGATTTTGAAGACAAGGACTATGTCTCAGCTAGGTCTGTATTCTTAATGTCTGGTATCTAACAGGCCCTCAGGAAATGTTTATTGTGGAAACAAACTACTTTGATTTCTTGCAAAAATCTTGTGATACTACCAGTTTAACAATGGTGCCAGGAAGCTCTTTTCCAGTAAGCTGAATGTGGTTATGTGGAGGAGAAAGTTTCCAGCTCAGGATTGGGAGGAACATGGTGTTATCCAAATCTGACTTCAGGTCAAAGGGACCGCAGAATCACAAAGGTATTTTTTTTTCTTTCAAAATATTTATTTCAAGTAGAAAGTTGTATAATGTACTATAAACAGGAAGACAACCATATGTAAAATAACTAAGTCAAAAACTTTGAGGAATACACTTATTTGGTCATCAAAATATAAAAAACTCAAAGTAAATTTACATTAGATATTTTAATTAAAAATAATCTATTTAAGTAACAAGCCCAAAGCAGTCATCAACTAAGAAGAGTTCAAATTCTAATCCTTATGTATTCATGCACATAGTCCTTACACAATAATCACATACATTTTTATCTAGAACCATCCCCTAGAAATCCATACTTTTTAATTTGTTACTGATATGGAAATTATTCAGTTTTTTTTTCATAAATGAATATTTTTCAAAATGCTACTAAACAATTGCACCAACCCTTAGGCAATGGACTAAAATTGAGATTTAATATCTAAACGATTTTTAAAAAGCAGAAACAACTAAATAATGAGTCTTGGGTTAAATGAGGGATGGGAGTAGGTTAGTAATCTGTATTTTTTCATTTGTATATATTCACAGGGTACAAGTGCAACTTTGCTACATTGACATATTGCATTGTGGTAAAATCAGGGCCTTTGGTGCATCCATCACTAGAACAATGCACATATACCCACCAAGCAACCTCCCATCATCCACCCCCTCCAAGTCTCCATGTTCCGTCATTATACACTCTGCTTCCATATGTACACATTATTTAGCTTTCACTTATAAGTGAGAACATGTGGTATTTGTCTTTCTGTGTCTGAGTTGTTTCACTTAGGAAAATGGCCTTCAATTCCATCCATGTTGCTGCAAAAGACATGATTTCATTCTTTTCTAGGGCTGAATAATATTCCATTGTATGTATATACCATATTTTCTTTATGCAATCCTTTGTCAATGGACATTTAGGTTGATTCCATGTCTTTGCTGTTGTGAATAGTGCTGTGAGTACAGGTATCCTTTTCATATATTGATTTTTTTTCCTTTGGGTAGATACCCAGTAGTGAGATTGCTGGATTGTATATTTTTAGTTCTTTAAGAAATCTCCATATTGTTTTCCATAGAGCTTGTGCTAATTTATATTTCCACCAACAGTGCATAGAGCTCCCTTTTCTTTGCATTCTCTACAACATCTGTTACTTTTTGTCTTTTTAATAATAGTCAGTTTGATGTAAGATGATATCTCATTGTAGTTTTAATTCGTATTTCTCTGATGATTAGTGATGTTGAACATTTTTTCATATGCTTGTTGGCCATTTGTTTGTCTTCTTTTGAAAAATGTCTATTCATATCCTTAGCCCATTTTTTTTTTTTTGAGACAGGGTCTTACTCTGTTGCTGGGGCTAGAGTACAGTCATGTCATAACAGCTCATTGCAGTCTCAAACTCCTGGACTCAAGAGATCCTCCTGCCTCCTCCTCTCAAGAAGTGGAGACTATGGGTACGTGCCATCATGCCCGGCTGATTTTTCTGTTTTTTTTTTTGTTGTTGTTAGAGATGGGGTCTTGCTAGTTGCTCAGGCTGGTCTTGAACTCCTAGGCTCAAGCAATCCCCCACCTCAGCCTCCCAGAGTACTAGGATTACAGGCGTGAGACACTCCGTGCCTGGTCCTTAGCCGACTTTTTAATGGGATTATTCTTTGTTGTTGTTGACTTAAGTTCCTTACGAATATTAGTCCCCTGTTGAATGTATAATGTACAAATATTTTCTCCTATTCTGCAGGTTGTCTGTTTACTCTGTTGATAATTTCATTTGCTGTGCAGATGCTTTGTAATTTAATTAAGTCCCATTAGACTATTTTTATTTTTGTTGTCTGTGCTTTTGAAGGTCTTCGTCACGAATTCTTTGCCTACATTAATGTCCAGAGAGTTTTTCCTTGGTTTTCTTCCAGTATTTTTATAGTTTCAGGTCTTACAGTCATGTCTTTAATTCACTTTGAGTTGATTTTTTTTATATGGTGAGAGATAGGGTCCAGTTTCATTCTTCTGCATACAGTAATCCTATTTTCCTAGTACCATTTATTGAAAAGGGTGTCCTTTTCCCAGTGTATGGTCTTGTTGATTTTGTCAAAGATTAGTTGGCTGTAAGTATGTGGCTTTATTTTTGGGTTCTCTGTTTTTGTTCCATTGATCTATGTGCCTATTTTTATGCCAGTGTCACGCTGTTTTGGTTACTATAGTCTTGCAGTGTAATTTGAAGTCAGGCAATGTGATGCCTCCAGCTTTGTTCTTTTTGCTCAAGATTGCTTTGGATATTTAGGCTCTTTTTTGGTTCCATATGAACTTTAGAATTGCTTTTCTAATTCTGTGAAAAATGACATTGGTATTTTGATAGAGATTGCATTGAACTTGTTTATTGCTTTGGTCAGTATGGTCATTTTAATGGTATTAATTCTTTGGATCCATGAGCATGGGATGTTTTTCCATTTGTTTGTGTTATCTGGAATTTCTTTCACCAGTGTTTTGTGATTTTCCTCATAGAGATCTTTCACTTTCTCTGTTAAATATATTCCTAAGTATTTTTTTTTTGTAGCTATTCTATGTAAATGAGATTGCCTTCTTGATTTGGTTCTCAGCTAGATCATTATTGGTGTATAGAAATGCTACTGATTTCTGTACATTGATTTTGTATCCTGAAGCTTTACTGAATTCACTTATCAAATCTAAGAGTTTTTTGGTGGAGTCTTTAGGGTTTTCTAGATATAAGATCATATCATCAGTGAACAGGGATAATTTTATTTCCTTTTTTCCAATTTGGATGACTTTTATTATTTTCTCTTGCCTGATTGCTCTGGCGAGGACTTCCAGTACTATGTTGAATAAGAAAAATTGTTTCTTAAAGCAAAGAATACATCAACTAAAACTGGGTAAGGAATTTTATTGCAATTCATCATTTATAGTCTCTTTTAACAGAGTTTATTGACATTAGGAATTCAGCAGACCAAGACTACACATCATCTCAGGAGCTCCAGAGAAACTCTTGAAATTAGCTCCTGGAGAAGCCTTGCTTGAATGGTAGATTCTAAGCAAACTGTGACAGAGGAAATTTGTCTCTACCCAGCCCCTTTTCCTCCCTCTGGCTTCTCCTCAATCTCTCAGACTATAATTATGAGGTTCAAAGTGTTCCAGTCACCTCCTCTTAAAGACTGCCAACTGTCTGAGCACCTTTGATGACTAATACACCTGACAGTACATTCTAATCTACATGCTTGTGTGGTTACAGCCCCTAAATACCTTCAGCTTCTGGAGGTCAGGAAAATGTATCTTATTTACCTTTATATCCTTAGGCTCTAACTCAGTGCTACAATAGTCAGCAGTCAATAAATGTTAGTTGAATGAATGTATAAATAAAAAATATACAGATTTCCTACCTCCTTCCTTCTGTATTTTTGAAATTTCTCTTAACAGAGGAGCATAAATTTTCCTGCAAAAGACTATGTTCCTGTAATTTTTAGACCAAGTGAAACCACAGAAAACTTAACATACATTCAAGATTGTCCTGATTCTGTCATGGAACCAGAAGAGTTCATGTCCTACATTTGTGGAGTACTTTATAGCTTAGAAGGCATAGTCACTACCTCTCCTCTTGTTTGACCTTTGTAATGACCCTGTGAGATGAGTGTTAATCTCAACATTTTAGTAATTAAATAATAAAAAAATGATGCTCAGAGAGGTTAAGTGACATATCAGAAGTTGCACAGCTACCAATTTCCTGAGTTAGCACTAGAACTTCAGTGTTTTAAAGATAACTCAGTATTCTTTTCATTACTGTACATAGACTTCCCAGCTCCATTACCCCTGAACTGAGTGAGGTCTCTGATGGTAATGCAATGCCAATCCTGGGTGCAAACTTATTTGAAAATGTTTTAAAACATGAGATAGTGTTTCCCATTGTTCTAAGAATTCTGCAGTAAATTACTGTAAAAGATATGCCTGTATTTCAGACATTATGTTAATGGCACACATATTGCAAATCAGAATCACTAAAATACTGTTAGCTCTCTGCTGAGACTGTGTATGCAAAATATACCACACACCCTAAACTTTTCATTTAAACCCAACGTGACTTAAAAGCAATGGAAAAATTCGGTAAGTGAAGATATATGCAGCCTATTCAATTTGTGTACTTGCCCTATCTATAGTATTAGGCAAATATGAAACTTTGTCATATCTATGTGTGTTTAACAAAGAAATTCTTGGAAAAATAGTAAACTGAATGCATGTCGTATTGTAAATTTGGAAAGTTGACTTTTTATAACCTTGGGCATTATAAGATTCTCTATGGTTCTTCTTTTGCTTTATGGTTTTCGTATATATAAAAAGATAAGTATATGAAAAATTGGACATTTTCCAAGCATTGTGTCTTTCATTTGTAGTTCCTGAAGAGCTCAGCTATATGTGGTAATATATTTATATCTTAGAATGCTGACTATGGAATAAAGTACTATACTTAAATATACAGTACTTCTACCAATATTCCCTAAAATATTTGGGTAAATGTGGTTATGACTTCTATATAATTTATCATGTTCTATCAAGTCATATTCAAAACTCTCACTTTGTATTTTTGAAATTTGAAAACATCTTATTTCTACTGCTAGAATATGGATTCCTTTAAGACAACATCTGTATCATTTAGGATTATGTTTAGCTACCAGTAGCAGAAAATTTTACTAAGAGGCTGAAACAAATAGAGGTTGAATTATTTCATAGAATAATAATTCCAGGAGGAGATGAGATCAGACGAGGAAGAGAGTGCTAAGTTCTTAGTATGCAATACCTCATTCAGACCTCATGAACCATCCTATAAGATAGGTATTGTTCTTTACCTTGTTTACAGATGAGGAAACTAAGGCTTAGAGAAGTTATATAATCTGCCCAAGGTAACACCTTAACTCATGAAACTGAGAGTCAAAACTAGGCCTGACTCTAGAGTCTCTACTCTTGGCCATTATGCAAGTCAGATACCTTCTTTCTGCCTATATGGTTGTTCCCACAGCTTCCTTCAAAGGTGTCCTCAGGCTAACCCTGGGGCTGAGTCACAGCTGCTGTCCTGGTGATTTCCAACCCCAGATTTTATTTTTACTGTGGTTGGGGGGAGGGGCACGGTCCTGGGCTGGAGGGCAGAAATTGGGCTTCTTGTTCTGCTCTGTCTCTGGATATAAGAGGGTGAACTCTCAGCAGGCATCTCTTGCACTAGGCCTCACTTGCCCCACTGGTAACATGGGAAGAATAATCGTACTCTTGGTGCCTGCCAAAATTACACTTTTTTGAGATCATATATGGAAGAAATCTGCATAAAGGATTAGCACTTATTAGAATATGTATAGATCTAGCCCCCAACCGAAGTTCCAGACTTAATTCCCAAAAGTTCCCAGCAAACTTGGAAAACCTCCAAAGGATCCCTACCTCTCTGTCTTTGTTCATGCTGTTCCACGTATCTGAAAGGCCTCCTCATCTTCGTCTACCATAATGCTACCTATCCAAAAGGCCTAGCTCCTAGGCTTCCTCCTAGAAGGTGTTTGTGGACAGCCGACCTTGAAGTGATCTATTTCTCCTACCTAATCTTTGGCTGTAAGCACTTAAGACAAGCGTCACTCCTAGCCTTACTATATAATTACTGATGTATGGGACATCTCCTCTATGACGGACATGCATTGGTTTTTGCTTGCCTAATATTTTCTCCCACTTTTAGTAACAGCAACTTGATTTTCTTCTGGTGAACAATCTTTCCTCACTTTTAATCCATATGATTTGGATGGGATCAACCCCACTTCCAAATCTAGAGGTAGGGCATGTGACGTAGGCCTATTTGGAGTTACTATAATGGGTTCAGTGAAGGGCAGGTGACTCAGTTAAAAGCATGGAGAATTACTCCTAGGACTTTTGCTAGGACCATCGGCATAAAAAGCTCTATTTTTGCTGTGATTGGATATAAACATGGAGCTGTGAGGGGCTTTCACATGGAAAAAAAATCCTGAGGATGAAGCCACCCAAGAGCAGGTTATAGAAAGAGACCTAATCTGGAGGATAACATTGTTGGAAATCCTTGGATCTTAGATTCAGCTATTCCTGAAACTATTAATAGAAGTAACCAGCCTAGGACAAATAAATTCTGTCCCCTGCCCACATTCTTTTTTTCTTTTCAGCTAGTTTGCGTTGGGGGTCTACAACGTAGAATTGAAAGTAGGAACATATCCTCAATTTGTTTATGAACTTTAAGGGGCCAAAGGCCTGATCTTTTTAACTTTACATTTCTTAGCGTGGTACCTCTGGTAAGACAGAGGGTCCTCAAGGTATGATGATTGATTCATTCAGTCTCACTTTCCCTGAGCACCTCCAATGAGCTGAGCTAAGCACTGGAACCACAAGGAATAATTAGATATAGTCCTTGGCCTTGAGTAGTTCTGAGTTTAGTACAAGGAGGAGGTATGAAAATGAACACTTTATAATATAACTTGGGCTATAATAGAAACCTGAGCACATTTTTGTGGGATTCCAGAGGGTTGGAGGTTTAGGGAGATAGGATGTTGGAAAGCTCTTCAGAGGAGGTGACATCTGAGTTGAGTTCTTAAAGAACAAATAGAAGTTCCTAGGCAGAGAAGTGGCATGGAGAAAAGATGTCCCAGGGATGAGGTATTCCAGGTGGAGAGAACAAGATTATATATTAATAATTATAAAATTAATAATAATATCACCATCTCCTGTTCTTCCTGTGGCCTCTTCACAAGCTCCTTCCTCTTTCTTTTCCTCTGCCTCATCTATCAGTGGAACCATCATAGTGGTTAGGAGCACAGGCTCTGAGCTCTGAAAGATTTTGGTTCTGCCAGATGGGGTGCTGCATGCCTATAATCCCAGTGACTCGGGAGGCTAAGGTGGGAGGATCACTTGAGCCCAGGTGTTTAAGACCAGCCTGAGCAACATGGTGAGACCCCACCTCTACAAAAATAGAAAACTTAGCCGGGCTTAGTGGTGCACACCTGTAGTCCCAGCTACTTGGGAGGCTGAGGCAGGAGAATCATTCGAGCCAGGGAGTTGGAGCATGCAATGAGCTGTGATGACGCCACTGCAATCTAGCCTGGGCAACAGAGCAAGACTTTGTCTCAAACAAACAAAAAACAAAAAAATGTTTGGTTCTGCCACTTACTATACATATGACCTTGAGCAAAATCACTTACATTTTACAAAAAAGGACTATAGTGTATTTGCCTTATAAGGTTGTCAAGAACATTAAACAAAATTACAAATATAAAGAATGTGCCTAGCACAAGGTAATTCTCAAGAAATGTTGGCTGCTATTATTTTTATTGTCATAATCAAGAACCTTTAAACACTAAGGAATAAAAAACCAAACTCGAACTGCCATAAACAGTAAGGAGATTCTTCATTGCACATATGGGGAGTCTTGAAGTGCAGCAGGCTCCAGGCATGGAATAATCAGGGCTCCTAGCTCTGCCCTCTTCTTTGTATTGGCTCTGTCTCCAGGCTTCCTCATTGTCCAGAGATGGCTGTGTCACCAAGTCCTGTGCAATTGTGACATTCTTCCTTGTTCACATCCATCATGGACAGAGGAAAAAACATCCTCCCCCAAACAGAAATATAAATCTGCTTAGGCCAGCTTAGCTTATGTGCCTACTCCTGGACCAATGACAGTGACCAGGGCAATTCCCCGTGTTGATTGGCTTAAACCTGGCTTCCTGAACCGGTCACTGGTAAGTGAGGTTGGGTGGCCACTGTTGGCTTAGACTAATTGGGATCCACCCCTGTGGTTAGAGATGGGTTCCAGCTTTCTCCTGATCACATGGCTGCATTACAGCAAGGGAAGAAGAGTTCTGTTAGAGAGAAGAAAGGAATAACTGGATGGACAACCAATGGCATAGTGTCTTCTGTGATCATTGCTATTTCGTTTTTTGCATGCTAGTTCACATGGGTCTCTTGAGGCCTTGGCTCAAATGGTTCCTTATCAATGAGGTTTTCCTTGACTATACAAGTCAGTTAGTCAGTAAGTCAGTGAGGCAGTCTGTTTCCACTCGTGGAGACAGACCCGTTTGTTTTATAATAAAAAGCTGCTCGTGTGAAACTGCTTCCTGCTTGTTGTCACTCCATTGCACTGCCCTGCTTGTGATTTTTTTCCAAGCAAGGAGCCAAAGAACTAGAATAACAGTCCACCAAGAGGCTGGACCTGATACTTTGGTGTGTCTGCTCATTCTTTGGCCAAGAGCACACCAAGAACTGAGAGCAGACTGCTGCCCTGACATTTTGTTTTATCTACAGCACTTATCACCACCTGGCATGTCATATACTTTTAGTTTTACTTGTTTATTGTGTCTTCTTCCTCTAGAATATGAATTCCTTGAGGGTAGAGGTTTTGAGTTGTTCATTCCTGTACTTCTAATACCTAGAAGAGTCCTGGCCCATAGTGAGTACACAGTAACAATTTGTTGAATGAATAAATGGTTCTGACCCTGCTATGGGGCCTAGGAATGGCCCCAGCTTTCACAGCTCCTCCTTTTCTTCTCTCCCTCTTCTCTATTGGCCCCTGGTCTACCTCCTGGTCTCTCATATCCATCTGCTGAATAGGCTAGTATTTGTAATTTTGCTTTCTCCCTATGTAGTGTTGATTATAAATCTTTTTCTTTTCCCTTTTCATGCCAATTACCTCTTACTCTCTACATGCATGATATTAGATATTTTGTGTTCAAATAAAGTTAGAACCTGAGGGGCCCTTATATCCTGCAAAAATAAAAAAAAAAAAAAAAAAAAAAAAAAGAATTCCTGAGTCAGGCAGCTTCTGGGATTAGTTTGGAGGCTTCATGATATCAGGGCAAGTTTTGTTGCAATTCTCTTGGTCTTTTCCTCATGGCTTATGGTTGCAAGAAGGCTGTTGTCCCTCTGGTCAACAACATTAAGGGCAGGAAAGGAGAGGAAGGGGAACGGCAGCCATTTCTATCTTTTTTGATTTTTAAAAACCTGCTAGTAGACTTTCAATTTATCATCTCCTTGTCTAGAGTCACGTGCCTGGCCACTACCAATTACACTGAAGCCTGGTAAAGCAGGTATTTAACTCTTCTAGCTTCCAGGGTGTGAAGGTGGAAAGTGGTTGAGTGGCTGTTGTTGAGTCAGCCAGCTGCTTGCCAGGGAGTCCTTTTTTCATCTCTTTGACTTTCTTGCAGTCTTGACACAGTGCCTTGAATAGCATAGTCACATACTTCAAATGGATGAAATCCCTTTGATATAATCCAATTTAGAAATTATTACATTGGCCTTGTAGATGGTAAGCTTTTAAGGCAAAGGAACTAATATGAATGCCTGTGACATAAGAGTAGGTGTTTTACATACTTTGAATCATTTTAATCCTCAGAATAATCCCCGTTTTACAGATGAGCAAACTGGAACTCATGTGTATTAATTACCCCAAGGTTGTAGCTAATTATTGAAAAGACCATTTTCAAACACAGTCTGTCTGATTCTCAAATCCATACTGTTTCTACTCTACCACCCTGACTACTGAATGATTCAAATCACCCTGATATGACGATCATTCTAGTTAATCAGCATATTCTTGATATTCTTTATAATTTCGAAATGGAAAGTCTGACTCAATACTGTTAGTCGCATTTTATGATGAATTTTTTTTTCATCATAGGCTGTGATATCACGAGTTAGGTGTTCTGAATTACAATTGCTTTTTTAAAAAAATGTCTGTTTAAGCAGGGGTTAAGTGGAGTGTCTGGGTTGGGACTGGGTAAGAGGTAGGGCTATGCCAGCCTTTGCTACAGCTAGGGGTAGAGACAGCAGACCACCTTGGATTTAATTTTCTTTGTTCAGGGAAGAGTCATTTGCATGGGCCCTCTTAGTTATGAGTGCTGATAGGAGTTCTAACACCAGACTAGGCATCACTGCAACGTGCAAAGCTCTGACAGAATTAGCAGGACTGGTCCTTGTCTGTGATATGCTGTGGCTCTGGGAAGCAACAGAAGGAATGAACTGACTAAACTCTTCAGTTCTCTGCTTGCCTGGGGTTTGGTCAAGATATTCCTCTGTGGAGTAAGTGAGCCCAGGGGCTTTGGGGTAAGTGTGAGACTCCATGAGAAAAACTAGCAATTTGCATCTTTGAAGGGCTAATACAAGGTTCTGAAGTTATGTTTAGGAGAAGGAAGTGACTGTATTTTGCATTGAGTAAACAGGTTATACCGTGAAGGTCAGTGACATAGAGTCACTGCTGAGCTGAGGCTCTGCTGAGGAATTGATATATTACTGGACTGTCAGATGAAGATACTAAAGCCACTGCTAGATGATTTGATATTAACTTGTTGGTTTCAGAACTGAGGGGCACAGAAGAATGTTAATTGAGACATCCCCCTAATGAGAAGTGATTCCTGATGCAGAAAGACAAGACAGAAACAAAGTTTACAGAACAACCTGGGGTTCATAGCGAGCCTACAAATGCAGAGAAACTAGAGTGGCTAAATTGATGGGAAACAAAGGATGAGAGAGCTGGCAGGAGAGATTAAGGGGCTAACTAGGCAATTTATTTGCTTTTCAATAGGTAATATATTCACGTGTTCAAAAGTCAAAAAGTTCAAAGCGTATAATGAAAATAAGTGTCTCCATTCCTGTCCCCATCCACTTAGTTCCCTGCCTTAGAGGCAACCAAGGTTATGAGGCCCTTACATTCTTCTTGACAGATATTCTATGCACACATAAGCAAGTATGTGTGTGCATGTGTGTGTGTAGCTGCACTTTTTTGTACCACTGGGATTACAGTATATATACCCTTCTGCACCTTTCACTTTTTTTAAACTTGGCAATATGACTTGGACATCATTTCGTATTAGTATAGAGAGATCTTTGTCATTTATTTATTTTTATGTCTGCTAGAATCCCATTGCTGGGTGTACCATACTTTATTCAGCCAGTCCTCTCTTTATGTAGATTTTAGGTTATTTCCAATATTTTGCCGTTGCAATATGTTGTAGTGATTAATCTTGTATGTACATCATTTGTGTGTGTGTGAGAGAGACAGATTCTATTGCTAGACTAAATTCCTAGACAACCATGTGTTCTATTATGTGAAGGCTTATTTACAAGGGTGCTGACCATTTGTGCTCTATAGCTTCCAAACAGACCAAGAGGGCACCATCTTTGGTTAGCTTCACTTGAACCTAACTAGCCCCATTATAATGAACAACAAGAAGTTCTGGAGAGCCACGTGTTTCCCATTTTGCCTCTGTGAGACTTCTAATTTTCCCTCACAGTTTTGGACATGGATGGCATTATTTTCAGACTGTGGCAAGACATCAACCTAAGTAGATCCCTCTAGATCCTCAAAGATCGGTGTGTCTCCCTCTCCCACAATCTCTGCAGACAAAGAAGCTAATCAAATGCTTGGTTTTAAATGCTCCACCTCCTTCATCCAGCTAACAGTATAGACAGAGGCAAAGTAGAGATTTTGGTAACAAAGGGGGTTGCGCTGGCAAAGCAGATAATCAAGTCAAAGAGCAGCTGAAATTAAGATTTGTTGTGGCCAATCCACTTGTAGATATTTGAGAGTTGGCTGTAATTGAACTTTTATTGTTCAACTGGAATGCAGTTGGAATGGTCTTTTAAAATTTTAATTGAGGAAACATGTTTAAAGTTTTAAATTACCAGAACTATTTTGCTTTGATTGGCCACTATATAAAACCAGACAGAGTCCATCTATAGTAACACCTAATAGTTCTGTGCCATCAATCAAAGTGTGTTTCTCCATTTTATTTCCTGCCTCTACTATTAACTTGTCACTACCAACCTGCTTTTATTCTTTCACATGGTGCGTGATGGATTAAACTAGTTAGCTGGCCAGATAGATTATACGGGGTACATTAACACTTAGTGTTTTTGATGGAGCACTGGCAAAACAAAAGCTATTCCTTACGGAAGACAATTAAGCCTGCTGCTTGCTGTGTTTAGAACTTTGTGGTTCTCACTTTCTCTGAGTGGGCAGATAATAGCCATGTAATCATTTCAGTGCAGGTGCATTTAATTAGTTTCTTTCTTAAGAGCCTTCTATTAAAGCACAATGGTCAGTCCTCGGAGTGGCTGGTTTCCTGGCATCAGGCTTTCATCTCTCCTTCCTCTGTGTCTATTTTTGGTTGATTGATTGGGAAACTTCTGAAGAAAACTACCTCCATAGGGTCTTTGTTTCTAAGAGATGGACCTCTGAGATTCTGGGCAGACAGCTCAAGAAGTCTTTTGTAATTTTCAGTGTTGACCCAAGTTCCCAATGTTTTAATTTTCTTCTGTTTGGAAGCCAAATTCTCCCAGCATCATGTTCAAGGCCTGCCCCAACCAGTGTCCATTGTGTACCTCCGTGGATTGCACCAGCCAGGTGTGACCAGACATCCCAACACTTGCACAGGACTGGGGCCTGGCTTGTCCATGCCTCACCAAGTGAGATGGGTGGCCTGTGGTTGGCCCCCAGACAATCTCCCCTGCTGCTTAGGCCCTGACCCGTGTGCATCTGATGCTGTTGTCTGTTTGATCTTTGCAGTTTTGGATTTGTAAATCTCTATGGAAATGCCACAAGCGTTCCCTCAGCACTTCCACAGGAAGGACAGAGAACATCTTTCTCTGGTTCCCTGAAGTCCTGCACTTAGTTCCTGAGGTATTCTAATACCGTCAGTCACCTCAACCCATATCTTTGGTAATGTTCATTATTTGGGCTCAAGACTCAGCTGTGTTTTCTGGTTTTTTCACTTCTCTTTTTTGTCTTTTTTTGAGACAGAGTCTCACTCTCTTGCCTGGCTAGAGTGTTGTGGCATCAGTCTAGCTCACAGCCACCTCAAACTCCTGGGCTCAAGTGATCCTCCTGCCTCAGCCTCCCAGTTAGCTGGGACTACAGGCACACGCCACCATGTCAGACTAATTTTTTCTATTTTGAGTTGTTTGGCTCATTTTTTTTTTATTTATAATAGAGACAGGATCTCACTCTTGCTCAGGCTGGTCTTGAACTCCTGAACTCAAGCAATCCTCCCACCTTGGGCTCCCAGAGTGCTAGGATTATAGGCGTGAGCCACCACACCCGGCCTCTCACTTCTCTTCCATTCTAAACTCCTGGGGCAGCTGGTGGGCTTGCTGGCTCATGGGGCTAGGAAAAACTGGGGAAAGAGCTGATGGAAAGGCTAATTCTCTGTTCCCTTAACACCTTTGTAGCATGGGGAAGCCCCATCCTGCAAATCACTGTTGGCAGAGTGGCAATCGCTTGAATGAAAGCTGACCGTGGTCAAATTCTCCCAGAGGCTGGATTACTCCCCATTGGCAAGCAAGGTGGGGTAGATGGGGACTGGGAGAGGACAATGAGCCCCCAGGCCTTTCTTCCTTATTTGCACCTTGCAAGCAACATCAGGGTCACATCCCTTTCTATTTACCTGCAGAATATGAACACAGAACCTGTCATAGGCAGCTACTCAGCCACCATACTACATCACTGCTACTTCTACTAATAATACTAATATGGGTGACAACAAAAACACACAATGTCTTCTAGAAGAATCAGAACGGGGCCTCTTGCCAGGATTTTTTAAAACACCAGCTGCCCTAATCTTGCTTTAGTCTCTAACATCATCCATAACCTCCCTGAGAATCAAAATGATAGGATCTCACATTATTGATCTTCTACCATGTACAGGTACTTTACATACGCTATTACTAATCCAGTATCAAGAGCCTGTCTTCACTTGTCACTATATGCCAGGTGCTGTTTAAGGTCCTATATATCATTCAGTCTGCACTATAACCATGTGCTGTAG
Organism: Propithecus coquereli; assembly: GCF_000956105.1. Taxonomy (NCBI): domain Eukaryota; kingdom Metazoa; phylum Chordata; class Mammalia; order Primates; family Indriidae; genus Propithecus; species Propithecus coquereli. The sequence goes on along the minus strand of NW_012148252.1, from coordinate 2,031,164 downwards.
GTGCTCTTATCTCCCTGTGGCAGCATGTCCAAACAGCCTTTTCAGATCAAAGATGTCTGATAAAATAACAGCACAGCTAACATTTGTTGTTGAGTACTTACTACGTACCCGGCACTGTTCAAAGCTCTTGGCATACATTAATTCATTTCATCATCACAAAAACCTTATGAGCTATGAGGTAGATATTATTTTTTATCTTTATTTTACAGATGAGAAAAAACATGAGGCACAGAGTGTAAATATTTTTCCCAAACTTATCCACTGATAAAGCTTTCTAGCAAATGCTATAAGATAGGTATCATTAGTCCTATTTTAAGCACTAATAACAAGAAAATAAATAATATTTTAGGAGTTGGCTGCATTTGAGCAGATTGATCTAAGAGGAAGTCAAAGTTCCTCTTTTCAGAGACAATTATTCTTTCGTCGTGGAGAATGCCTTCATGAGCCTGTTTGGTGTTGATAGCAAGGTGTATGGGCATCACTGGAATAGAAGCTTAAACAAAGACAAGTTAACTTCTCTGTATAGTAAAACAACAGGAGGTTTGGCTTTGTCCACCAGCGCCTTGAGATGGTAGAAGGATCTGAAAATGAAGAAGGTAAGACCGAGAGAGATAGAGAGAGAGAGATTGATTCAGTAACATGGAAGGTTAGGATTCCTGAAGGAATGTAGTCAGTGGTAAAAATCCCTATGGAGGGAATGGCCAATGAATTCCTCGGGACAAGGATGGCTGACACTCAGTGTAAAGTTGTGTCTACATATGTTGTTTTCTGTTAACCTGAAAACTTCAATAACAATTTGATACTCAGGGACTAGTGCTGCTGCTTTGGAGGAGTGAAGAGAGAGGGTGCGGGCAAGGGCTTTCCAGGCAGTGACCAGCTGGGAAAGGATTTAGAAAGTTGGGCCAGAGCTGGGAGTGAGTCCAAGTCAGGGGGCAGTGGAGAAACAAGCCGAAGTAGAGACTCATTTGGGGGGTGGGTGTAAGGGCCCTGCAGACTCCTTTCCCCAAAATGTACTCAAAGGGAGGGAATCAATATAAAGGCATAGGGGGAAGAGGGAGCAGTTGGTAGTTGTGTCATAATGAATTATTTTCTAAATTTGAGGGTGTGTGTCTTTTAGGGACTCAGCCTCAAGCAGTAGAAAGCATCATCTGAAATGGAACTAAACAACAGGAAATGTATTGTCTTATATATCAGGAGGTCCAGATGTGGAGTGTCTTCAGGGTTGGTTGATTCATTGATTCAGTTGTGTCATCAAGGATATAATCCTTTTCACTTCTCTCTTTCCCTCTCCTATCTTCAGGGTTGGTTTCCTGCCTAGGGTGATAGCAAGATGGCTGTAGAAACTCCAAGAGTCACATCCATACATTTCAATAGGCGGAAGAAGAAATGTTTTCTATTCCAGTGGCTCTCTTAGGAATGAGGTACCTTTTTCGGGAAACTTCCTAGCAGATTTTTCTTGTGTCTTACTGGCAAGAAACATGGTCATGTATGAACTAACCCCTTTTAAGGGGATGGAAATTGGCCTTAGATATCTAAGTCCAGTCCGTCCTTGGAGCTGGGGATGGGGTCAACTTCCTCTGAGGCACATGGCTGTGAATGGGAGGGGTAGAAAACCCAAAGACAGTCAACTTGGGTTGTTGGGTAGAAATCTTAAAGTGTATACTAACAATGGCCGTGGAAGTGGAATAAAATGGGAGAGAAAGAAGTTTTGAGGTTTCTAACTGTATGTTTTTATTGTATTTCTAGACCTGTAAATGAAGATGTTGTACTCTGGACTTACATAGCTAAAAGAATCAGCTGGGGTATGGTGCTCCTACACAAAGGAGTACTATGTAATTGGTAAAGGAATGAGGAATAGCTCTATATATTGGTCTAATATCCTCAGGATATATTTTTGAGTGAAAAAACCAAGATGTAAAGTAGAAAGAGGGAAATACAAATATAAACATAAACCATAAACTAATAAAAGTATCTCTAAATATGCATTGTTTTATATAAGTGATTTTAAAAACCATGTCAGTTGAAACAAGAATACAAGTCTTAGAAATTAAAAGAAAAGTGACATAAATAAACTTCATTGTAAATCATGTAGGTAGTTTAACTGCATCAAGAGGAATTATTTCAAATGACATTAAAAACTCAGTAATTTGGGCATCTCTTGCAGGATATATCTATCCCAAGGAGAAAAAAACTGCAAAGAAATTTAAATTGTTAATGTCATTAGGAACCAAGATTTTTCAATTTAAGAGAAAAATATACCACAGTAAAATCAAAGAAGTTAAATAAAAACTCTGTAATCCTAAATTTGCAATGGAAATATCAGTATAAATTTTTGATCTATTTTCTAATAAATATTTCCCAGAAATTTCTACTAAAAAGGCCTAGAAATAGGCCATTAGCAATGAGCGCTCAGACTGTGGTGTATAAATACCAACACCCAGGAACTAGAACCAAGGTTTGTTGTGAAATGGTGAATTCCATGTTTGGGAGAATAAATGTATAAGGAGAGCCTGTAAAATCTTGTCATACCAGAAAGCAAAGAAACCATCCAGGCAATGGGGATTGTGTTGAAAAGATTTAGGAGCCAACCTAAAGAACTCCCACTGACTAAAGATGGAACAATTTGAAAATCAAAAGGAATATAACTGCAAATGTGTTGAAGTATATAAGATATATTAATGTGCATGGGTTTATAATCATATAAAAATGATTGGTCACCTTTGCAGGATACTAAGAAACTATCCATTATTCTGAAAATAGGTAAATAAGAGCAAAGAATCCAATCTTTAACCTGTTTTTCCTGTGTGATCTGTACCTCAGAGCAAGCAAATGTTCGATGCAAGCTTTTCTTTATAGAAAAATTCTAGTTAATAGAAGAGGAAGGAATGATAGATTTCAAATATTAACATTTCAATTCTAAATTAGATAATTGATCTGAGCAATTAACATCAATGCCTGCTAAGACCATTAGCTGGAAAAGCTGATAGGAAACTTGATAATGGATGATCAGGCTGGTGACACCTGGACTCGTTGATCAATGTTAACATCGGGCATTATGTACCTCCTGATGTGATATAATAGGAAGTACACAGCACCACCTATGAAGTCTCTTGCTAAAAAAATTGAACCTAAATAGAATCAAGCTTTCCAGTTTACAGGAAATATTGGGACATAGAAATGAAATATGCCATATGGAATTTTTTTTTTGGATTCTGATTTAAATAAGCCAACTACTTGAAAATATATGAGGCAATGGCAGAAATTTGAATACTAACTGAATATTTGATGATATTGAGGAATTATTGTTAACTTTTTCAAATATGGTAATAGTTATACTTTTTAAAAGCCCTAATTTTTTGTAGATACATAATGAGATATCTACATATGAAATAATATAAAACCTGAGATTTGCTTCAAAATAATGCAGTGTACGTGCAAGGGAAGTGAAAGAGAGTATAGATTGATAAGCCTGGCCATGTATTAATAATTACTGAAGCTGGGTGTTGGGTAATGGAGTAGTTCACTCTAGGGTTCTCTGTGGCTTGTGTTTGACCTTTTCCATGATAGAATGTTTGAAAAGAAAAGAATCAGCTGTGGTCAACCACCTTTGAATCATTGCAATTCTGGCTCTTGCTACTTTGGTTGTAGACAGGAGCCTTGATGTGAAGGCTCTGGCACAGATGAGCCAGGGCTGTGTAGAGCCTGCCTTGGGAGTGAGCAATTGCATTGTTGGGGTCTCTTAAATACCAGGGACCGTGGTTTCCCAGGTCTCTGCTACATTGGTGTATTGATCTTACTCTTCCCCTCCCATGTCCCCTACCAGGTTCTGGAATGGTGAAAGGTTTTAGTGGCACAATCTGGGTAGGATGAACTATAGAGAATTTGTTCTTAGGAATTGTGGCATCGGCTCTTAGCTGGCATACCTCTCATGGCTTACGCTGGGATTCTGGGACTAACCACAGACCACAAGTCAAAAACCATCCTCTTTCTACCAGTGGCTGAGACTTGACATCACCTCTCCACCGCCAAACAGAAAGTCTTGGATCCTGTCACAAGATAAAGACCACAAAAATGGGTTGACTCTGTAACCTATTTGTTTTCAAGTTAAGGTTCCAAGAAAAAACTGACTCTCAGAGAGTTCTGCTACTCATTTGGATATGGTAATTTTCATCTATGCTGGTAAAAATATTAAGTCCAAGGATGAAATATTATTAATTATAAAATTTTCTCGATTCTAATCTTTTCATGCTCTTGGTGTACACCATTGTTTGTATATACTAGAATCTAAGATGATATCTGGTTTAATATAGAATTATAATCATTGATCTTAATTTTTATATGATAAATTTTCATGATACTCTAGGAACACATGATTTTTAGTAACACATCTGTTACTTGGTCAAAGTAACACATCTGTTACTTGGTCAATTTTGAGAACAGAGCACTGCAGTAGAATTATGTATATTTTAGTGAGTGAAGTAGCTGGGGGTGAGATTGATGAGAGGAAGAATAGCTTTCTTGTAGTTGAGAGCTGAAAATGGAAAAACCTCAACCCAACCCCTCCTTCTTGTTTAAGAATATGTTTCCTTGACAACACCATTTAAATACAATAACTTAAGGTTAAACTCTTAGGAGCAGCACCCAAGCAGGGAGAAATGATATTTCAGCTTAGCTTTTTGTGGGTGTTGGTGACTGAACCTGCCAGGTCATAGGCTATGAGATTTATTTCTTACTCTAGAGGATATAACTAGTTGCAGTGACACAAAGATAGAAATTAATCAGAACGTTTTTCTCTCGTTCCTTCCCATCTTTGTTTAAAGTAGTTCAAGAACTTAGCCAAAGGATGGAGACAATTATTGGCAAGAAAGGAAGCTTTTTGCCTGGGTGTGGACTTTGAAACCCTGAATAAGACTGAGTAGAGAGGTACGTTTAATTTAATTCATATTTTTAACCTGAAAAATTGGAAAGAAGGGCAGGAAGCATTTAAGCCATCAGCTAATTATCTATTCAACCCAGGACGGCTGAGGTACTTATAAGCCAGATGTTGCCAAAGGGGAAATCATGTTTAGATATAGTAACTAGAACCCTGAAGGCTGTGATTCCTAAAAGTACTTGTTGTCTTCCAGGACATAGATTGTCTACAATTATGCTCTGTAGATAGATTTTGTCGTTTATTGCTACAAGGATGAAAACAAGCATTGAAAAAATTCTTTAAATCTGTGTTATTCTTCCCATTGTATTTGGATCTAAATCTGTATTCTCTCTCTCTCATCAATTTTCTTGCTATCTCACTTCTGTTATAATATGCACCAGAGTTGTGCTGTCCACCTACCACACATGGCTACTCAGCTCTTGGAATGTGGCTAGTCCAAATTGAGATGTGAGTATTAAACAAATACCAGATTTGGAAGACTAAGTATGGAGAAATGAATATAAAATATCTCTTAATATTTTTTTAATGGTGATTACATGTAGAAATAAAAATATTTTGAATATACTGGGTTAAATAAAACATTATTAAAATTAACCACTTTTTAAAACTTTTTGACATGGCCATAAGAACATTCAAAATTACTATGTGGCTCACATTATATTTCTATTGGATAACGTAAGGACGGTCTTGCTGAAATAACAGGAAAATATCTAATCTCCCAATTTTCTAATAACTACTAAAGATCAATCCTATGAGCTCTCTCTGCTATTTCTCTCCCAAGCTAGCAGGCACCCTGCAGGGACTGTTTTCACAAACATCTGAAAAGAGCCAAAGGAAATGTAAATCTTTCTCTTTACATTCACCAGGTCATAGCTTTTAGAATCTGTTTCTGTAGCCTCAGGGAGCTCCTGAGAAGCTCCTGGACAGACAGCAGGGAAGTAAACTCCAGGCCTTTGTCTGCACTAGGAAATATTCATGACATCTTTAATTTGTGGTCCCTTAAGATCAAAATGCGAGCTCTGGGGCTGGATTCCTAGGTTTGAATTCTGGTTCTTCACTTTATACATGTGTGGCCTAGGCAAGTTCTAAACCTCTCCAAGTCTCCATGTTCCAGTTTGTGAAATGGAGAGAGAAAGAGTTCTGTTTCATCAGGTGCTTATGAGATTGCCTAAGACAGTGGTTGGTTCAGAGCAAGTTATGAATATTACTTGTTACTTCCGATCACATTCCTGGTCTGTTGCTCTAACCCAGTCAGAGCTAACCCCTTCTCTTGCCAAAAATAACAGATTGTGTTGAAAGGAGGCATAGGCAACAGCCTCCCCAATTTCCTAATTTCTGCAGTTGAGGCAATTTTCCCATAATTTACCCATTTATACCTGCATTCAACTTCACACCTATATGCCCTGCAATGGTCGGAATGTGTTCCCCAAACTCATGTGTTGAAAACTTGATCTGAGGCATGGCAGCGTTGGGAGGTGGGGCCTTTTCGGAGGTGTTTAGGTCAGGAGGGCTCTGCCCTTATGAATGGATTAATGCTGTTATAAAAGAGCTGCCGGAATGGGTTCTCTCTCTCCTGCTCTTCTGCCATACAAGACCACGAAAGTTCGTCTCTCTTTGCCCTTCTGCCTTCTGCCATGTGAGGATGCAGTAAGAAGGCCCACACCAGATGCTGGTGCCTTGATCTTGGACTTCCCAGACTCCAGAACTGTGAGAAAATATATTTCTGTTCATTATAAAGTACCTAGTCTGTGGTATCCTGTTATAGCAGCACCAAACAGACTAAGATGTATCCCTTCACTGTTTGAGGACAGAGATTGTACATTCGGTTTCTCCATTTCACCCACAGCATTGTACATATAGAAGATGCCCAACAAATAATTGTTTGAGTCATAAAAAAAGGAGAAAATAACTTATCTAGGAAATACAGATTTGGTGATTAGAACAAGTTTAAAGGGATATCTTTGGAGACATGCTGACATCCTATGACATCACCAGGTGATATGTCTTCCGTTTCTCATGGCTACCTGAAGGATTATCAGATTGACTATGGACTGCTGCTTTTAAGAAATACACAGCAAGAATTCCCTCCCAGAAGGAAAGCTATGCATTTTTCAAAAATAAAGAGAATGTGTAACATCTGGAAATCTTTCTTATAAGTGATTCTTTGTTCCAAAATTATGCTTGCCTGCTTGCTTTTCTGATCTATTAAAAGTAAAAACATACCCTTCAGACCTCAAAGGAGGTAAGAAAATGGTGATGGGATATGACCCCTAAACCTGCCCCAGGGAGGTAAGGAGTTATGACCAGGTGGCTCACTGAGCCTCCATCCTCTCTCTGAGCAATTAGTTGAAGGGGAGAACACATGTCCTTTCCTCTGATATGCTGGTGGAAGCTTAGCTGCAGGTACTGGTGCCCCCCTCTTTTAGCTGCCCCCAAAGGTCCAATGAGCTGATCACAGTCTGGAGTTGAGGCCCATCTAGATAAACGAAGACCACAAACTACAGGCTAAGAGCAGAAGTAGAGCAGGAACTACCCTTCAGCTTGGCTCTGCATTTTTTTAGGGGATACAAAGAAAACCCCCTTGGTCAGATGGATGGTCTGTAACATCCATCCCGTTAAGATTAAATCAATCCAAGTGAGTATTGGCCCAGCCTCCCTGATTTAGCAGCTTTTAAAACTGGCTATGATAACATCGTGTAGAATATTGTTCATCCAGGATGTGGGTGTACAAGAGAACCATATTCAGTCATTTTACTTAGAAGCAACATACATTTATCTATGAATGAGCTGTTTGGTGGAGCATGAGAATGGTCCCAGGTCAAACTCAGAGAAACCTCACTGTAAGGCATACTCAGGAAGAGATGTATAGATTAGCCCTCAATATTAATGAAAATAATTAACCGTTTATTTGTGGTATCTGTGCTATATGAATTCTGTTTTCTGAATTATGTAGCTAATAAAAATACTCCATCCCTCTTGGCGAAGTGCAGAGAATAAATAATTTTACACAGACCTCAGAAGCCACAGTACACAAAGGAACAGGTGACCAGAAGGCCACTTGCTTCTGGCAATTCCCTCAGACAAATTTGTAAAACAAGTAACAGTTGACTCACAACCACAGGCTTTGGTCTTGTTTCAAATCCTTCTTCTCTGGAACTGGCCTTTTGCCTAAAGCCTGCTTTGGACTTGCACTATTCTGTCTCTATTTTTCTCTTCTGGGTGAAGGAGAACACCCATCTGCTGTTCAGATAAAAAGGACTCTTGTGAGAATGAAGCTAATAATGCTTTCATGACCTTCAGAGGAGTCCTGGTTCCCACCATATCAATTTCAAACTGCTTTGTCAAGCTTTCAGGACCCTTCACCATTGTCAAACACGTATCCTTTTCCCCATGACTGCATTCCAAGCTTTTATTCCGTTTGTTCATCTCATCTAAAATTGCCTTCCCACTCCTCATGTTCTGGCTGACATTTAAGGCTCCATTTAAGCTGTACTTCCTCTGTGAAGACTTTTTTGTTTCTTTTGGCTATTCTCAGTACGTTTAATCAGTTACATGCACCATGAAGACACTACCCTGCGTTGTTCGCTATTACCTCGAGTGTGTAAATCATGGCTCCCAGCTAGTGGCAAGCATCACTTGACACTTTACTTTTCACCCCCAGAACCAGTTACTGCTGAGGATACTGGGGCTTTTACTACAAGGGAGATGTTTTTGACCATTAGAACTGCCCCAAATGGAATGAGGTCCCCCAGGACACAATGAGTTCCTTGTCACTGGAAGGAACTTGAAAGGGCCTTTCCTAGCGCATAGATTTTTGTTGGTGTTTTATACATATTTGATGAATGAATGAATGTAGGGTATTAAAAAGATCCAAATATTCAGTTGGCATTGGACACAATTCTTAATGCTGAGCTTCTATTATTCTATAAAATGGTTACTCATTTAAAAAAGAAGCATTTTTTGTATTCATCAAAGTCTTTTCCCATTTGAAAATAATTTCACCATCAGTTATCTCATCTGATTTCACCACACTCGTGAGAGGTGTGAACCTTCGCATTATCTGAGTGTTACACGCGAGGAAAATGGAAAATGATAGAAACATAACAAGGGTGTATAGAAAGTACATGAGGGAAGTGGGACACAAAAATAACCAGAAAACAATGGTCCCCATGCTCTGGCCTCAGGACAGGTAGTGATGGAGGGCTTGGAAGAGAAGTCAGGGCCAATAATGGGCAAATGAGACCATGGTGAAGCCTACTTCTCCGGTACTGTTCTGATCTCAACATTTGTGCCTGAATCTGTTGAGGCACCTGTTAAATCAGTATTCTGTGCGAAAGCTGCTGGTCTCATCCTTCAACAGAGAAGTTAGCATTGCAATTTGGGTGAACATTTTTAACTGAGTCATAGCTGCTATTTGATTACCTCATTGTAGAGTCTGAAAACAAATTCAGAAAATTTGAAAAATCCCAAACCATGGGTCTTCAGGAGATATATATGGGATTTCTTTCCTGCTTTGAAAATAATATTTTAATGGAATGGTGTATATTAATGTTAGGCAGGGACCAAATCTGCAGGTGGCAGATATAGGCCAGAAGATTGGTTTCTAGGGACGGAGGAACTGAGGGTGGGTGGGGGAAGGGACTGCAGGCAAACACAGCTAACAACCTCCAAGAGCAGGAACTTGAGGTTCTGAGGCATACACACTCATGGAGCTGCAACTTTGTTATAAGAACACCTGTCGATCATGTATATCAATCATCTGGTAACAGCCCACAGCCCCGTAAGCCTGCCCCTGACCAGGCCAATAAAAGGAAACCACCTGGGCATCCTCAACATCTTTCTCCACTCATGGAGACTAATCTGTTTCTCTCTGGAATTTACTCTGGCTTGGTCTAGCTCCTTTCTTTTCTGCAATAAAAGCTGTTTGTGTGGAATTGCTTCCTGTCTGTGGTCACTCCATCACACCAGCCCTGCTTGTGAATTTTCCAAGCAAGGAGCCAAAAGAACCAGGACAGCAGTCTGCCAAGAGGCTGGACCTGACATTAAGTCATCATATAACAAGGAATGCCTATTTTAAAACTAGAATGTGTTAAAGGGCTGAGGTAAATCATAGTAGTATTTTCTCAATACTGTCTTGTAAACTGTGACAGTAAAATATCAATTCAACAACAAAGTTATATATAATGTGCAAATCATTTTGCTGAGCACCTGTCAAGAGCTTTGGTTATGTTCCTTGTCAAAGAGGACATCATGAAAAGACTTGGGCAGCATTGTAGGTGTGAAGTGAGAGAATGAAAAATTGGTCAGTGTGTATTATATGTGGCTGTATTTGTTTTCTATGGCTACATAAAAATTGTCCCAAACCGAGCAGCTTAAAATGACTCACAGTTTCTGTGGATCAGGAGTTTGAGCATATCTTAGTGGGAAACTTTGCTTAGAATTTCACAAGGCTGCAATCAAAGGATTGGCTGCATTGAGTTGCTTTCTAGAGCTCAGTGTCTTCTTTCAAGTTCCCTTGGGTTGTTGACAGAATTCAGTTCCTTGCAGTTGTAGGACTGAGGCCCCAGTTCTGTTGCTGGCTGTGGCGCCTGCTCGCCACTCCTAGAGGCCACTCAGTTCCTCGCCTCATGGACGCTCTCACACATGGCAGCTTATGACTTCAAGGCTAGCAGGAGAATCTTGGACTTCCTCTGTCTCTGATTTCCAGAGCCTCTTCTAAAGGACTTTATTTATTAGGTCAGGTCTCTGAAGCATAATTTCGCTTTTGATTAACTTCAAGTCAATTGATTAAGAGTTTTAATTACATATACATAATCCCTTCACTTTTGCCAAATAACATGACCTACTCACAGGGGTAAAATCCCACCCTACCCACAGGTTCTGCCCAGCTAAGGGAGAGGATTACACAGGGTGTGCAGGGGTGGGAATCCGAGACAATCTTACAACTTTGCTCATTACACTAGCCAATCAGAAAGCAAAAACATGATATTGTTTGTTAGGGACTGGAATGGGGTTTTTCCAACACTAGCTGGGTGTCCTACAATGAGGGTTCAGTCTTCCCTCACATCAGACACCAGCTGCAATCCCAGGGGCCATCAGTACTTCTGCCTTGTGAACTGCCAATTTTGGGGTTCCCATGACCACCCCTGCAGTTTAATATTTTGCTAAAATAACTCACAGAACTCAGGGAAGCACTGTAATTACGATTACTGGTATATTACATAGGGTACAAAATGAACAGCCTGGTGAGGAGTTATATAGGGGAGCAAGGTGTGGGGGCAGAGGTGGGGGGTGGTGCACAGTGCTACATGCCTTCTCTAGGTGCCACCCTCCCAGCACATCCTGTGTTCATCAAACCCAAAATTTCCTGAACCTTGTTGTTCCAGGGCTTTTATATGTGGTTTAATTACATAATATTTAGGTGTTATGGACTGAATGTTTGTGTCTCCTCTCAAATTCCTATGTTGAGGCCTTAATCCTTAAATGTGATAATTTTTTGGAGATGGGGTCTTTGGGAGGTAATTAGGATTGGATTAGGCCATGAGGGTGAAGCCCTCATGATGGGATTAGCACCCTTAAAAAAAAAAGCAGAATAAAGATCTGTGTGTGTGTGTGTGTGTGTGTGTGTGCATGTGCATGTGTACATACACTGAGGAAAGGTCATATGAGGACATAGTGAGAAGGTGGTCATCTGCAAACCAGGAAGAGAGCCCCCACCAGGGACTGAATTGGCCATACCCTAATCTTGGATTACCCAGCCTCCTGATTGTAAGAAATAAGTTTTTGTTACCTAAGCGACCTAGTGTATGGTATGTTCTTATGGAAGCCCAAGCAGAATAAGATAGTAGGTGTGTTTGGTCAAATTATTGGCCACATGATTGAACCCAAGCTCCAGCCTCTGTCCCCTCCTGGGGACCTCCTTGGTGGAGTGGGGCTGGAAGTTTCAACCATGTAATCAGGTGGTAGGTTCCTCTTGCGACCAGTCCCCACCCTGAGGTTATTTAGCCCTACCCCCAACCCTATCAAGAGTCATGTCATTGCCACAAACTCAGGTCTGGTTGAAGGGGGCTCGTTGTGAGTAACAAAAGACACTCTTCTTACTCAGGAAATTCCTAGGTGCCACGGTTTGAATATGGTTTGTCCCCACTGAAACCCATGTTGAGCCTTGGTCCCCAGTATGGCCATGTTGGGAGGTGGTGCGTTAAGAGGTGATTAGGTCATGAAGAGGGATGAGTACCTTTCTCTCAGAAGTGGTGAGACTGAGCTGTCCCAGGAGCAGATGGTTAGAGAGTGGGGCTGCCTCTCATGTTCGGTCTCTTTGCACGAGCCAGCTTCCCTTTTTGCTTTCCCCCATGCTAGGAAGCAGCACGAGGCCCTCACCAGATGTGACCGCACATCCTGAACTTTCCAGCCACCAGAACTGTAAGCTAAATAAGCCTCATTTCTCTACAAATTACCTAGTCTCAGGTCTCAGGTATTCTGTTATAGCAACAGAAAATGGATTAAGGCACGAGGGTTTTAGGTGCCCCGTGACAGGAACTGGGGACAAAGACCGAATATGTTTTTATTATACCACGGAGGGCGTTACCAACTGGAGATTACCAGAATCTTGACTGAAACTGTTGGTTTGGCCCAACAAATTCAGATACTTCTTAGCAATACCTGAAAAAGTTATACAAAGCTATTCATATATATTTAATATATCCACAGTCACACAGTTGGCTCTCCTTATCTGCAGGTTCAACATCAACAGAGTCAACCAACCATGGATCAAAAATATTGGGGAAAAAAACCAATAAAAATAATACAAATAAAAATGCAATGTAATAACTACTTACATAGCATTTACATTGTCTTGGGTATTATAAATAATATAGAGACGAGTTAAAGTATACAGGAGAATATGTGTAGGTTATATGCAAATACTACGCCATTTATATGAGGGACTTGGGCATTTGTGGATTTTGGTATTCAAGGGGGTCTCTAGAACCAATCCCCCAAGGATACTAACTGTGTATGTGTGTATATAAATATATATACTCTACATCAGCTATTTTTATACACACACACACCCATCTAATATCAATATGATTTTGGTGTTAATTCCCATCTCTCCACACAAGGAAATGTTTAACCAATGTTACTAAGAGAATATCTTTTTCCTTGTTTTGTTCTAGACTTTCTTTCTCCATGTATCTATGATTATTCCTGACCTCACCTCAGTCTACCTCTGGCATGGATTCGTGGTAGATAGAAAGTCTCATTTGAGACAAGGACTGATAAAGGACTTCTGGAGAATTCTCCGTCTTCCTGGCTGCATTTACACTGGGTTTAAACTTTGTGGAGGAGTCTTCATCAGCTGGGTGTCTACAGGTACAGTTCATCCTTTTCACCTTTATAAGTGCATTCCTGGCCAGTGCTGAAAGTCAGATATGTTGCCACCAGCTGTCACCCCATACAGGACAGCACTGCTTTTTCTCACCGTTACTTTAGTGGGGTTTTACAATCTATTCTTGCTTTGAGGACGAGAAGAGCAATCTTCATGCAGAGAAATGCCTTCAAAAGTTTTCACAATTTTCCTCCAGATATATTCTATATCACACTTCCCTGGCTGTAGCTGTGTATGTTTTTCCATGTCACCATCTCATTCCCACATATGCACATAAACTGCTTTAACCTGTTCCTTGGTGATTTAACACAATTTTGAACTGACATTGTACAGAGTGATGAGTGTCCTCTTTATCTCTGAGTGTCACCAGGCAAGTAAGCAGTGCCTGTGGGTGTCAGAGAGGTTCAGGTAACTGTCAGGGGTAAGAATGGAGAGGAAGACGGGAGACAAAAAAGACATGGGAAGAAAAGATGGAGGAACATAGAACAAAGGAAGAGAAAAAGAAACTAGCCTACTTTGTAGCAGAAGACACGCTCATGCACACACATACACACACACACGCAGATACATCAAGATTACTTGAGGTGGCAATCAATGGTGAAACCAATTTAAAACATAATTTTACAAGTAATTCAGGCTTTTGAAGTGTCTTCTTTTGAAAGTAGCTTATACCTGGCCCCAAATGGGCTAACTGAAGACCAGGAAGCTAGATACAGGACCAAATGGGACAGAGGAACCAGAAAGAGTGAGGAGGTGGGCTTTGAGTGAGCCTGGAGGAAATGATGATCATAGTGTTTTTAACAGAGGCAACTTGCTTCGGGTCCCAGAGTTAGGGGTGAAAAAGTAGGACCTAGAAGTGGTCTCGTTACTCCACTGTGGAGCACCCTGATCTCTGTGGCCCGGACCATGAAGCAGGGCAGCACATCCGATTATGTGACTCCGAGAAAATGTCAGAGAAATGAAAACAAATGGCTGAGCAGTCCCGAGGGGATGAGGAGTTCAGTTATTAAGCTCCCCGTCCAGAAACATCACGATTTAGTCATCTAGGATGATTTTATTCCATCTTCTATTATGATCTGCACCACATAAATCTGTGTTTTATTGCTGGAGTGAGATGCCAGAGAATTTCAAGATTACTTTTGGCACTGTCTGAGTTGGCTCACTGCTGTGCCGACAAGTGCTTGTGGAAAATTAGCAGCAATGATATTAATCACCTTCTTTGGGGCTTTTGTCTCCCACCCTGCTAAAGCTTTCTTTCGTCCTTTTTTTTTTTTAAAAAAAAAAAAAACTCAAACAAACAGTAGAAAATATAAACAAAAAACCAAAAACTAATCTCTTCTAGAATGCAAGTGTTTCAAGAGGAATTGGGGGTGGTGGTGGAGGGGTTGAGGAGAAGTGGTAGTTATGTCCTGGGACACAGGCGGGGTGGGTTTAATGAGGCATCCCTCGTGTGATGCAATTGTTATGTCATATGTCTCCTGCTTGGAATCCTCTGGGCTGTGACTGCTGAAAAAGGGAATGAAAACAGGGAAAAGTAATGTCAAAAAGCATACAAGTATAGCTAGTTCCCTTCTTTGATCAGCATGTTCAGCTGGTGCAATACAGGGGTGTGAAGAAAGACAGGAAATGGGAGGTGGTGGATGGGTGGGGGCTGAGACACACACAGAAGCACACACCCCTACACACACAGACCCTCGTGGAGCTACGAAAAAGGCAGTTTATTTTGGGGCCAACTGCCTTGACAATTGATGCCCTTATTCTGTGTCCCACCATGTCCCCATTAATCACCCCAGGGCCCTCAAACACTCTCTTATCAAAAGCTCATTTCATGAGAGGCTCTGAGCTCAAGTCAGGAATGTTTATTGAATTGAATTTAAGCTTCATATCTGAATTTATCTAGAGAATAATAGGGTTTGTTTCCTACTACAGAAATTTCTGGTATTAAGCAAATCATGCAGCTGGAGTGGTATGGATAAGCAGACAACTGGGATTTCTTGGGAATCCAACTTGGATGTTACTAAGCATTGCCTATGAACAAGGTTGGCTCTAATTTGCTATTAGTATGTACACACAAATCCACAAAAAAACTCCTCATTGTGGACCAAGAGAGTTCTTTATGCTATCATTCCCAATCTCCAGCCATTCACGGGCCCTGTCTCCACCACTTCTGTATTTCTCTACTTTAACTCATGCTCCTTTCAAGGCTATGCTGTCCTGAACTTCCACTCTCATTCAGCTTGCTGTTCTCCTTCCCATTACGCGCCCACTCTGGGCGTCCTCTAGTCATACTGCCTCCCTGCACATCCAGTCGTCAGCCATCTACGTTCTGCTCCGAGCCCTAGGACATTGGCCTTTCTGGGCGTATCACCTGGGCTCTTCTGGTTGGGTGTGGAAGATGGAGTCACCAGCAGGGGACAGGACTGTGGGAGGTGAGTGAGTCTCCTTCCCTTTCCTGTGCTGCTCTGCTTCTTACGGTGGCTGTGGTCCTTTACAGCACAGTTTCTACTGGGGACCCTCTGCCACGGTTTCAACTGTTTCTGGGTTTGCTGACACCATTTGTTTCCTTTTCCACTTCAAGTCTAGGGGATAATGGGTTCCCATTAATGCGGTTGTTGAGTACCTCACCATCTATCATTGGTTTCCTTAGCCTTACCAACACCTCTGTGGATGGTCCCTTCATTAAAGTTCCTTTAATGAAACTCTTTGAGTATTTTCCCCATTTCCAGCTAGAACCCTGAGCAATATAACCATTTTCCAATCCTCTCCATTGTATCTTCTAAACTCTCTTCCTTTCCTTGTCAACAAATTCTTGTATAGTCTCCTTTTTTTCCTGAAACACATCCTCTATTTTTTCACCTAAGCTGAAGCCAGTTTTTTCCCTGCAAAAATTACATGCTTTGAAACTCACTGCAGATGGAGGCTTCTCTTTCCCCAACGTACCTCATGATTTGGGTAAGTAGCGGAGGGATGGCTGTTTTCATTACACTGTCCTGCTGCTTCCTGACTTTCTACATCCCTTTACACTCTAAAGCCATGTTACAGTGATGGGCTTCCCGGTCCTGCTGAAATCACCAACCATCCCCCAAGCTAAGCAAACATCCTCCTCCAGGATTCCAGCTCTGGCTCATGGTTCCCCTATGCACCCCTCTCTCCATCTATTCCTGCTTATGGTAGGGACTCAATAAATGAGAGCAAATACCGTTATTCTTCTCAATCCCCAAACATTCTGACATATTTTCCATGCTTAAAAAAATACCTGCAATGTTTTTCTTTGCTACCTCAATATTTTGCTTCTTCATTTCTTTATTCCCTAAAACCTTACTTACGTCCGTCGTTCTGTTGAAAGGTCTCCTTTAAACGTCACCAGTGAGGTCTCAGTTTCCAGGTAGCATTATTTCTTTTCCATTTCATTCTACTCTTTGCTGCATTTCATTTCAACTTTACAAACATTTTTAATGCTTTCTAGGTACCCAATAATGTGACCCTGTAGGTCAATGACCTGATATGATTTTTGTAATCTATAATTTTTTTTAATCTTCCTTCTTCCGCTACTGCTTCCCAGCCTTCTTTGCATAGTACCCATTTTACTCTTTCTTCCTAAATCATCTCTTCAAGGTTTTGCTCTTGCCCTTCGTGCTTTTGCTTTTGGGCAATGGTATCTATTCACTTGGTTTCAAATGTCATCTCTCTGTTGATGATTTCCAAGTGTGTGTATCAAGCTTAGCTCTTTCTCAAGCAGGATCAGATGTTGCAATTCAGCCCTGGTGAGATAAAAGGAGCCGAGGCGAAGCTGGTCCTTGTAATTGCTCACCTGGGGCTGTCGGGGGCAGGATGCCGAGACATGTGTCAGGAGAAGGCCTGAATTTTCTCTATATTCTAATGCCCTCTGTGCCCTGAATGTGTGTGATTTGGTCTGACCAAATTAAATAAGCTTGGGCCTGGTAAGGACTTGGAGTGGAGGGCAGGAAGTGATTCAGCTCAGTGTAGCGATTAACACAAGCCTGGGAGTCAGAATGTTTGGGTTCAAATCCTAACTCCGGCAGGTACTCACCACGTACTCTTGCTTGGTGAACAGCTATGTCTCAGGTTCCTCATATGCAAAAGGGGATGATAATCGAATCCCTCCCCTATGGGCGCCATGAGAATTAAATGAGATGATGCATGTAAAATGCTGAGCCCTGAATGTAGTAAGGACTCACTGCATCTTAGCTACCTCAAGTTGTTTGGCTTGTTTTTCTCCCCAAAGAGAGAAGAATCTCTTTTACAAGAAGCCTATAACAGAAAGCAAAAGGGACTAACGTGGAAAGCTCTGTCTTTTGCATAGCAAAATGCCGAGCTCAGGTCTGGGGCTTCGTGACAGGGATTCATTTATTGCTCATTATGAACAGGTTGATGAGAAGTAGGTGAGTTAAAGATGAGGGGAAAGTTTTACAAGGGAGTTTATCCTGTTTTCTGGGCCCAGCTCTAGGAAAGCTGATTAAACCAGGCTGGGGCTGAACAGAGCTGCCCTACTGAAGGCTTTTGTCAGCACTTCCTTTGTAGATTCTAATTTCCAGGGCCTAGAAATGGCTGTGTTGAAAATATTCTCTCAGGGCTTGAGCTTGTATGAAAGATTTTATCAGACACCAAATAATCTTGCCAAGTTTTAAAAGAGGAAGAAAGGAAAAAAAATGTTGGAAGGAGAATGAAAGAAGTAGACAGGAAAAGAGAAAAGGGGAGAGTGGAAAGGTAGAATGGTTAGGGAAAAAGAAAGAAAAAACAATTCTTTTTAGAGTATCTTAGATACGCATTTGAAAATAGCTCCTCTATCTCAGGCATCTCCCTGTATAACAGCCTTGCGCAGGCCCTCTGCTGCTATTGTTAATTGGAAGGGGTTGTACCACAGAGCTTCCCGCTGTCTGTCTGTCCCTATGGCGAGCTCCCTGCTCCCACAGGCTGGCAGTTGCCTGCCCTCCCCTTCATTACTGCCAATGTGGCATTTACTAAACTCCTTTTCCACCAAAGACTATACCAACCTGGTCTCTGATTTCTTTCAAATTTTGGGCCACTCCTATTGTTTTTCTAGAAGGATCTTTGATTCTCTTCTTGGAGGCTACCAAGTGGGCTCAGAACTGAAAGTGAGACTTAAGGCAAGACTTGGGCAAAGACATACAAAGAAAAATAAGGCCAAAGTTAGGTCTATCTATCTCAATACTCACCCCAGGAATTCTGGAATGTTGAGTTGTCTTAGCTTGAGGACTCTCAATGTCTGTGGCAGAGGCTACGGTGATGACTTGAGAGGGTCTAGGGCTGGGTTTGCCACGTTGGGACAGACATGCACTAAAGAGGTGTGGGAGTCAGTGCCTCAACCTCCATGGGAAGGTTGGGGGTTCTTAGCAGGCACTGAAGAAGAATCATTGGAGGTGCCCTCCTCCGCTCTCCTGCTCTGACAACTGTGGATATGGGTGATCCATAACATACAGGGAGGACCCACATTCCAGGGCTCCCTGTTCCTTTCAGTCCTTGGTCTGGTTCTCGAAACACTGGAAATGGTACCTGTGAAAAAGAAGCCTGAAGACTGACTGCATGTGACTAATTTCCATTCCTTTCCCAAACCCCGCTAAAAGAATTGTAGAGCAATAAGATATAGACAAACCCACAGGCACAGAGAGAAAAGCAAAGGAGACAACTGCCATTGAAATCTTTCTGTATATTTTAGGAAGATAGAACGTGGATAGGGGACTGATAGCTGATTGAACAAAGTAGAGGGAGGTACAACTTAAGTGTCCTCAGATGGAAGAAGAGATAAGCGGTGCTGCAGAACTTCAGGAAGTCCCAGGACCTAGAGGAAGGGGTGAAATGCAAAGCTGAAATCAGGGGCGTTGGTTAAAAGTCTGAGTGCAGAGTGGTCTGACCCCCATGTACCCCTCTCCCCTCACCTCGCCAGGCCACCCTCCACCAGCCATGAGGTACAGAGAGGCGGGTGTTAGTGAGGAAACAAGCTGAAAATGGTAAAGATTTAATGAAAATGCACACAATGAATAGAACACAGTCACACCTTCCTCCTCACCCCCCACCTGCCCTTTCCTATAGAGCTGCGAGAAATCTTATAAACGGGCATAGGTATAGGCAGGGGATTGGATGATTCTTCTCTGGAAGAATTTGGGGTCACACCCAATGAAAGAGCCAGTTTACAAGATGTTTGCCCTGTGTTAAGAATCACAAAATCACAAGTTGAAAAGTCTCATATACGTACATAGCATTTCCAATCAACTTTTAGTAATGCATTCTTAAATATGAATGATCAAGCAAGGAACATAAGATATTTGAGGAACTCTTCCAATCTATAATAAGGAATCCAAAACAAAGAACATAATATTCCCCCTCCCTCCAAGAAAAGGAGACAATGTGGGGAGCAAAATAAAATCTACAATATGCATAATTATATTTTAAGGGAAATGGGGAAAATATTACTGGCCGCTACTCAGCCTTTCAAGCTGATATGGAAGGACTCATCTGCAATGTCAACTGACCAGAATTTTGGAGGGAGAAGGAGTGGTGAACCCCCGCATTTAACCCCTAACCTTTGGCCCTCAGGCTTAGGTAGGCTCTAGAGAGCCGGATCAAAGTATCAGCTTTATTAATGGGGGCACCTTAGTTGCCGAAAGCCAGGGTAAAGCCAGGCCAGAGAATGCAACAGGGACCTATGGCCAAGGTAGAAGCTTCACTCCCTCTCCGGAGCCTGGATGGATGTCCCAACTGTGGGCAAGCTGCCTCTGCCCACCAGACTGCTCTGTCCAGAGAGCCCGACAGTTGCTGCAGGAAGGACCCTGCCACCTCCTGAAGCTCAGTTCTGGCGAAGAGCGAAGAGCTGCAGGGAGATAGGGAGGGCTGGGGAGGACTTTCGGGGTCTGGAGAATGAGCCTACCACTTCCAGAAAACTAAGAAGGAGCCCTGGAATTCTTCCTGCTGCGTGTGGGAGGCGGTGTGTGCAGAGGTGGAGATAGTGTCCCTCTTTTGTGTCTTCCCCACAGTAGTGCGTGGTGTGAGGGCGTGGGCTCTGCAAGGGACAAATGACTCTTCTAAAGGGAGGTGTGAGTGAAGGCAGGAGAAAGAAACCACAAGAGTTTGTGTCAATATTATCCTATATAAATCAGCTCCTATGGAGACCCGGAGAGGGTGGAATAAGTCTTCCCAAGCAAGCACTATGGGGTATTTTACCCCTGTCATCAACATGTAATTACATGCAAAGGAAATATTATGATCAATCATTGGCAAGAGAGAGCTGGGAAGAGGAGGCTCTGGAGATTTTGACCCAAACAATGTGGGTGAGGAGGCTAACCCTTATCTCTTAATAGCAGGTGATGGCAGGCAGGGCAACATCAGCATTAACAGGATAAACTGCCAGAGGCAGGAATTAGCATGAATTTTAGAGTCAGAAAAACCCGTTCCAATTTCAGCTCTTCCAATAGTTTCCTGAGGATGAGAAACTCTGTAGCTTCTGTGAGCCTTAGTTTCCCCCGTGTGTAAATGGTTACTTGGAATTGTTGCAACAATTAAATGGGAATTCATTCACCCCATTTATTCCACACGTCTTATTTAAGCTTCAGATTTTTTGGCACCTATCATGTGTCAGGTGTTGTGCTAGGGATGTAATTAATGAACTTGGCACCACACGGAAGTTAACAAATGTTTGTTTCTCCTCTCAGACTGTTTTAGCTCTTTTAGTATTCAATAGTCCTAATTAGGGCCTCATGACTTCAGAGCCTTGGTGTAAGCCTTGGCTTTTTGGAAGGCAGGAAAAAGTCATTGTAGATCATCACTCATACTCTGGCTTGCTTTAAGAATGTTCTGGCAAGATTTCCATCCTTCAGAACTATCTCCATTGGTTTCACTGCTCTGAACTCTGAAGCCTTCTACCAAGTAAGGAACAACAATTTCCTACCAGCCTGCCCAGGCCTGGCACCTGCAACCAGGGCTCAGATCCATCTTGGAGACACCATTTATGGTGACAAGAGGCCCTTTGGTGTCGTGGCCTTTGCCCTGTGGACAACTGGAGCTGAGGTCACCTCTTTTTCTCAGAGGCAGAAATGGTCTGATGAGGCGCTCTGGGTCATGGGGTATGCAGCTGTCTCTTAGAAATTGACAGAAAGCAGCTGAGTAAGGGTGACAAGTCACATAATGGATGTTAATTACTGCTCACAGCATCCCATGGGTCAGAGGACAGGAGGATTCTGATGTCAGGTCTGACATGCTGTGGCTGGCAGTAGGCTGGCGCTTACATTCGATTAGGGTTGTGGTTAGTTTAGCACAGCCAGAGGGACCCAGATGGAAAAAGTCTTGCTGAACTTGCAGAAGGACAGTTCACAGTTACTTTTTTCTTCAACGACATTTACATGATGCACTTTGATCTTTGTTTCCCTCATCCCCACCCCATACTCCATACTGATTTAAACCAGTACCCCCAAGAGGAACAGCATCCAGTTTCTGAGCTCCACCTTCCTTGATGGAATTAAAACCAATTAAGTCTAGAGAGTGTGGGTTTATCCCCAGTCTTCATTTGCCAAATCTCTGTATTGTAGCTTTGCAACATTTCTATTTAAGTATAGAGGCAGATTAAAAAACATGAGAATAATTAATAGTATTACAAATTGAAGAAGTAAATGGCAGTCTTCTTAATGCTAACCTCTGCTTCCTGCAATAAAGAAGAGATTTGTAGAAGCTCCTATGCAGTGCATCATTTTAAAACATCATCTCCTAAGCACTCGTTAGTTTCATTTTAGCCTAGGTGGCATATGGAAGGTGTCAGTTGTGAATATTTATTGGGATTGAGATGCACTCTTAAGAGGTGAACGCTGAGGGGAAACATCTTGTGATATTAATAGAGCCCATATATGTCATCCTGGGGATGGCTGATGGGCTTCCCTCCCCCTCTACCAAAGCTGGGTAACGAGTCCTTCTGGAGGTGGTGCAGAACTGTGTGGGTCATAGCAGCCCTGCATCATCGCCAGCCATTTAGACTTTAGACACTTAAATTCAAGTGCAGGATGGGGAAAAGTTACCTGGCAGAGAAAATAAGAGGCAGGTTTTCCCTCTTGTTAAGTGAGGAGTTTAACATCGCAAAGAGAGCCTTCAGCTTTGGCATTGCCAATGAGAAATGCTTGGCCTCTCTCCATTTCTATGGCAAATCCATCAAGACAAAAGGGCTCTTGTCTGAAAAAGAGGCCTCTGGAGGTGAACACAGTCAAGCCAAAAGAAGAGCTTTCATTTTTGACTTCATAAATGCATAGAAGCAGCCAAAGACACTGCTGGTGTCTTGGACTTTTAAAAAAAGATGAAAGGACTGTAATTTACATATTTATCAACAGATACAGTGTGTTAAGTATTAATAATAAGTATTGAACTACATTCTTGTTCATATTGGAGATTCTCACTGAAAATTATTTTTAAATTTCATAGCAAAATCTTTTTTTATTTTTACTTTTTTATTCAGGTATGATTTACATATAGTCAAACCTGCCCTAGTGTACCATTCTGTGAGTTTTGACAAATGCATACCATCAAGTAACCACCCAGGCAAAATATACAATAGTCTCTGAACCTCCCCAAATTCGTGTGTCCCTTTGTATTCAATTTCTCAATCCCTGACAACCACTCATCTGTGTTCTGTCTCTGTGGTTTTGACTTTTCCAGAGTGTTCTATAAATGGAATCATATGTAGCCTTTTTAGTCCAGCTTCTTTCACTTAACTATTGCATTTGAGATTTATCCCTGTTGTTGTATGTATCAGTCATTTGTTCCTTTTTTTTTTTTTTAAGAGACAGGGTTTCACTCTGTCACCCGGGCTAGAGTACAGTGACATCATCATAGCTCACTATAAGCTCAAACTCCTGGGCTAAAGTGATCCTCCTGCCTTAGCCTCCTGAGTAGCTGGGACTATAGGTGTGTACCACCACGCCCAGATAATTTTTCTGTTTTTCATAGAGATGGGGTCTCACTCTTGCTCAGGCTGGTCTCAAACACCTGACATCAAGTGATCTTCCCACCTCGGCCTCCCAGAGTGCTAGGATTATAGGCGTGAGCCACTGTGCCAGGCCCATTTGTTCCTTTTTTATTGCTAAGAATTCCGTGGGTGTACCACAGTTTGTCTATCCATTTCCTAGTAGGGAAATGTTTGGATTGTTACTAGTTTTTGGCAATTATGCATAAAGTCACCAGTGGACAGGTTTTTAAGTGACCATAATTTTTATTTCACTTGAGTCAATACCTAGCAGCGGGAAGGCTGAGTTGTGTAGTAAGTGCATGGTTCACCTTCTAAGACATTAACTGTTTTCCAAAGTAAGTGTACATTTTTTATTTCCACCAAAAAAAGATGAGATTTCCAGTGCTCCACATCCTTGATAACACTTAATATTATCAATTTTAACTTAGTCATTATTATAGATGTTTGTTGGTATCTCATCATGGTTTTAATTTGTCTTTCTGTAATGACTAATGATGTGTATCTTTTCGTGTTATCTGCCATATTCATATCTTCTTTGATGGAGTATCTGTTCATTTTTTACCTATTTGAAAAGAAATTGTTAATTTGATAGAAAAATGGTATTTAAAAAATTTTTTTGGTTAGGTGGAAGTTGCCAACTGTTAGCTAAACTCTTCCCTCCCCCACAAAGCCTTTAACCACCTGAAAGACATTGGGACCAACATCTAATGTGAATAGAGTCACATTTTCTCTAAGCCAGACAGCAGAAAACTATACATGGAACATTTTTTCTGGCATCTTTGGAAATAAAAAATAACTGTTTCCATTCCCTCTGGAGGAGCCTACCCCATCCAGTGAAATGGGGTCATTAAGCCACGTTCTTCTTTATAGTAGAAGAAACAACCATAGACAGTTCTTTTAAGAGGGTAACTTGTTTTTCCTAGAGCTATAAGACACCAGAGGATTATAGGATTCTTGTTTTTAAAACAGCTCTAGGATTTTCTCAGGGCAAATATTGATTATTTGTGACTTGAAGTCTTAAATCAAGAAAGACAACATGCTTCAGATGTCATTTTAAAAAAAAATAAGAAGTTGATGTACCTGTAAGATTGACATAGTCATTTTAGATATGATACAAATAGAAGCAATAGCAACCTGCCCTATTTATCAGATTGAAGAAAATATAAATAAGACCTTGAAATATTTTATTGTTTTGGTGGGATATACTTGTAGTAGACTTCTTTTAGGTTGTTTTCCAGATCCCAGTGTTTCCTTCTTTGAGAACCACCTTTATCCTCCATGTCATTTCTCATCTCCCACTGGGATGGGCCCTCCACAGCCAGGTTTGTAGTACCTCATCCTACCCCTTGGCCAGAATTGACATAGTTAGAGGTAGATACCTGACTAAATCTGGGCCAATCAGATCTTTTCTACTGACATGATGTAAACTTGGGAGGTATGGCATTTTTTTTTTTTTTTGCTATGTATACATGGAATTAGACAAACCCAGTCTACAAAATAAATAAATAAATAAAAATGAGTCTGATTCTTGGAAAGACCAAAATGAAAGACAGAAAGGGCACTGCCTAGTTAAAGGGCACTTGCCTAGATGTCCAGATCTCAGCTTTGGAATCTTTCCTAGGCCCTTCCATCCTTGCAAACCATGAGACACTTCAATATGCTTGTATTTAATTCCCCCTTAGATTAAAGGTAATTTAAGTAGGTTTCTAATTTTTCAATCAAGAGAACCTCAACTGGGATAACATTGGATGATTTGGTTCAGAAACTCTTCTGCCTGAGTTGTCATCTTGCAAGAACTCTGAGGGGCAATTGACATACATGTTGAGATTTGTAATGCCAGGTGAATAGCTGGAATTGAGAGTGGGTGCAGTCAATTTGAAGATAGATTTCAATGAAGAAACAGAATTATTTCCTGATTTTGAACTCTAGTCAGATTCCTAGGATCTTAGATTTGGAATAAATCTTAGAAGTTAAATAGTTCGTTTTGTCCAACCTTTCACACAGAGTGGAAGGTCTCTCTCTTGAATTCAAACGGTTGGTCCTTCTGACCTCTGACTATGACAGTTGGTTCAATTCAGGCTCTACACAGACCTAGAAAGATAAATGTTATTTTCTGTTTTAAATTTCACATTTCTTCCCTCGGACCTTCTTCCAAATATTTCAAGACAACTGTTGCTCTAAATACTCTCTTGGGATTCCTCTTCTCATTCACTTCTTAGGCCATCAGAGACACTAAAGAATTTTTGCTGACAGCATTGCAATTTGGATTCCGAAACACTGATCAAATTTACTTTTGGTTCCTGCTTGTCTGTGGATGAGTCACGCTCTCCAACTGCCTTAGCTCATATCTTTTCCAGGGCATCGTAGTCCACTAATAGGAAACTGTGAGTGTTTTGGGCAAGGATGTTGTTGGCAACATGGAAAAGACTCACCTCACAGACTGCTGTACCACACAGCACTGCTATTTGGGGGCCCCACACAGACTAATGGTGGGAGGAGAAAAAGGAGGCATCGAAACTATTTGGTGAACCGAGTGAATTCCTGGTGACCAAGTCAAAGCTGTTCCATGTAGAAAGAGTTTGTTTACACCCTTTCCCCCCAAAATAGAAAGAAATTAGTCTTGAAGTTCGTGATTAGATTTCCCTCCCTCACTTCAGAACAATAGCCAATGTAGGGTCTACAAGAACCGCACCATTTTGCAGATAGCTTTACAGTGTCACAGACTGGCTGGAATTGGAAGTTCTTGGAACTCCAGAATTGTTGGGCTGTGTCAGACTGATGAATTATGTAAAACCTGTTTCCCCGAGTATTATTAATCATCCTCAAGCAAATGAAGACATGCTAATTAATTTGTGGTGGTTTTCACCTGCAAATGCCAAAGGAACTAAACCAAATTAAATTTTCTGTTCTCTTTAAGACCAGCACCCTGTTAAATACCTTATGACTTATCTAATTCAATTTGAAAGATGTGGTTCTTTGGAAACTAAGTTTGCCTGTGCTTTCAAAATTTTAAGAACTCTTTCTTGAATATGTAGCCCAAAGTTTTACACATAAGGACTTGGAAAATGAATGGATGAAATTTAATGCTATGATTTACATCTCTGTAAATCAGCATATCCCAGACTCTGTATTAGTTTTCCCATGTTATCTCATGGGTAGATATTATCATTCCAATTGTACGAAGGAGGAAACAGGCTCAGAGACTTTAATGTAAATTTTCCAGGTCACACAGTTTATAAGTATAGAGCTAAGATGCAAACCTAGGTCTCTTCAACTCCATAGTCCACTTTTGGTGGATTGTGGAGTCCACGCTCTTTCCATTGTACCATGCTCCTCCCGAGGAGACAATCCACTATGCACATGAACTTTCACCCACCAGACACCTAAGCACTGTGCATTGTAGGCTTTGTAGTGTATTGTAAGAATTAGGATTTCTCATTTTATTTCCTCCTGTGGTGAGAAGTCTTAAAGAAAAGGATTTTAGAGTCTTCTGATGACTTTCATTAGAACAGCATCATATGCAATAAAATACTACTCCATTCTCATCCTTGACCACATGTATACTTTGAGAATTCTGAGCCACTGGTAACAATTAAAATATTGTTGCTCAGGTGAGATATAGGTTTCCATCTGTGGCCATGAGTCCGCCATGTAAGCCAGGCCTAATGTGCTTCTGAAAGCGAGTGGTCTGTGAACATCCAAGAGAGAAAGTAGTAGACTCTGACTGACAACAGATGGTTTGTAGAGGATAAAACCGAGCATCTAATATCCCTGTCTAGATCAAAGTTCCAGGGTCTCTTGCCTATCACTGTGCTTGTTAAAGTGATGTTTATACTTTTGTTTTTTATTTATTTTTAATTTTTTTATCTCTCAAGATCATCAAGTAACTTTTGTACTTTTAAGTGACTGTAAAAACTAAATTGAAGGCTCATGTCGGGGCAGTTAATGACCTTACTAGTGTTCCTCTTGGAAATTATCTGGCATGCCCACAGAGGTACGAATATTGCCCAGAACTCCACAAGGCTGCTTAGGGGTCAGAATGGGGTCCTCTAACGTATCTCTGGACAGAAAGCCCCATCCAGGATAGAGGTGCTTGGACAACATTGACTCCAGTGCTGGTCTTACTCCAAGAAAGAAGCCAGGAAGAACCCAGGATCCTGGTCAAGGTGTCGTGTGTCTTTTTTTTTGGGGGGGGGTGGGGATGGTTGGAGCTTCCTTTTTTTCACGGATGTTTGGGTGGTTACAAGCCCTCTTTCTGGAATTCTAAAGCACTAGAACTTCTTTTAGAGGAAGAAGCCCTAAGGAACCCTTTGCCGAAGAGAAAGAGATTATGTAATGTGCACTTTGCTGCTTCTTAGGATGACATGTAAGTATCTTCTTCCTTAATTATTTTACTTATTTTATCCTCCTCAAATTATAAAAACATTAGTGCTCTCAATAAAGATTTCAGACTTGGGCCTCTCTCTTCTTTACCATTTCAAACCACCAATGTACCTATTTTGTCAAAGAGCCAGTGAGATGTATAAGGGCATGTACTTCTGAATCTCGTGTCTGTCACTAACTGTCACACAGGGCAAGTCACATTCTCTCAAAGGCACATTTTTCTTTCTCACCTGTCGAATGGGATGATCATGCCTGCCTCACAGAGCTGTTCTGAATGAAAATTAAATGTGAATGAAATTAGCACAGAGTCTGGTCTTCAGAGGATGCTTGAAAATGTTTTTTTTTCCCTAAAATGAAGACTGCTACTTTTTATTTCTGAAAGCCCCTAGAGCCCTCCCTTATCATCTGCTACAGGCCACACGTACACACATACCACTTCTGCATGTGTTTTTCAGGCAAACATTTCAATATTATGTGACAGTGCTTGCAAGTTGCAGTCAACATGAATAAGTTAAAATTCACCTCACATTTCTTCTCTTGCCCCGTCCTCCTCCACAGCACAGAACAAGAGAAATCTGAATCAGAATTGTAATGCATATTGCTCAACTCTTCCCTGACCCTTAGTTAGAAACTCCTTGCATTCACCCGTGTGTATGTGCACAAACACACACACACAGCCACACCCTTTACATTTTGTGCTCTTCCTTCTTCCTTTTCAGACGTCCTCCTTGTCCATGTTTCTCTATGTTGTACGTGCTTCTGCTGGAATCACAAATAGTAAAAGTGTCCCCTCTGATTTGGCACAGTGATGCATGTGTTGCGTGGTATTGTCAAACCCACATGAAAAATGGAAAAAATGCTCCCACCTTTACAGGCAGGTCAGATGGGAATGTGAGAGAGCTGCTGGGGAAGGAGTGACAAGGGGGAAAAACACTGTTGCTTTCCCAGGGAGAGAGAAGGAGAATTGGAGACAATGGGTGGGTTTTTATTTTCCGTGAGATTGAAATGAGTATGTCAATTGTCTCAGAAAGAAAATCACAGCACGTTTCTCTGAGTTCCACTATCTTTCATAGGGAGAAAGTACTACATTGGCCCTCCCTATTCCAATGGTTTATATCGTTGCTGAAATAATCTCCTCTGGATCCACTTCTAAATTTCATGTATTTGTTCTCTTTTTCTCTAGCCATTCTTGCAACAATTCTGCCTGTTCCTAGCTTTAAAGCATCTGGTGAGGCCGGCCAGATTCCCCGTGTGTGAGTGCGGTGCTCCCCCGACAACATGGGTGTGGTAGACAGCCTCCAAGATGGCCCCAGTGATCCTGCTACATGACCGTCACACCCTTGGGTAGTTCCCTCCCACAGTGTGCTGGGGTTTATCTGTGTAGCTTATGGAACATGGCAGAAGTGATGGTATGTCACTTTTTTTTTTTTTTTTTTTTTTTTTTATTTCAGCATATTATGGGGGTACAGATGTTTAGGTTACGTATGTTGCCCTTGCCCCCCTCCCTCCCTAAGTCCGAGTTTCAAATATGTCCATCCTTTGGGTGGTGCACATTGCACTCTTTGTGTATGCATATACCCGTCCCCTCCTCCCTCCTCCCCCCTCCCCCTTGCCCAACATCCAATAGATGTTATTCTTATATGTGCACTTATGTGTTGATCAGTTAATACCAATTTGATGGGGTATGTCACTTTTGATAATGAGATTATAAAAGATTCTGCGGCTTCTATTTTGACCTCATCTCTCTTGGGTTACTTGCTCTGAGGGAAGCTAGCTGCCATGTCTTGAACTCCAGCAGCTGTATAGAGAAGTCCATGTGGTGAGGAACTGATGCCTCCAGAGAGCAGCCATCTGCATAAGCCTTCTTGGAAGTGATCTTTCAGCCCCAATCGAGCCTTCAGATGACTGCAGCCCCAGAGGACAGCTTCACAACAATCTCATGAGAGACTCTGAGTCAGAACCACCCAGGTACCTGGAGACATAGGGAAGGGACCAAAAGGTAGAAGTGACTGGAATTGACATGTTTAGCTTCCTCTCAAAACAAAGGTTGTTATCTGGAGAATAGTTAGATTTGTAAAACAAGAGAATTCACTACTTAACATCTTGCTCTGTTTAAAAATCTCTTCCAAACTTCACTGGTAAATTGCCTTTTTTGCAGTGTTGCTGGTGGTTATTTTTCACACTTCCCTCCCACCCCCCGTGAAGGAAAATGAGGTGCAGTTATGTTTGAGCCAATCCATAGAGAACCAGACTTAGAGAATTCTCTTTGAAAGGCACATGAAAGAAAGTACTTAAAAGATTCTTTTTGTTTATTTGCTTTATTCTGTGAAAATGAGGGGTCAAATAAAAGACATCATGGGTTTTCTGCCATTAAGCAGTATCTTCCATTAGCCTCATGAAGTCAATTGAAGAGATAAAGAATTGAGAATGATTTTGATTTGAAATGATATTTGGTCTATGTTTCATTTAGTTTTAAAATTATTAAACAGACTTCCCTTCATGGAGTCATTTGTAGAAACACAGAATGATTGTATTTGAGAGTTAAAAAATGAAACCAAATGTGTGAATGAGCTTCCATCAGCCTGTAAGTAAAAGAGGACCTGGGTGCTCTGTAGATAGCGTCATTCCAGGCTTTTCTCAGCTGGGATCTGTTGATCGGACAGGGCTCAGGGATGCTTTATTAGTTTTCCAATATGGAATTCTATAGCTAGTTATTGAGATTTGCAGGAGGATCCTCTCTATAAAGGCACTCAAGGCCAGTTATAACCTTGATTATAGCTTGGGGGATTTAAAAGCAGGTTAAATGTGAGCTTTTTCATTTATCTCTTAGTTTCTTCACCTCTTAAATGAGAACTATAATACTTATCTCAATGCTGTTGTGACGTTTAAATGTGCTCAAGTAGATAAAGAGTTTAGCATTGTGTGTGGCTTATAATAAATGCTCAATAAGTTAAGGCTTGTATTATCAATCCTCAAAGATATTAGGCATCTTCCTCCTTGAGTTATGTTATGTCCTTTCCAATGCAGTAGCATCCCATTAGATGACGTCTGGCTCTATCATGTTCTATTTGATTGTATTACAGGTCAATTCATAGTTCTCCTATGTGCAGAGGTCTCATTTATACAATGTTAAGTATGTGCCTGTCTTTTCTGTCACATGGAAAGGTCTCTCAATAAATTCTGGCCCTTGATCTTGTCATGTGGTATAGCAAAATAATAAATCCCACCCAATGACCAAACTTAGCAAAGCCTGGCTATTCTCAAAGCATATTGATTTCAACTTTTTCTTAGCAGGAAAGTTGTTTATGGAAAATTTCCCTAGAGGTTCCTAACAGGTTCAACCTGTTTTGTGTCTAAAAACCACAAACCTGGTCCAAGAGGAGGCCAGGACTGTGAGTTGTCCCACAGGTGTGACTGGGAATGTAGTGCCCAGGCTTTTTGCCTTTCTGGTAGGATCTTTTTATGGGGCCCCTGTAGGGGTAGCCACCAGGCATTATTACTGGCAGTATTCCCAGGGGTTGTCATCGGAGAAAAGCATCTTGCAGTTCAGACAGTGAAAACACCTTTTGTTTCTAAGGAGCCCCCAGTGTGATGGGGAAGAGATGGAGGGTGCGGCAGATGCTGTAGAGCCACCTTCCCTTGGCACCCACCATTTCTGTGCCTGCCCAACCTATGGCTTCTGTCTGCAAGGACCTGTGACTCTTCACTTAGAGTTTTCTCTGGCCATGGAAGACGCCCAAGCCCAAGCCTGGGACAGGTCAGAAGGACATGGGTGTTAGCCCTTGGGACTGAAGGACTTGGGTAAATGCCAAGCTTTCTGGCTCTTCAGGTGGAAAAAATCCAAGGTGCATTCTCTACTGCTTTCCAGACCTCCCCAATGTGCCTGAGCCCCCAATTGCCTATAGTGGTAGCATGCTTGGTAATATTCTCTTTATCAGCTTCTTTTCCTTTCCTCTCACTTCTCTACTCCCTTGGCAATGTTTCCTGGAATATCTCCCAAATAAACGACTCCAACTCATATCCTTATCTGAGTCTGCTTTGGAAAAACCCAGCCTACGACAGAGGATCAACTCACATTGCCTCACTTCATTCATCAACAATTATAATGTGCCCTCCAGGTGCTCATCCCTCAGAATCCCTTTTCTGTGTATCCATCTTCTGTTCCTCATAGGAAGGAGGGAAAGAAAGAGCAGAATTGATATGCTAACCATCCATTAGATGGGAAATTTAAAAGGCTTCATCTCATTTATATTTCATGTCCCTATGAAGATGTGGTATTTCCATTTTACAGATGAAGAAACTGAGACCAGAGGATTAAGTATCTTGATTGAGGTAATGCCCCATCTAGATGGAAGAGATAAGACTTGATCCCAGGTTTTCTGACTTTGTTCTAAATGTTCTTGTTCTGGTTTATTTCTCAAGGTGTGAACAAATCAGGGGAGAAATAATGCTCATCTCCTTGTTGTGTTAAAACATTTTTATAAAACGCATAAATCATAGTGTATCACTCCAAAGGTTTTGTGTAACAAGTAGAATAAAATTTCAACTCTATCCTGGGGCTGGCACGGTCCTGCAGGATCTGGCTTCTGACCTCACCTTGCACCCCTTGTCCCTTCTCTCTGTTCCAGTCAAACTGACCTCCTCTGCGTTCCACGCATACACCAAGCTCAGTCTGCCCCACAGTCAGTCCATGTCCTTGCTGTGTCCTCTGCCTGGAATGCTCTTCTTCAGATCTTTGGAGGGCTCCCTTCCTGTCATCTTTCCAGTCTCCGTGCAAATGTGACTTGCTCAGAGAGGGGTCCCTGACCCTTCTAACTAGAGTACCTGCTCCCTGCTCCTCTCTCCAAACCATTTCCCATCCAGTTTTCCTTTTTTTATTTATTATATTAACTACACATCTTTGCTTCTGGCTTGTTTCCTAAACTCAGTAGCATGCAAGCTGATCAAGGGCAGGCACCTTGCTTGTCTTATTCATTACTGTTTTCCCAGGGCCTAGAATAGTGCCTTGTGCATAGTTTTTTTTTCTTTCCCCAAATGAATACATATATAAATGAAAATGAGACAGTAGAGTAGAAAAATTATAGTCATGTACCTTAAAACATATTTTGTGTATAACTAAGATTTATTTATCCCACTCTTTGTAATCAGCAGAATTAATATAACTTGAAAGCAAATGCATCTTGCTGACATTTTGGAACCTGTGTGCATGCATTAATACCAATCAATTTAAGTGTGTGTTTCACAGCATGCCATTTGGATGAGAAATGCTGGAAAGGGAGAAAGTGGACAGCTTCTTAGCCTTTTTTTTTTTTTTTTTTTCTGGCACATTTACCATCATTCCAGTACACTGGGCTCTGGGTTTAATTAAAGATTGTGGCATAGAAAAGGAGTATGGAGAAAAGTCTTAATAATCATTTACATCTTGGACTTCACTCAAAAAACAAAAAAAGATTTTATTGTGATTAAAAGGCCTACAGTTTAAGTCCTCTGAAATTTAGTTTTTGGGCTTTCTTATTGCTTTTATTTTCATATTTATAGTTTTGCCCTGTGACTTTTTTTTTAAGGGGAAGTGGGAAATAGAAAGAGACATGCCTGTGCTCATATATTTGTTTTCATAACATTCTTTATTTTTCCTGATTATGAAGTTTATTTATATTCATTAGAAAATTTGGAAAGTAAAGAAAATGTAAAGAAGACAGTAAAAATTGTCCATAAGTTTATTTGTTAACAATGAAAGCTGACATTTTGATGTGCTTTGTTCTAGTTGTTTTTCTATGATTATGAATATCTAGGTGTAGCATAGTTCTTCAATTCTAAGATATTACCTATTATAAAATGCAATAGTGGTTTATTTACTATATTTCAGGAATAGCAAAGTTAAAGATATATTTCCTTTTTCCTAAACTTATGGCAATTGCATACCATTTTCTTTGTACAAAATTTGAGAATAAATTTCCTTCTCATTACGAGTCTAGAATTTATTCTAAATCACTTTCGGCCAACCATAATTATACAGGTCATCCTTGTTATGCGCTGCTCCTTATAATGTGTGCTTCGAATTCTGACCCCTTTGACATCTTTATCTGCAGTCTAATGTCAAAGCATATTAGAAAATACAGCAGACCCTTGAACAGCATGGGCTTGAACTGCATGGGCCCACTTGTATGCAGATATTTTTCAGTAAAAGTTATGCTGAGTGTGCCTGCCTCTCCTGCCTCCCCTTCTGTCTCCTCTGCCACCTCTCACACACCAAGACCAGCCACTCCTCTTCCTTCTCAGCCTGCTCAACGTGAAGACAATGAGGATGAAGAGCTTTATGATGATCCACCCCCATTTAATGAATAGTAAATATATTATCTCTTCCTTATGGTTTACTTAATAACATTTTCTTTTCTCCAGCTTATTTTACTGCAAGAATATAGCATATAATATATATAACATACAAAATATGTGTTAATAGATTGTTGACTGGTAAGGCTTCCAGTCAACCGTAGGCTATTAGCAGTTAAGTTTTAGGGGAGGCAAAAGTTAGGTGCAAATTTTTGACTGCCTGGGAGGTTGGCACTCCTAACCTCCCTGATGTTCAAGGGTTAAGTGTAATGGGATTTCATCTGCATTTCCTATTTGGTTAAACTCATAATTTTTTCTTTTTTTTGAATTACACGTAAAAAGTTTCTCTTGAAATTCAGCCAGAAGCTTTTACTCATGATTTTCCAGACCCCAAATAATAGTCCTTCATAATGCATGAATCAGTCACACCAAACTCTCCCAGGTTTAAAGATTTCATGATATATTTGGAGAGACTGGGCACTGTTCCTACATGCATTGCAAGAAATGACAAGCATGTCACAACTTAATCTATTTGGCAGCTTGTAAGTTCTTTTTGATATGAATTATTACATGCATCCTAATTTAAAAAAAAATCAAGCAGTAAAAAAAGAATGCACCATAGAATCAAAGATATATGGTATGTGTGTAACAATGTGAATGCCTTTTTTTTCAGCACGTTTTTTCACCTCTTTGCACGCTAGAATCACATGGATATTAAAAATAAATCTACATCAAAGCCACATCTTCAGAGGGACTCAAGAAATAATATTTATATAAAAAACAAAACAAAACAAAACTTCTCAATTTCCAATGAGTATCCTGATTTGAGAACCGTCATTTTAATAATTGGTATGCCATGGTGACTTTTAGGGTAGAAATTGACTTTGAGAAAGACCTTGATAAATAGCCCAGGATAGAAGGTAGGATCCAGAGAGAACTGTTGTCTAGGAACCTCAACTATAAAAAAGAACATTTAGTGACTTTGCATGGGAAAATGCGAAAATTTATTTTATTGCTCTAAAGGAGGAGAGGTAGAGAAAAAATGGAGGACGAGGAAAGATGTGCTAATGAAATATGAGGCCGCTGACTTAATGTGCAAATGGGCCAGTGGAAGTTTTCCTGTGGTGGGGTGGCTAAAAATAATTCTAAAAAATGGTAATAATGTTCAATTTGTAATGGTTTGTTATGCAAACTTCTCCTCTATCTTCCTTCAAAATGCTTGATTCTATTATACTCTTGAATGCTTTATGTATTTTTGTTGTTGTTGTTGTTCTTGGTAAACTTGAGGAAGGAGCTGAGCTAAACTCTAAAATCTGGGTTCATGCAGGACAGAAAAGAGGACTCTGGAGGTGAGGTGACCATGAATATATCACCCGTCAGGAAGTCTTTAAAAGGGTTTTGGTTTTTTCATAAGGCATGGAATTAGTGGTGTAAGCCAATTTAGCTTAGCATGTAAATCCAGGGAATCTTCACCTGATATGCCATTCAACACATATGAACATGCTCCTATATTTCTGTATTCATATTTTAAGATAACTTGGGATCA
The DNA here is from genome assembly GCF_000956105.1 of Propithecus coquereli. NCBI lineage: Eukaryota > Metazoa > Chordata > Mammalia > Primates > Indriidae > Propithecus > Propithecus coquereli. The sequence goes on along the minus strand of NW_012148252.1, from coordinate 1,995,601 downwards.
TACTGTATTCTCGGCTTTGTATACTCATTTTTTTCATTTAATGTAATGCCATAGACATTTCCTTATATCCTTAATTATTCTTAGCATGAATTTTAAATAATTGTCCCTCTTATCATCATACTATGATTTATTTAAACATTATCTTAGGGGACATGGTGGAGGATACTGTCAGCATTCAGAATCAACATAAGACACTCTGCCTTCACCGCACCAGCTGTGGCCTTGGGCTGCATTCCCATGTCACTGCCTCTGAACTGACACACCATTATCCTTTACAAAAGGATTTGCAGTTAAAGTGCCTAAAAATTGTTCATAATTGTTTTAAATTTATGTTTCTTTAATGATGAATGAGTTTGAACGTCACTTTACCTGCTATTAGCATTTGATCAATCCATTCTTCTTAAATCAGTTTTTCAGGGTTTGAATGTTAATTTATTTGAATGGATACATATCCACGTTGCTCTGTTGAAAAAAAAGTTATCAATTATTGTAGAGAAAGCAGATCTGCTTCAAGGAAGTGATGATGTTTCATTTGCATAATCAAATAAATTGCATACTTACTTGTTTGAGGGCAAGTATTCCAAAGTTACCTATTAAGTGTGATCAAAGCCATCTGAAGATATCCAGATGAATAAGGTAGAAAAATATTTATGAGAAAAAAAGCAGAAGTCCAATGAGCTGCCAAGTGCCAGGAAGTTCCTATTAGGATCTTATTAAGATGTTATTTAGAATAATTGAGAATCGTCAGTTTCGTAACGGGGATAACAAAGGCACAGGAAGTACCAGATGCCCAGTCTACTGGACAATGTGGTCAAGTTTACTGGGCTATGCATGGAAACCATGGAAAACAGCCTATGCTCAGTCCTAACAGCCACCTCCCATTTCAGTAGGTCATTTCATTAATAAATTTGGCATAAAATTATAGTTGATTAATTTTTGAGTGGGAGGAGTTTATTTAAAAGACTAGCTTATGGTCCTTGCTTTCACTCTTTAAAGGAAGAAAGATGATGTTTTCTGAGGGCTTTGAAAGGCTTTGAAAAGCAAGGGTCACTCTTGACAGCTGACGAAAGATATCAAGGGTGAGCACAGCCATTAGGCAACTTGTTTATTTTTAGAGTCGTGAGGAAGTCACAGGTCTCTTTAGGGACTGGGTACTGGTTGATGTCATGATGTTTTCTGAGCACTTAGATCAGAGCAGCTGGGGCCAGGAGATATAATAATACCTGAGCCCAAGTTCTTTGTATTGATACTGTCTTTATGTCAATGAAAGAAAGAAGGTGAAGAAGGCAATTTCTACTTCTTCTAAAGTTAAACCAGGAGTTTACCACGTATATTTTCCCAGGGGTTGAAAAACCATTATATATGACCTGAGAGCAATGAATATTTCTGTTTTGCTTACATTTTTAATTATAAAATGTAAAGGACTGTTAACCTTTCAGTAAGAACAAATGTTTGATTTTGCCTTTTGGCCTGTGAAGCCTGGAATATTTACTCTGTGGTCCTTTACTGAAACGGTTTGCTGATTCTTGTGTTACACCATCCTACCATATCTGCGCTGTCGGCGTATTCCTATGTCTCTCTCAGGTCTCCCCACCTGAGTCTCTCTTCACCTAGTCCCCACCTCCAGTGATGCCCTGATGAGAAAGGTTCCCATTTGGAATGTCCATGTACCTGAGAATGAGAAAAGACATGAGGAAAGGAGCGGGAAAATTTTAGGTGAGCAATGCAAAGCAATGGAGGAGGGTAATACAAGAATGAGAAATTTATGAGATATTAGAAGCAAAACCCACCCCAACCCAGCTGGCTATGCAGCGGAGGCCATGAGCTTAATGGAGGAAAAGATGGTGATTGGTCTTCCAGTGCAACAGGGAGGGTGGAGGGCTGAGTGGGGAGTTTTAAAAGAGAAAGTAGATGGACTCAGAGAGACCTAGATACCGCTTGACTCTGTTAAAGATACTTGGAGAATATAGATTATACTTAAAAATAGCAAAACTGTGTAGGTCAGGCTTTTGGCTCAGGGGAGAGGAAAGAGAAGGGCAATGTCAGAGCTCAACAGCCTTGGAAACAAATGCTTTCCAGGCAGCTGAACGGCATGATCAGAGAATAAGAAATGAAGAAGAGAGCCGCAGAGGGTAGAAATTTCTGAAAGGGAAGAACTGGGGGAAAATGGAGATGGGCCAGTGAAACCACAGCACCCAGCAAGAAGTCAGGAGATGGGGGTTGCAGGTGTACACGACAGAGGTTTAACAAAAGGAATTTATTTTTATTTTGACATCTTTCACACCCACAGGAAAGATCCCTACTCCATCTTCCTTTCTAAATATACATATTCACTTCTTTTTTGCCAAAGCATCCAAAATAAGATTGCAGACGTCACAAGTTACTCCTAAATACATCAGTATGTACCTGTCAGGAACAGGGACAGTGCCTACGCAACCACAACCCATTATTATACCTGAGAAAAAATTACTAAGTCAGTAACATTATCAACGGAGTCCAAACTCGAATGTCCCCAATTGTCCTGAGGCGTAGCATTAGTCCTCCCCAATCTAGAAGAGCCTCGTGACCTTCCTCTGTTTTTTTTTTTAAGGTCAGGCTTATTGAAATGTAATTTACATATTATAAAAAATATTAAAAATTTTACTCTCTAATGTACAGTTCTGTGAGTTCTGATGAACATATACGATTGTGTTAGTACCATCAAAATCTAGATGTCTAGATATAGAAGTTTCATTCACTGCAAAATTCCTCATGTTTGCTTGCTGTCCACCCTTCCCCTGACTTTAGTCCCTGATAACCACTGATCTGTTTTCTGTCCCTATAATTGTGTCTTTTCCAGAATATCATACAAATGGAATCACACAGAGAGTGGCCTATCTTTATAAGTAACTGCGAAACTGTTTTCCAAAGTCATTGTACCATTTTGCACCTAAACATACAGCCTTTGCTTTTGTTCACTCTGCAGAGCCTTGAAGTAGTTGTTATCTGTGTGAGGGTTGGTCTATCAGTTTACTCCGTCCCCATCGTGTCAGAAGGGGAGCTCTCCCTATCTTCCTTAATATAATTATACTATCCTGAAATGCCGGTCTGAAAGTATAATGCTACTGATATCTTAAAATCTCAGAGCTAGAGATTTTTGAAGTAACCTAGAGTAACTTTTCTATTTACTAAAGAGGAAATGGAGATCCCTTGATACTAAACTCATTTATTCATTCACTCAACAAACACTTTTTGAGCACTTACTGTGTGCCATACACTGTGCTGGGTACTGGGACAGTAGAGATGACTTCCCCAGTGGCACCCAGCCCGTGGCAGAACTGGGCTGGAGTTTCATGTCTTCCACCTTCTAGTTCATTGCTTTTTCTGCCACTGCTGGGGAGAATGAGAGAGAGAGAAGGGGAGAAGGAGCCCCCAGAGCCTAGGCTGTAGTCATGAAAATGACCAAATTGTGGCAGCTTGAACCAGATACTGAGTTACAGCAGTCTTAAGATCTTACAAACTTTTTCTGCTAGGATCTTGGGCGCTTGAGCCATGTGTATAGGAAGGTTTCTTTAGAATCACTGTTGGTAGAGTGAAAGAAAGTGTGAGAGGTAACCCTAAACTACAAGGGCATCAAAGTTGATCTAAGAACACCTGTCTGATGCCCCTTGATGAACAGCATGCTTGAGGGTGATGGAGTTATTGTAATTTGCAACAAAAATAAATTGCCTGGATATACACATCTATTTTTCGGGCCCTGGATCTCGTCTAAGGAGTAACTGCCAGGCTCCTTCCCCTAGGTGGTGGATTACTTCCCGGCAGCCATGGGTTGCTGGTTTTCCTGAGTGCTTTCTGCCGCAAGGCTGGCTATGGCACCCTGCAGACAATAAATAAACCCTCCTGGATGCGGGGCTGGTTGAATTGATTGGGTTTGATTTCTTTCCATATGGAGACTTAGGAATTGGCTCTGTAAAAAATGGAGAGAGAGAGAGAGGGGAAGAGACATGAGAGTTTAAACCTCTTTGTCGGGCCTTTTCAATTATTCATGGAAAATCTATATACTCTGTTATCAGCTCTAAGCAAAGCAACTTTGTTGTTTCTATTGATCATGTAATTTATTATCTTTATTTAAACTCTTCGGGCAATAAATAAATAGAAAGCAGTTTGAGGGAAAGAAGCTTCTCAGAAGAAAGTAATTTCCCAGGAAAGTAGTTTAATCCTTTTGAAATTAGGCCTACAAACTTAAAGATAGTATCTGATTATTCTATGTGATCCCCTTTAAAAAAGTACATTGGTCTTGGTTTCTCTGTTTTAGCTGAAACCTTCCAATTTTCACTTCTCTCCTCCCCAAACTCTCTTTCCATTATGTTCATAAGTTAATTTACAAAGAAAACATACTAAAATGTATTATAGCTAGAAATAAGAAAGCTTCTATGAGTAACAGTCTTATTTCTCTATCTATTGGTGCTGAATACAATTTACTAAATCTCTTTAAACCTAATGTCTTTCATTGGTAAAACTGGGACACTAATGTTTCTCTTTCTACTTCATGATCAAATATGAAGATTATACAAGATAATAATGATGATGAAAACACTTTTCTATACTGATTCACTGTCCTTTAAATTATTTAACATCTTTTTTTCTCTAGGTCTTCTGATACCAAATCCAGCGTTCTTTACAATATAGCATGTGTAATGTTACAAAATTAGAGGGTTGAATGAGATAATCTCTACGTTCTTTTTCTGATTTAAAATTCTGATTTTATTACAGGCTTTCATATAGAGTTCTTCTCAAGCTGGAGACGCTCAATGATTTCTTTTGTGATTCCTGCTGAATCCTGGGTAAAATTGTTACCAGGAGCATCTACTTCTTCGGCAAGTGAGCATTTTGCCATCTTCGCACATTCTTATCCTGTCTTTGCAGGTCTGCTCTCTCTGCCTCCAGGTCCTCGCTGCCTGTGTTTATTGCAGAGTGCTGTACTTTCCCTCATCTGACTGATTCTTCCAGGGGGAACAGCCTTTTCTGTGCTCTGTGTTGCATTAGTGCACCTCACCTGCAGCCGCGTTGATTTCTTCTGTGCCTCCTGGCCTCACTGTCCATGGTTATGCTACATTGGAGTTTCTATTAGATTTACTCTGTCCTTTCCCCTTACTGGATAAATGTTTCCAAGTTTTTTTCATCAGTGAGAAATTCTTGATTTATGAACTGAATCCTTTTTATTTAAAAAAACCCTCAAAATATATCTCTTTCTTAATACCAACATTAGTTTGCTTCCTTAGAGTAATTTACAGGAACTTTAATAGGTTTCTGTATGGACATAAGAATGTCAACAGGTGAAGATCTAGCTCATTTTGAGGTGTGTGTGTGTAATTATAGCTATGTTCTTTACGCCTAAAGAATACAACATCATACCCCCAATATATATTTAATTACCTTTAAAAAGCCCCTGCATACCTTTATCTTGCCTTGTTTTTCAATTGCTCTCATTATCCTGAGGCAACACAGGCACTTTTGAATTTAAATGCATCTTTAACCAAAATCCTCATGAAGATTAGTAATAAGTGATACTGCTAAACCACAGAGAGCCCATGGCACAGTTTCCTGCAAAAGTTGCATGGTTCAGTAGAAAGATCACAGGTTTTGGAGTTAAATAGACTTGGGTTTGAATCTCAGCTTGGGTTTGAATAGCTTTATGAGCTTGGAAAAGTTGTTTAGCGTCTCTGTACTTTAATGTCCTTATCTTTAAAATTGGGCAATAATAATAATAATAATGCTCTCATTAATTTGTTGTGATGGCAAAGACACCTTACTCTTGAGTGAATAATCTTGCCAAACTGATTCATGGAGGACGAGAATTAGTTGCCATAGGATCAATTAGAGCTGACTGAGTAGATGGTGAACAAGGAGAAAAGAGAGGAAGGGAGTAGAGAGATAAGGAACAGAGAAAGACAATGAGAAAACCCTAAGCCTTACAGAATTTAGCAAAGGTAGAAAAACACGAAGGACCGACAGCCAGCACAAGGAGATTATGGTGGCTTTACACTCTGCGCCCTGGGCCAACTCATAGGAATGAACTTTTGAAGGAGGGGAAAGAGAGGGATAGGCTGAAGGACTGTGTCAGAATGGAGAAAAGGACAAAATGAAGTGAAAGAGGGAGAGAACAATAAAATCAGATGAGCAGAGAGCAAAGAGCAGCTAAGAAATGCTCTGTGGTTTTTTGAGTCCAGAAGAGGGAGCCGGAGGCAGACAGTGAGATATTTGTTCAAAGGGAGTTGTTCTACTGTTTTTCAGGAAGAGGCTGTGCTGAACCCAAAAATGTAAACACATGAATCAATATTGATGAAATCAGGAGTTTGGGGTGAGCTTCAGGTTAGCAGAGAAACAGTTAATTTTTAGAATATCTCATGAGGAAGATTGACTGCTGAGGGAATACTATGAAGATGTTACTTGGGCTGAAAACCTAAACAACTCTCCTACAAGGAAACTCTGAACAACCTGTTTATTCTCTTTACGAGCAGAGGACAGATGGAAGGAGATGTGACTTGTTCTAATAAATGTAGTGCCTCAGTTTAACATTCTTTTTAAGAAGTGTGAAAGAGGACTTTGGGAATGGACAGATGAGGTTAAGCATCGGCCAAATGCCTTTCACCGATGCTCAGCACAGGGTTCTACCCAGTGCAGGGGATGGCAGAAACACTTCACCCACACAGATTATGTGATTTCCTGAACATGGTAGAGCTAGGGCAACTCTTCTGCAAAGTGAACTAGAATGGCTGCCTGGGGCCTCTGAGGGATAAAGGATTCAAATTATGACCACGAATGGCCTAAAGTGGGATTGTAAAGTACTCAATCGTTGTACATACGTATGTTTCTGCTCCAGTCACAGAGAAAGAGTATAGAGTACAAAATGAGATCTCTTTAAAAAATAATCAAAGTTGAACATCAATGAATCTTATCTGCTTGTTTGTGAGAAGCCCATTCTTCTTTTGTTAAGTCCAAGAAACTTTAGGTGTTTCTTTAGTCCAGTGCGATCACAGAACCAAAAAATCTGGGCAGATTATAAAGTTCCCATTTTATCTCTTTCCTCCGTCTCCAGTCCCCTGAATTTCTGGCAGCTGCAGTTGAGGCTGTCTGCTGCAAGAAGCACAGTGGAAACCTGGACACGCGTGAGAACCAGCCTGCCCCTAGACAAAGGTGTGAACCGAGACTCTTCCTTCCCACTCTCATGAGGAATTTCTTCTGGGAGGCACTCTGTTGACCTCTCGACAGATGGCTTCTGTCTGGGCCACCCTAGGCCATCAGTCATATTCTAATAATTTGAACCTCCAGAGGAAGGGGTCCTGGTTCCTGCTCCCTTTCCTGTATCCTATATAAATTCCAGATGCAAACAGACGTAAGGGTATGGAGCCTTGGCTCACCGCACCTATGACTTTCAGTCAGATTAATGAAAGATAATACTAAAGTGAATGAAAGCCCCATGCTATTATAAATGGACTTCAGATTCCAGAAGGAGTATGAGATAGAGGAAATGAAATAGTGTTTAGAACCTCAAATGAGACCCAACCAAAACTGTCCCAGCCCTTGCCCCCAGTTCTGAATTCTCCTCTTTTACATCAAAAAGCAGAGAAAAGAGGAACTTCCAGGAGTGTCTTAGAGGACTCTGCCACTCTTCAAACAATAGGGGAGGAGCGGATGGAATTCATCCTAAGGTAAATCAGTTGACATCAACATGCATCAAAGAGAAAATGTAGCATCTATAACTAGATTCAATTTTCATAAGAACTTAAGCTAAATATTGATAAAGGAAATTTGTTTCTTACAAATGATTGGGGTTGACACTTTTTGCATGGGGTCAATAATTGATATGTCATAATATAGCTGAGTTGGAAGGTACATGATCATGGATGTCAATTATGGAGGAGAAAATTGATTTTTTTTCCCACAGGAGAAATATGAAAGAAAAAATACGTAGCAAAAAAAAAAAAAAAACAATGACATTACAAAGAGATTTTTTCCACTGTAGTTGATGAAAGATAATACACTTGGAAGTAACAGAAAGGTGTCTATGTGTCAGGTTTCAGTGTGAAAATGTCGGTTCTTAGTGCACTCATGGCCGAAAAATGACCAGACACACCAAAATTAAGCAAGCACGAAAATGAAGTTTATTGAGGAGAGAAAGATAGGATCACAGGGCAAGAGCAAGATATAGGCTTACAGAGCGTGATACGTATGTCACAGATGATGACTGGACCCATTGTCAGAGCAAAGGGAGAGCAAAAGGAAGGGTGCAAAAAGGGACTTGGTTATGGTCTGCGACTTGTTTTATAGTGCCCGGATTGGGACCTCCCTAGTGGCTCAGACACCACCATGGAACCACTTTGATTGAACAGTTGAGACTTGCATTACTACGCATGTGGGTTGTTCTAGGTCAATTTCTGGACTCTTCGGTACCTATGCTGCTTGGCCCACGGGCTGGAGAGTCCTCTGCATTCTTTTGCAGCTGATGCACTAAGTTATTTATGATTGGCAGATTTGCAGGGTATTTCCTCCTCCCTCAGGTATGGCAAGGATTAGGGTGGGGCGATTGCACCAAGGCAAAGTGCCCACTTTCATCCCTAGGAGACCCAGAATCCCTCACTATCTACCTAACATATGTATTTGACCATTTAGAATAACATGTAAGAATGTTGGGTAAAATAATTTTTTTAAAAAACTTACATTAATAATCTTGGTAGGAATTTCAAAAATGAAAATTTTAAAAATTTACATTTTAGAAAGAAGGGGAGTGGTAAAATGGGAAGCGAAATATTACATCTTTTGCTACAACGGTGTTCCCTAATTATTAAAATTAATTTCTCAGAGCTGGGAAATCTGGTAGAAATGCATAAATATAAACAATTTCTTGTTTGAAAAGGAAGGAATAAAAACTAAGACATTACAGAGGCTGGAGGAGGAGCCCTGATCCTGTTTTTAGCTATCCACATGAAGGTGCATTTAATAAAAGGATATAAAGGAAGTTTCCAGGGTGAGGGGTAGAGTCAGTAGCTTTAAAGAGTAAAACAGATATTCCGAATAGTAGCAGAAGCACTTAGCTGGGCACATAAAGAGGAGACAAATGAACTAACTAACCAAATACAAAGGTGAAGACAATGGAGCAGAAATAGGGGAAATGAAAGGATAAAGCAAGGAGCCTTCCAGTGAGAACCAGATGATGATGAGAGAGGTCAGGTGGCCCCAGAGAGGGGAGAGGAGCAGTGGGGAAGACTTGCGGATGAGAGTGACTTTGAAAGAGAAATGGCTGACCTTGGAACACTGTCAAGATCCTGGGAAGTTGCAGGGGAGGGTGGAGATAGAAAGGGAGGGAGGGGGGCTGTGTGATGTGATAGAGAAGAGAGTATTCATTACAAGAGAATGAAGCAACAATCTGGCAGCAGCAGGTATCACACTTCCTGGAGGGATGGAGATGATCACGTTTCTGAGGTACGGGATATTCAGAGGGCTGCATTCTTAAAAAGGTTTGAGGATTATCTGAACAAATCATTTGCTCCTGTTTTTAATGCCACGTGGGAAGAATATAATATGACCAAAAAAAAAAAAAACAAAACCCAAACCTAAGGAATATAAAAGTTATATTTTAAAAGGAGGAAGCAGATCAGAATTGGATATTTTTCATAAAGGTCTCCTAGATGCTAAATTATTTAGGTTAATATGCTATGAGGCCTAAATGAGCTGATACATATAAAATATTTAAAACGGGGCTAGTGCATAGTAAGTGCCCAATAAATGTTAGTTACTGTTATTTGAAATGTTGTTTTTCAATAAAATTTTATAAAGGTTTTTTTTTACTTCAATAAAATATTTTCTTTCTTTTTTCTCCCTTCTCATGGCTTCTTGTAAGTTCAACTTAACTAGGTGTTTCCTTTGTCACTGAATATTGTAAAAGAAGAAAAAACCCAGAAGGACTGCAAAAGCCTTGTCGTTAGTGAGGGTAGACCTCCATCGCTATTTATTGGAATTTACTTTTGAAATGTGTTTTGCAATAATAACACAACCTTATGATGCATCGTACTGTGGAATTTTAAGAGCATGAGCTGTGGTATTGTTAGGTAGATAGTTAGGATCTGACTCTGGCTCTTCCCAGGACAAGGGAAACAGCATCCTGCTTTGGTGCTGTTTTGAGCAATTGCTCCACCTGGGAAGGATAAGGGTGGGCACTCCCTGTTGGTGCTGCCCCACCCTTAATCCTATCCTGAGCAACTGCTACACCTGGGGAAGGAGGGAGTGCTTTATCAATCTGGGAATTTCCCAGCCCAGGCATGATAGGATTTAGAAAGTTACCTAGAGTAACCTGAGGGTAATTATTATGCCATTAGCTTGCATCTGCTTCATGGTTCACTGCCCTCAGGTGGGCTTTCAGAGGGGGAGCTCTTATA
>NW_012148252.1:1941454-1984286 GCF_000956105.1 Propithecus coquereli | reverse complement strand
AAGGTGGCACAGACCTTTTTTTAACTGCCTGTGAGGCCTTGAGTGAGTTCTAGAGAACTCTGATCTCCTCACTTTTGTGATTCTCAGCTTAATGAACTCGGCCTTGAAGCAGTTATAAACAATGGTCTGAGATCCGGGAGCACTGGTTCAGATCAGATCTTTGCCCCCAGGTTATTTTGTACAGAGAAAGTGCAGTGTTGAATGAGGTGAGGCCTGAGCAGTTTGGCTTCCCTATGGCCCTAACCTTTGCTCCTGCTAAGTTTCAGTCTCAGTGCCCTTGCTGGGCTATGCTTGGCTTGGGGTAGAAAATTCAGTTTTTTCAAATCCGAAAGGCTCAAAATTATTGGACTTTGAGGTAACTAAAAAAGCCTTTATTAGCAAAGCTGTATTTTCTGTATTCTGTGCTTTTAAACTGGACACTAAACGTATCTCTTTCTTATAGGACTTCATTGAAAGCTGTAAGAAATAGCCAAAATATGCCAAGATTCTGAAATTTTCCCATTTTAAAAATATCTTAATTTTGGCGAATACATTTTTTAAGTCCCAAGGTACATCAGGCAAACATTGAGCCACATATTTTGCATCTATGTAACAGAGGTTATCAAATTGCCTTCTGGAAAGAAAGGGGTCCTCATTTCTTCCCATCCTCCTCCCTCCATCCTATTGAAGTGCAGACGGATCTCAACTTCCAAGTTCCAGATATGAATTAAGTCAGGGTTCTGAAGTGCAAGATAGGGAAATCAATTCTGGCTTACTTACACAGGAAAAGATTGCATTCAAAGGACAGTGGGCAGCTCAACCAATTGCTTAGAGGATTGTTAGCGACCAAGGCCGAAAGCTGCACAAGGGAGTTGGGGAAAGTGAGTACAGTTGACCTTTGAACAACACTGGCTTGAACTTGTGTGGGTCCATTTAGACATGGATTTTCTTCCATCTCTGCCACCCCTAAGACAGCAAGACCAACCCCTCCTCTTCCTCTTCTTCCTCAGCCTACTTAATGTGAAGATGACAAGGATGAAGACCTTTATGATGATCTACTTCCGCTTAATGAATAGTAAATATATTTTCTCTTCTATATGATTTCCTTGATATCATATTCTTTTCTCTGGCTTATTTTATTGGAAGAATACCATATATAATACATACATACAAAATAGGTCTTAATTGAATGAGTATGTTATCAGTAAGGCTTCTGATCAACAATAGGCTATTAGCATTAATAGTTAAGATTTTGGGGAGTCAGCAGTTATATATGGGCTGGGTGTGGCAGCTCACTCCTATAATCCCAGTGCTTCGGGAGGCCAAGGTGGGAGGATCGCTTGAGACCAGGAGTTCAAGACCAGCCTGGGCAACATAGCGAGACACTATCTCTACAAAAAAATAAAAAAGTTATACATGGATTTTTGTCTGCATGAAGGGGTTGGTACCCCAACCCTTGTGTTGTTCAAGGATGAACCATATGTGGTATTTTTAGACTACAGTGGAGGCAGGTTTTGTGTTCTACTGAGATGTATAAGGAGAAAAATTTTCCAAATAGAGGATGTATTTCAGATGCTTGGTGGCCAAAATATGACAAATACCCAATACACAGGTGACTCTGCTGATGAGGCACTTTTCTCTTCTTCCTTATGTTCCTATTTATTCTTGCGAAAACTTCCTGTTGTGAGGAATCTGTTTATGTCTCTTCCTTGTGACCCCCAGGAACCAGACCAGCTGGATCACATACATATATTACAGACAAGTAAAGCATATTAGAGGAAAGTAGGAGGCTGAAATCAGTGAAGCCAGATTCTGAGACTTTCCATTGTTTAAGAAATTGATTAAACAATATCTCTTCAAATATTTCTACTAATATTAAAAAAGACAAAAAATTTTTGTTTTATTAATAGTATACTTTATGATAAAACCTTGAAGATGCAGTCACACTGTATCTGACAACATAAAGAATGCTCCTTAAAAATAAAAGTTTTGAAATAGAAACTGTTTAAATATAGACATCAGTATAAGGAACACCATTTATTCATCATTTAGTTTTAAATTGTTAAATAACTGCTTCCATTTCCCTCAATTCAGAGGCAACAATTCAATGCTTTCCATTAATTTAGTTTAGTATTTCATATCATTATATGAAATATATAAAATATGGCTATTTAAAATTTTTTTTAGGCATTATATATGGACTTCCCACCATATAAGATAAGAATGTGACTCCCTTTCACTTTTCCTTTCCTGTCACACTCTCCCTGTCGTCCTAATACATTGTGATTTTTGAGATCAGGTAGCCATTGCTTATGGTATGACCAGATAAATGCTGTCCACAGCTGAGCTAGTTGGGATTGTATGATTTCTTTTTCTTTCTTGTATAACTTTTTTTTTCCCTCTGAGGTTAATAACTATCTTTACTTTCTAAATTTTCTTTATACTTATCTTTACTTCCAAACATTTAGTTGTTTATCTAAATCTCCTCTCAGATGTTAGACATTCTATCAATGCCATCTTTAGGAAGAAATTTCTTCTAAAGTCTTGAACCTGCTATCTGCATTGTTATACTGTGGATTTCCTTTATCTTACTCTTCTTGGATCCTGGATTTTGTAATGGCATTCTCTTTCTCTTTTTAAATTTATGTTCTCCTTTTGGTGGCACACATGCCTCAGTAGCGTCCTGGAAAATGGTGCTTAGATGGAAAATATTTGACTAAAAAATTATATGACTAAATATGTCATTCTCCTGTGAGCTGCACTGATAGCTTGGCTGAGTATAGAGTTCTATTTCTAGGTTGGAAATAATTTTCCCTCAGACTTTTGATGCATTGCTCCACTGTCAGCTGGCTCCAGTGCTGCTGTTGAGTAGACTAAAGTTGGCAAACTATGTCCCTGTGGTCTATTTTTTGTGTGGCCCATAAGCTATAAATGGGTTTTACATATACGTAAGGGCTGTAAAAACAAATGAACTGACCAGAAAAGCCAAAGAAGAATATGCAACAGATTGTGAAGCCTAAAAATATTTACTATCTGGCCCTTTGCAGAAAAAGTTGCCGGAGTAGTATTCCTGGAGTAGACCAAAGCTGTTTTGATTTCTAATCTTTGTATATGATCTTTTTTTATTTTTTTTTCTTCCTTTCTGGGAGCTTGTAGAACCTCTCTTTGAACCTGGAGTTCTAAAATTTCTCAATGATGTATCTGTATATGGTCATGTTTTTATCCATTTTGCTGGGCTCTTCCATTCTGGAAACTCAGATCTTTTTGTACTGGGCAATTTCGCTGAACTATTTATTTGATAATTTTCTCTCTTCCCTTTTCTCTGTTTCTTCCTGGAACTCCTATCATTTGGATGTCAGACTTTCTGGATTGATGTTCTAATTTTCTTATCTCTTTTCTTTCAATTTTCAATTTCCTACCCTTCTATTAAGTTCTAATTCTTTTTAATTTCTAAGGGACCTTGGTTGTTCTCTGAAATGTCTTTTTCTGGCATCTTACTTTTTTTTTAAATGAATGTATCATCTCCTATCTCTCTGAGCATAATACTTACATGTGTTTTTAAGTTTTCTTTCTCTTAGGAAGATCCTGTTTCCTCCAATTTGCTTATTTTCTGCTTGTTTGCTTTGATCTCTGTCTTTCAGATAAGGGTCTTTCCTCAGATGTCTGGTGTCATCGAGTTGCCCGTTCATGTTTGGAATGGGGCACGGCAGCCTGATGGGAAGTCTGAGTACACAGGTGGGGCCTGCCAGGTCTGGTGTTTATTGTAGGGGTATCTGGCTCTGGGCCACCTTGTTGGGGAACCCCCCAGTGTAATGATCTTGTCTTTTTCTTGGAATTGTCAAATTCTCTAGAGAAAATTCTTTCAATGTCTTAGGTGAAGGACGATAGACTTCCTATTATATAACCATCATTCTAGGAACCAAGTGAGGGAAGAGGACTGTGCGTTTCAGAATGCAACATAGAAAACTTTCCTAGCCCTGTTTTTGATATGATTCCTTCTGTGCTGGATGTCTCCCAGCTGAAAGACCCTCTGTTTTACCTTCTTCAGGGAATCAACTTACAGTTCTCAAGTAAGGTGAGGAGGGCAGCCACTATGCTACTCAGAGAGGGGCAGGAGTCTGAGCTCTAACTGCCTTGTAAGTGACTTTCAACCCACCCTCCTATTTTAGCCCTGCTGCCACCTGTACTTCCCATGCTTTGTGTTGCTAGCGTCTGGGGCCCACAGACAAAATTGAGCTGTTTTTCTGCTTCCTCATGGTTGCATAGGATTCTCTTTTCTTAGTTCTTTGAAGTCAGAAAATCCCATCTGCTTTCCAGCTTCAAAAATTTGTTTCTGTTGTCTCTTTTCCCATTATCTTTTTCCTTTTAGAGTAATACCTTAAAAATACATTTGTTATCATTTTATTGAGGTTCAGGGGAAATGAAAGTAAATGTGTGTTCTTAATCTGCCATCATCCAGTTTAAACAAAGCTTAACATTTTGCCATATTTGCTTAACGATTTTTATTTCTTAAGAAATAAAACATTGAAAAGTCAGTTGAAACTCTTTTCCAAGCTCTTTTAAGTTTCATTTCTCTCCCTTCCTCTACCAAGGTAACCACCATTTTGAAGTCAATTGATATCCTTCCCTTCCTCAGTGGTCTACCTTTCATTTACATGTATATGTCCCTTAACATGCATAGTTGTTCCACAGGTTTTAAATTTCAGATAAGTGGTGTGATATGTAGCTTTCTGCAATATTAAATATCTGAGATCTATGTGTAGTGATAGATTTAGCTCTAGTTCCATCATTTTCACTGCTTAAGGATATTTTGTTGGAGGAACACTGTCAAACTGCTCTCTTGTGTTTCCACTAATTTTTAGTCCACACTAGCCCTATATGGGAGCTCCCATTTCTCCATGTCTTCTCCATTACTCTATGTGGTATTGTAACATGTTCTTTAAATGTTAAGTTATGATAACATGGGTTATGTTTTCTGTGCACTGAGTGGCACAAAATATGACATTAGAACTCTATCTTTTCAAGAGTCAAAGTAAAGCAGAAGGTAATATTGAGTCTGGGGACACCCGAATTCTATTTGGCTTGACCTCTGTACCTGAATTTTCTGAAATTCTCTTTGATCATGACGACCTCTATTCACGATAATCCTATGCTTGTTCTTAAATGAACAAAGTCTGAGATGAAATAATTTTGAGATTTTGGTATGTAATGTAGGGAGAGTGTAAAAGTAGGCTTCAGATGGTGATGCTGGTTCTAGAAGTTCTACTCTCTATCATTATCTCTCACCTTTTAGGTTCTGATGCCAAGGTACTCATTAATCAGTGAACCACGGCTAGGGGACCAGCTCTTAAGAAAAGGCTTGCTGTTTGACTTACACTTCCTGGTGCGATCGTGTGTCCAGAGAGACAGCACAATCTGGCTACTGTGATAGCAAGGGCTGTGTATAACCTTTATTAACACGATCAGCTCACCATTGCTCAGGGGGAAATATCTTCCTTCGCAGAGATTTCCTTCCACTTTTCTCATCTTAGTTAGGCAGGGCTCTGCTAGCAGAATGTAGCAGAAAGTTTTGACATGGCTCACTTATATTTCAGCTCTTTACTCACTAACAGAAATGTAGTCTCAAGGCCTCTGGGTATTTTGCTAATTTGTTTTTGCTCTTTCAGAGATCACTGAAAAATGTCTTTCAAATTTAACATATACTTGAAAACGTGCAAGGAAGTGAAATATATGAAAGTTGAACTACAGAGAAACCTTATAAAAGAACCTCAGTTGTAAAGAGCAAAAAATATTTTAAATGTCTTAATTACATCTTGCCTTCTGTATATAATCTTTAAGCATTGAATTTCCAGCATGATTTAGATGCTCTTTCTTTTTTAAATGTTCCTTTCCAACTGAACACACATTCAGTTGGCTTATGGCCAGAAAGAATTCAATTCAGGTTAATGATTTTCCACTATTGACATGCCTGATGAGTTCCCTCTTTGTCTCAAACAAATTAAGTGTGTGAGACCTATGCATTTTATTGCTAGTGTCAGCCGTTTTATATTTACTATTGTAAAATAATAGGTAAAAGTACCAAAAAAATGGAGTAATTGCATAAATAATGCTGTATACACAAATACAGCAAGCCTGTTAAAGTGGAACCATTGGCTGGGAGGTAACTTGGAGAAGTCATTTGTCACCTGAGATATGAATGTCTAAGCTTGGCATGGAAATATGGGAATACATTAGGATGACACACACACACACACACACACACACACACACACACACACAATAAATATGTTAATTGCTTGAAAACTGAATACATGAATGTTGAGGCCATCTGGACTCCTACTGTCTCATCCTTTTATTCCTTTTTGATCTTCTTAAGCTCTGAGTATTTCCTTTTTTAATTATTGTATTTCCATGACAGAATCTATTCTTATTTCTGCAATTGTAGATGCCATTTACTTAGAAGTTTATTTGATTGTCCTATGTGTATTATCCCATCAACCTCTTGTGAACTGTAGGAAAAATTGAACTGAAGGGATTCACAAATGAGCATGTGAGATCATCAGAGCGTATTGCATCCCAGAGACTCAGGAGAGGCTGCTGATAGGATGTTAATTTTTTTGACTCTTGGCTATAGAGTGTCAAGCTTAGGAAGCCTTAAAGGTAAAACACTGGAGTCCTAAATGCCCAAAGTAGCACAAATGGATAGCATTTTAAGTTTCTATAGGTATAATAAAATATCCTCCAACAGTCTGGAAGTAAAACAAGTAAGATTGCTATCTGAGAGTTAAACATTTAAAACACACATGTAATAATTTTTCCTATAAGAAAGAGAATGTCTCCCTTGTCTATAAAATCAGACAGAAAACTTACTGAAACTATTAACATCAAAAGAAAGTCTATGTCAATCAGAAAGGGTGTTGATCAGCTAAGAAAGCCTAGTATAAGGAGGACATAGGTGTGAAGACGGCTAAAACCATTCTGGAACAGAAGAGTAAAGAAGAGCAAACACGAATGTGAGCAGGAACCTGTCTGACCTATCTGGTTTGATGATCTCATTGTAGAGAGGAATACATTACGTTATTTCAGCCTGATTCTATTAATTAGACAACTCATGAAACTAACTCTCTTTGTTTTGATTTGTTTACCAAGTTACTTTGTCATAACCCTTTGGTTCCCTGGGTAGTTAATGTACCTATAGGAAGAGAATGCCCAGATCAGCGGTCTGAGTGTAGGGGGCTCTTGGCATTTTATCTCCTGTAAATAAATAAATTGGTATTATAGTTTCAGGTATTACACTTAAGAGTTCAGTCAGTATGAATCCAGCTCTGAAAAATTAATTCTAGAAAATTCACTAAGGCAATGCCACTCTGTGAGGCCACTTTTGACATAATCAGCTAGCAACACCCCCTGCCCCAGCTGCTCAGATCATGGTATTAGCTGAGCAAGTGCACCCATTGGCCACAAGTCCTCAGGCCTTAAGGAGGATAATGCAGCTGGGAAAACTGTTTTTGAGGCATGATAAAAATCTAGCTCTAGCTCTTTTTCCCTAGGGTCAATATGTGCTGTATGAACCTTGTCTCATTGTCAGACCTCCACCGTTCATTTTTCTTCCATGTTTTTCCTGTTCCCGTTTTGGTTACTTCACTCACAGACTGTTTCCACAGTACGAGCCCTCTTGATCTTGTCTCTGCTTCCTTCCCACGCAGTTGCCACTGTAACTACTAACTTCCAAAGAAGGACCCCTATTGGAAGAGCAAATGTCAACATGAGGAATTTTCAGTTCCCCGTCCCAGGAATTAGGATTGTGTGTGACTCAAGGAAGCCCCTGACTGATTCCTTGTATAAGACAAGTTGTGAAGGTCCAAGTACGGGGAAAAGCTCTTCAGTGGGAGACTTCTGTGGTGCAAAATGGAAGGCAAGAGGCAGTAAGAACTTGTGGCCAGCCTAAGGCAATGGCTGCTCCATTCCAGCCATTCCTATTAGGGGAGACCATGCATATGGAGCCAGATCAGTGAGACATATTCTTTCTAGACAAGTGAATACCTACTGATTTCTTCCTAACATGATCCAACATCACTAGCATTCTTCCAGGTTTCTTCAATATTCTAAACAAAACAAAACAAAAAAGAAAAGGTTCTCATGATGATAAAAGTAATCAATCAAGCATATCAGAAAACATAACCTTTTCCAAATAATGAAAGATCACAAATCACGTGTCAAAAATATGCCAGATGCTAAAATTAGGCAATTTTTACCTTGACTGTTTAAAATGGCCAACCTTGATATATAAGCCCTGCGTCTGTCATTGGGTTCCGTCCCCCCACTTTGGTCTTTATGGGTGAGATCAGAAAAGTGAAAAGTGTAAACTGGGTGCCCCATCACATGACACAGGGATCAGACCCAGGTGATGAATTTCAAGTGCAGGTGCAGTGCTGGTTCTGGGGCAAATTACTGACCTTTGGGTTGAGGGGCTGTGGTTTCGCATTCACATTATATTCAGGCACCCCAGTCTTTCTTTATTGGCAAAATCTCAGGATTTTTAGTAATAAAACAAAAGTGTGTGTGTCTTGGTTTACACGTAATTGAGATGGCAAAAAATGCATGGAGGTTGGTCTTACTAATGCCACCATTCATTCAAAGGGTCTGTGATTAAATGGATAATGAAGTCTTCCAAGTTTGATGTCTGGGACTTATTGCCACTGCAAGCACTATCCCTCCTCAGGAGGTCACCTAAACATATTGTCCTTTGCTATGTCCCAAGCTGTCCACCTGGGATATGTGAGCTGCTCAGCAGAGAAGCGGCTCTGAACTGAGAGTTTGGGAGTTTTGGAGTTGGGCTTTAGGGACAGAATGCCCAGCCTGGGAGCTGCTCTCCCTTTCTTGAGAACTGTGTTCCCCTGGCTCAGGACATGCATGTGTGTGGGCCCCTGGCACCATATCTTTATACATGGCCCAATTTCCTCCATTCCTCTCCCCTACAAGACATAGAGGATATTTGACTCAAGTTAGGCAATCCGAATCTCTTTCCTGGTAATGAGGGAATTTGAACCTAGAGAAGTAAACTCTAGAGTGTTGGCCAAACCCACCATCTGGATGAGAAAGAAAGAAGCCTGTCTTCAAACACAGAGAAGAATAAAGAGTAAAGAAGCAGAAAAGGTCAGAGACAAGAAACATAGAGATTATTTCTTAAGATTCTCCAATTTTCCAGTTGCTAGATTCTGTCTCTTATGAAGATCTGGTTATGTTTTTGCCTTTGGGATTAATGATACACCTCTGTGTATCCTTATAATAAAATCCTCCTTTTGGTTTAATGGTTGATTTAGTGACTTGTAACTCAGAGAGTCTTAATTAATAGAAAGGAATAAACAGAAAATGACTATCAATGTTTTAGTCTTTCTCTCTAAGTGTCATTTCAGTCTGGGTAGACATTTCTAAGTAATTCATCTGGATCTCCAATTATATTATAGTTCAACCCACAAATCTTCAATGTTAACCAAATCTCACAAGAATAACTAAAATCTCCAATAAGAATTTCGAATAAGTAAATCCTCAAATTGAGAGATGAATGTAGTTATGATGAGCATATTTCCTTGAATACAACAGAAATTCTTTTTTAAAAAGTTCTGTCTTCAGAAAATTGGGGCATATCTTCAAAGCAACATGTTCATTTTAAATGTTTTTCTTTCTAAGAAGCTGTTAATAATGCAATGGAGCATCTGATAATCTAGGATATCTCAGAATCAATGAAATATAGCATATTATTATAACACCCTTCAAGTCCTCTTTTAATATTCCTGGATTTCCAGATTCTTAAACGGTAAGAAATGGCTGACCTACTTTGAGGACGCCTGTCAAAATGATTGTGCTTGTGGAATGGCTGGTTTTATTTCCCCAAGACATCTAATTTGACCTGGGCAAAGTTTTCTTGTTAAACAATAAATACTTTTCTTTTTACAAAGTAAGGCAATAAAAGTGGAGTCACCTGGTTTGCGGGGGCTGCACCTATCCTCGAGCCCTTGCCACTGGGAGAGAGATGACTGCCTTTCCGGGCCTCCTTTGGGGTCTCCCACCTAGTGAGTCTATGCATTTTCATTTTTGCCTGGCACTTGGATGGTGAAACAAAAAACACTTTTGACTTTTTCACTGTGTCATTTCCTTGAAATTAGAAAAAAAAAATAAAGAAAACCTCAAAAAGGATATTATTTAACAACAACCACCCTAACAATTCTTTACTATTGAATGGTTTGGTCCTTAAATAGATGCCTCTTACCTTTCATTATGTAGAATTGCCTCTTAGAATAGTTGGTGATTTAAATACATAAAACCACTAGAATGAGTAATAGAAAAATCAATTTCTATTCTTTCAGATTAAATAAACCTGCTCATGAAAAATATTTTACATGGATACTAAAATGTACCTAGAGCTATCTTTTAGGGAGAAGGGGGTCAGTAGACAATAGCAGATCAATCTTTTAAAGTAGGTGCTTTCTGTCTTTCTCTTTGTGGGAAAGTTGATCTCAGGCACCTGGAAATACTTGGATCTAAGTCCGCACTCCATTCCAGAGTGTTGCAGGGGAAAAATGGTGGGCTTTGAAAGCAGAGGGGCTTTTTATGAAGACTGGCTTCTGCATTAACTGGCTGTATGTTTTTACACCATTTACTTAACCTTTCTGGACTTCAGATTTCTCAGCTGTGGAATGGTACATGTTACTACTTATCTTTCAGGATGATCACATGGATTTGAGAGAGTGTGTACAAAAATCAC
The DNA here is from genome assembly GCF_000956105.1 of Propithecus coquereli. Classification (NCBI taxonomy): domain Eukaryota; kingdom Metazoa; phylum Chordata; class Mammalia; order Primates; family Indriidae; genus Propithecus; species Propithecus coquereli. The sequence continues at coordinate 1,973,542 of NW_012148252.1, read as the reverse complement.
CCCAGGTTGCTGACCTGTGCACTGGCTAGCACTTAGTAGGGAACTTCTGTTGTCTTCACTGCCATTGTTGGCAACTTAATCACCTGCAAGAGAACTACCTTGGGCAGCGAGTATCTTGTACCATCCTACATGAAGTCAGTCTTTTCCAAACAATTACTATTCCCTTGCATACTTGATAGAGGAGAAGTTGTAAGTGTTACTTTAGTGCTTAGTTACAGACAACACAATCCTCTTTAGCAAGTTCAAGCAGAAATGAATTTATTGATAACGTTAGAGAGCTCAGAGGGTCACTGGAAGGCTGAACAGCATCCTGGCTGAGCTTGCATTTCAGGAACACACTGCAAAACTGGCCTGGAGAGGGAGGGTTGCTGTCATCACCAACCCCAGAACCAGGTTTATCTGCTGCCATCAGGGTTCTTTTGTCATGCCCTCACCCCCAAACCATGCTGTATCTGCCATGATCAAGAAGCTACCAGCACCACCAAAAGCTCCCCAAATTTTCCATCAGCACCAGCAAAGTGGACAAGCCATCTCTCACCCCTCCTTTCACATATTGCTTTAGAATCGGTCTCCTATGGGTGGGTCTGGGTGATGGTACCTACACTGCAAGTCTGTTCTCTAGATAGCAAACAGGGTTAGTTAATTGGCATTTTTCTTTTCTTTTTTTTATTCTATGTTGAGAAGGTGGGATTCTCCATGCAGAGAATTATCAAAAGATTTTGGTAGCCATGAGTGACAGGTATCTACTCTAATGTCTTAGGTGCGTTAGAAGCATCTTACTCCTATTTCACCAAATTGTCAGGGCAGGAAGGCAATCCTTGTAATCAAAGAGATGACCACTGCCATCAAGATTCCAGGGTCTGCTTTCACTACTTTGCTGCCCTGGTTAGCAAGAGACAAATGAAAAACATCACTCATGTCTTGTGCATTTTATGATTTACAAACATCTTTTCACATTATTGTACATTTTTTCTCACAAAATCCTAGAAGGTGGTCATCATTAGTTCCATTTACATGAAGAAAATCGATGACCCAAGAAAATGTACTTTGCCAAAAGTCATCCAGCTGGTAATTGCCAGATCTAAGAATGCAATATAAGTTTTATCCAAATAAGTTGTTTCTAACTCAAAACCCATGAATGGTTAATAAAACAGACTTTTGAGCTGATAGATTTGGATTCAGAGCCTAGTTCTGCCATTTATTAGTTTGCTACTTAACGTCCTTGAGTTCAAATTTTCTTATTTGTAATGTGAGAATGATGATAATATCAGCCTTGTAAGGTTATTGTGATGATTAAATTAGATAAGATAGACACAGCCTCTATACAGTGTAACAGTGGGCAGCCAATGAAACATGTGTGTTATCATTACTGTTATTGAGATAATCATTATTTGTATTATATCACACAGCCATGACTACAGGGCAAACCAAGCCAGGACAGCCCCTGCAAACTTGCCATCGAATGCCAATCCAGGAGGAGAGTTTTTTCCAGCTCTATTTTATTAAAAAGAAAAAAAGAAGTTGAAGATCAGAGTGGTTAAATGACCTGTTGAAGAAACTCAGAAATAGATATAATTCCACGGCTTTGGATTCAGAATGCTTATTCACAAGGCAAGAGCTCAAGGCCACGCCTTCCTCTTTTACATTAAGGCTGACTCTTTCGCTGCTAAATTGGTCTTGGTTCTTTAGACTTGCACCAAAATTAATAAAGGTCTCCTTTCCTAATTGTATAATCAAAATAAATTATGTCTACAAATTAGAAGGCAAGGAAACTGCACGTGCATTTTGGGTGCCCTGATAATGTCCTGCAGTAAATTGTTTTCATATAAATTGCATGCTTAATTAATCGCTTTCAAAAATGCCCGTGTATTTCCCTGCAAATACATCTCTGCCTGCAATTCATAAAATGCAAAGACAAATTAAATTGCCGATCCTCATATAAAACTGTCACCCTTGGTGTATCTTGGCTGCGCTCAGTCATTTTGCCCTCTTTCCAGCGAGTGCAATAAACCCGGTGAGCCTCTCCCTTTCTCAGTTGCCCCTGGGTATCTGATTCAACAGATTTGAGGTCTCTCCTAAATTACAGCCAGACGAGGCAATAAACCTTGTCTGCGTGCTACAACTGATCGCATTGAAAATCTGGCTCGCTCAGGTGACTCCTGAAACCCCTCTCAGACTGAAAGACAGCTTGAGGCAGTGATCTTTTTACTTATTTTTATTTTTAAAAATAAATAAAATTAAAAAGATATATCCAGAAATCCAAAACAAAATACTTACCACGAAATGCATGCATTATTTTGTTTTGAATAAAATATAGAAGAGAATGAAAAAAAATTGCCTTCCGCAATCCCAATACTCAGATATAATCTCGGATCATCACATTTTCTTTGAAAAGAATATTAAATGTTAGAAAAATTAAAATAATCATTGGCCAATTTAGATGATTTGTTTAGGAAATTGTTTTATTTTTAGAGATGAGTTTGGGCTTGCATAATTTTCATTAGATAGAAAATTTGTCCTCTATTTTGAGCTCCCACAGACAGCATGCCTCAGTAGGCAAAAGTTAATGTTTAGAAACGACCCTGGTACGGCCCACTTGCTGCAAACACTTCTGCTCTGCTTCCAGAAAGGAATTGTGCTAACAGAATGTGAAGGAAATGCCTTGTTAGATATTAGAATGTATTTATCTGCAAGAATTCAATGCCTGAAAGTTTTGTTCTTAGGAAAAGATTTCAACAAATGTTCTCATTTACAGAATCCCTCCCCTGGGGTCCCCCTTTAACACAGGAGAAAAGAAAGTTCCCAGGTGACTCCTCTCAGCTCAGCCAGCGTTATGTGGGCAAGAGGGCCCCCAATAGAGTAATGCTCACTAGCTGGCACAGCTAGTCTTTAGCTGATAATCCTTGCAGCCGGAGCTCAAGGGCTTGCCTTTTGAAAGCAAAGAAAGCACAAGTTAGAGGGGCTGAGATGGCCTAATTTGTGGGGTGTTTGGTTTGGGGTGCCTACTCATTCCTGTGAAGACCAGGGTGGACTTTTTGTTAAGCTAAATTATAACAGAAGAGTCAAACTGAGGGTTAAAATCTATTGAAGTGTTATTTCCAGGGATAGGCAAAACCAAAAATCAAACCAAAACTGAATACCTTGCACTGATGCATTTTTGCAGGTGTTATGAACTTGGCCTTGCCTTCTGGGCCCAGCGCTGACTCAGGATGCATCATGGGAAATTCACTGTTAGCAGGAGCTCAGCTCCTCTCTCAAATAGCAGCATCTGAGCTGTTGCTTGGAGTTAAGAAGCTGCTATCTCCACACTCTGACAACTTTCCGGTTGACTCAGCAGCTTTGGAGGTAGAAATCCTCTCAGGCTATACAAAAGCCAGAAAAAGAAGTTGTCTTTAAGCTAATTCTGCTGTGGGCCCTACAAATGTACTAAAGTGAGAGAAAAAGTGACCAGAGGAAAATACTGAAACCAAATTACATATAACTCTCATTCCTTCTCATTCTTGCATAACAGAAAAATAAAAACAAAACGAAAAAATAAAACATTACTATCTCAATAAATTATGCTACTATAAAGTGTTCGTTTAAAAAATATAAATATTTACTCATTTGGGGTATGTCATGAGGTGTGCACACACACACATGCAAACACACCCGAATAGTGTTGATTCTTGATAGACTGATAAAACCAGCAAAATTCGTATTTGATATTTTTCTACATAATTTTGTTTTTTGTCATTCCTTTTTTTACTAGGCTTGGTAAGCCACTGTTTCTAATCTTTCCTTCTCTAGATATTATTTCCCATTTAGGCTTGCTTTTTGTTTAATGATGGTAAGTAACCTACAGATGAAATGAATGTTCAATGCAAATGTGCTCTTTGGAAACTTTAAAATTTGTGAGTATGTCTATGAAGATCCCATGTAAAGAAGTTCCTGCAAAGACCACACTAATGCCCATATACCTCCAAGTGATTTTGAACTTGTTAATGTGGGTACTTGTTACAATCTGGACCGTCAAGCCATATAAGGGTAAAATGATGTAATTCTCTTTAGGAGAGAGGTTGCTGTCTTTCCATTCTCCCCTTTTTAGGGTATCTCCTTGAAAACTTAATAGGCTCAATAAGAAGCCTGACTTTTTGATTTTATATTTCAAGGTCATGGGCTTTCTGATCCTTGGAGCTGTAAACACATACCTCCTAAATTACTCCTTCCCAAGGTATACACGACACAATTACAAGGTACATCTATTTATCTCTCAAGGAGATAAGAGAAATTTCCATTGTTCTTTTCTCTCACTTTACTGTATACATTTTTATGAAACTCCTTTTCAACTTCGTAGTAACTTTTGTGCTATCTTACATGTGTGGAAGTCTGATAATGCCTATTCTTTAATAATAATGCCTGTTCTCTCTTCTGTATTGGTATAAAGGAGTCTTCTGTTAGCAGGATTATTTCATTTCCCCAACTGCCTATAGCAGCTTTCTAAGTATAGCTATGCCTATAGGCTTCTGGGTACTTCTTTAGAAAAGAGATATTTGAGTGCAGAATGGTTAATATTACATGCATTCAGATGGATAGAGTTGGAAATACATCCCTGTGGTTACCAGTGACTGCTGGCAGGCACTTATATTTTGGAAGGAGTGGCAATACCTAGGATTTGTCTGGGGTCTAAAAAGAACCAATGTCTTAGAAAGTTGAGATTTAGTCATTTTTGGTGCATAGTAGACACTCAGTAAGCATTTCTTCTCAGTCACTATAGATCAAAGTTTGGCACCTTGACGGCTTGAATGTGGTGGTGGAGGTGCCAGGTAGGAATGGACTGTTTTTTGAGCACATGTAAGACCTCCCATGAGGACTACTGGAAGTATGTGAGACAATAGGGGATTATTTTATGGGAGGCTATAGCTATGTGTTAGCAAGTGGAGGCCAGAGTCTATGACACGAGTTGTTATTGTCACTGTAACTGTTATAATACTCTCAAGTATATAGGCCTAGGTGAATTTGTGTTTCAAAAGCAAATATTACATTTCTATTATCCTCAAGGAACTAAAAGTAGACCTATCATTTGATCTAGCAATCCCACTACTGGGTATCTACCCAAAGGAAAAGAAGTCATTTTATCAAAAAGACACCTGTACTTGAATGTTTATTGCAGCACAATTCACAATTGCACAGATGTGGCATCAACCCAAGTGCCCATCAATTCATGAGCAAATTAACAAAATGTGGTATATGTATGCTATGGAATACTACTCAGCCACGAAGAAGAATGAATTAAGGCCTTTTGTAACAATTTGGATGAAACTGGAGACCATTATCCTAAGTGAAGTATCTAAAGAATGGAAAAACACTATATGTATTCACTATTATTAAATTGGAACTAACCAAAGAACACACATGTGCACAGAGGAAAGTAAAACTCAGTGGAAATCAAGCAGAGGGGAGGAGGAAGGAGGGGATAGGTGAAAACCTACCTAATGGGTACAATGAACACTGAGTGATGGGTACATTTATAACCCTTACTCAAGTATAAAAAAATTGATATATGTAATCAAGAACATTTGTACCCCTGTAATATTTTGGGGAAAAAAAAGAACACTCATGGCCAGGCATGGTGGTTCATGCCTGTAATTCCAGCACTTTGGGAGGCTGATGGAGGAGGATCGCTTGAGGCCAGGAGTTTAAGACCTCCCTGGGAAACATAGTGAGACTCCTTCTATACAAAAAATAATAATGAAAAAAGTAGGTGGGCATGGTGGCACACGCCTGTAGTCCCAGCTAGTCAGGAGGCTGAGGCAGGGGATTGCTTGAGCCCAGATGTTTGAGGCTGCAGTGAGCTATGATCATGCCACTGCACTCCAGCCTGGGCGACATAGTTAGACCCTGTTCCAAAAACACCAAACAAAAAAACCCACTAGTGATTCATGGGAGGAGGTCAAAATGTCAACACTAACAAAAGTTTAGAAGTTTATTTCAACCCTCCCGGATTTGAGGGGTTCAAGACTTCAGTGGAGGAAGTAACTGCAGATGTGGTAGAAATAGCAAGAGAACTAGAATTAGAAGTGGAGCCTGAAGATGGGACTGAATTGCTGCAGTCTCATGATAAGACTTGAGTGGATGAGAAGTTGCTTATTATGGATGAGCAAAGAAAGTAGTTTCTGAGGATGGAACCTACTCCTGGTAAAGATGCTGGGAACATTGTTGAAATGACAACAAAGGATTTAGAATGTTACATAACCTTAGTTTATAAAGCAACAGCAGAGTTTGAGAGGATTGACTATGATTTTAAAAGAAGTTCTACTGTGCTTTTTTTAAAATTGGAGTCAAAATGATGCTATCAAATAGCATCACACGCTACAGAGAACTCTTTCGCAAAAGGAAGAGCCAGTCAAAAATTCATTGTCGTCTTATTTTAAGAGATTGCCACAGCCACCCCAACCTTCAGCAGCCACCACCCTAATCAGTCAGCAGCCATCAACATTGTGCAACACCCTCCTCCAGCAAAAGATTACAACTTGCTAAAGGCTCAGATTTTTTTGCAACGAAGGATTTTTTAATTAAAAAAAGTGAAAATTTTAGCACTTGAACCCAGATTCCCTCATATCTGTTTAGAATAGTAGTAACAGGGTAAAAATTCAGGTTTCCTCAATTCAGGTTTCAAGGGCACCAGGCAGGCTGCCCTATTGTGCCTGGTGCCAATGAAAACTATATTCTGGATCCAGCAATCTTCCCTCTAGTTATAATATTTACCAAGAAGACTTGAAATCAGTTTTTTAAAGAGATGTCTGCACTCCCACATTTATGGCAGCGCTATTCACAATAGTCGTTATGAAATCAATCTAAGTGTCCATCAACAGATGAATGGATAGAGAAAATGTGGTACATACACAATGGAGTATTATTCAGCCTTAAAAATGAAGGAAATTCTGTCATTTGCGACAGCATGGGCGGAATTGGAGAACATTATGCTAAGTGAAATAAGCCAGCCACAGAAAGACAAATACCACATGCTCTCAATTATATGTGGGATCTAAGACAATCAAACTCACAGAGGCAGAATGTAGAATGGTGGTTACGGAAGCTGGGGGGGTGGGTGGGAGAAATGGGGAGATGTGATCAAAGGGTACAAAATCTCAGTTTGACAGTAGGAATAAATTTTGGTTTTGAGATCTGTTGCACAGCATGGTGAATATAGTTAATAATAGTATATCGTACATTTCTAAATTGCTGAGAGTAAAATTCAAATGTTCTCACTACAGAAAATGATAAATATTTGAGGTGATGGATGTGTTAATTAGCTTGATTTAATTATGCCACATTGTATTCGTAAATCATAACATCACTTTGTACCCCATAAATGTATACCATTATAAATTATCAATTTATAATAAAATAAAAAAGAAATAAAAATAATATTCTGAATACCCTTTTTCTTGGACTTTAAAATTTTACTTCTTTTTAACAGGGACAAAGGAATGTGATATCACCAAGATTCTCTAACTGTTGTTTCCAAGCCAAGATTTCAAGGGGAGCTAGTTCGTGGCTTTTACCTCTGTTTCTCTCACTCCCTCTCCACTCTCATCCCTTGTTAAAATCTATAACTCCTCCACCAGACACCCTAGAAACTGAGCTCTAAGCATCTGTTTTCTGTCATCTCAGCTGACAGTATATTTTCAGAACTCTGGAATTTCTGCTGTTGCTTAATCTTATATCCGGGAGTAGAATCTATGAGGCTAGAACAGGAAGCAAAGTCTGTAAACTCTCTGAGATCCTGTCCTAAATTTTGTCTTTCCGCAGGGTGAGCTGTCAAGTTTCAATCTGTCAGACTATGTGCCAGGTTCTCTGGGACTTGCCAGCAATAATGGAACAATGATTTCTCAGGCCTCCAAAGGTGGTTGCAAGTGGAGAGCTGGCTGGAATCTACAAAGAAGGTAGCTGTTTGTGAATGAGTCCCAGTTTGGGAACAGGATGTAGACAATCAGAACCAGACAATAGTGGAAATGCAGGAAGCATGGCACAAGTATAAAATTAATTGCAGGAGTTTTAGTTGCTCAATTGTGTAAGTCAGTTTTCCGAAGCTCATAAATTATTGCTCAGAGAATATGGAAGAGAAGAAGGCAAATTATTATTAGGCAGGGGTATCGCTCTTCAGACATGTAATCAATTTCAACTGGATTTTCTGCACAATATATAGAGCTGTTTTACATCCTCCGAGAGAGTGTTTCTTACTGGGAGTGGAAGTGGGTATAGGGCAAAAAGCACTGGCTTTAACATCAGGAAATTCAGGTTTTGTCATAATTATGACACTTCTTGGGCAAATGCTTAATTTCTCATGGCATCAGTTTTCTGATCCAGAAGATGGGAATGCAAACCATCGTATTATATATCTCCCAGCATTGCCCTGAGGACCAAATGAAGTTTCATGTGAAAGAGACATATGCTAGCAAAACAGCTGGGCACCAGCTATTGTTTCTTTATTGCTGGGAAGACCCAGGGAGCCTGGCATGAAGTTCAGCTGATTGAAACTTGACAGCTGCCCCCCACCTCTCTAAAAGGCAAGATTTGGGGCAGGATCCAAGAGAGTTTATAGACTTTCCTTCCTGCTCTAGCCTCATAGATTCTGTTCCTGGATATAAGACTAAGCGGCAGTAGGAATAGTAAACCGCTGTTCTCAAGTTGGTTCTGTGACATGTTGTGCTCATGGGTGGAGCTCGAACAGTCTCTTCATGCCAGCAGGACTCTTCCTCCTCCAAGGGGAAGAGGTTCTACTTACTCGTGACAGCAGCTGCCTGTTGAAGAACACGGAACTGCTGGTTATTTTGGTCAAATGAAGAACAATTTTGTGGCATGTGTCAAGTTGTCATTGAATAAAATGTTCATGAAGTTGCTTAATTTTCAGGTCACTTTCCCTCTCAGAACCTGTTTCTTCATCTGCAAAGTGAGCTTGATAATGGCCGAATGGTAGGCTTACTATGAACATTAAGTGAGGTGACCTCTGGCATATTGTTATGTTCAGTAACTGCTAGTTTCAATTTGGATATAATGAACATCTACGTAACTTTTTCCCTCAATAGTAAATTTTTGTTTGCCTTGGTGCAGGTTATGCCTTATTTTCACTAGTTAATGAGTGTTGTGCAAATCATTATGTCTGCAGAGTAGTTCAAAGCTAGATTCTAAGTTAGTTGCCATAAATATACTTAGCCTAGATTTTCTGCTGCAATGATCTCTCCTCCCCACATGCTTGTTCTTTTTATCATTGTTTAATGGTTCTATTGTACATGCTAACCAGGTTAGTTTTTTCCTTAGAAGCCAATGTAGACCTTTCTGGGACCAAGGATATACAGGTATTTAAAAAAAAAGAAAAAAAAGGGGAAAAAACAAAGAAAAGAAAGTAAAAAAGAAAGAGAAGGAGAAAGGAAGGAAGGAAAGAAGAAAAGAAGGAAGAAAGGAAGGAAGGTAGGTAAGTAGATGGATAGATAGATTCTGTCATTTTGGCTTGTCATCCTGAAGCCTTTTTCTATCTGTTCATTGAATGTTCAAACTTGAAATCAGCTGCTGGGCCCCTTGGAAGCTTCCCTGGACTCCAGGGATGGGGATTTTCCTGGACAGTTAGTTGGAAGGTGGGCTTTTCAGTCTCATCCACTGGGTCTGCCCTTTCTTCCTGCCCAACGCCCTCTGTTTCAGCCCCGTCAACGACTGTACTTTCCTGTGTCCTTTTGCTGGGCCTGTCCAGCCCAGCAACTCTGAACTCAGCCTTTTCATCTCCCTCCTCGCTTCTTGCTGATGGATGGGTCGAGAGATTGGTATCAACTTAGACTTGAAGAAAGTCTTAAGTACAGACTAATAGATGAGATCAGGTGTTCGCTGTGTGAAAGTAAATGAACCCTCTTCAGCCAAGGGGTGTCTCTTACTTTGTTCTTAAAGTGGAATGTCTATCCTTCCTCCAATGGACAGGAACAACTGTTTGGCATTATTGTAAGCCCCTGCACTCTGAGAGAGCCTTCTCAATCTCAAAACAAGGTGAGTGTGAAAGGAAAGGTTAATGCCTTTTTCCTTATATGTATATATAACTCATTCTAAAGTTTGTAGATTTTCTAATCATTTCAATTATTGTTTTTCATTGCAAATATAGAATGGATGAGCCTTGACAGGAAGAGGGAACTAGGGTTCAGATTTTTCTGGCTGCCAGTATCAAGCTTCCTAATGATGGAAAATGAATTTGGAAGAAGGAATATCAATGCACAAATGCTGAGTCTAATATAGAAAATGGAGCAAGTTGCAGAGACCTCTGGGTTGTGTACTCTTAGAAGAAGCAGCCAAGCCCTGAGGGGACTCCTAAAGGAAAAGTCAGAAATAGAAGCAGACATACTTGCTGTTGGAAGGCCTGGAGTTCTTCGGGGAATGCTGGAAGCAGCAGAGCGACCTATTTTTTCCTTTCTGTTTTAGATCTTCTGATAAGGGTCCTGAAGTTCTTGCCCTAAATCTACTTGCCATTTGATTGTAAGTGGGAGGGAGTGGGGAATGAGTGTGTGTATGTAGGTATGTGTGTAAGAGAGAGAAATATTTATGTTCTATACTTCCTTAACGTCATGTTTCGCATTTTTCATTTTGCCTTTAGGACACTATGTGCTTTGTAGGTGGTACTTCCGTTTTCAAAGTTCTTCTTTTCCTGCTAATTATGCTTTTCAGAGGCAGGCTGATAAAAAGGGTCTTTGGCTAGTTATGGGCTTGAATTTGACATATGCGTGTGGGTGTATATATATATACATATAAATGTATATACATATATAATTAAATACATACAAACACATATATATTATATATAGTTGCTGTTAAAGTTAGGGTCTATTTATATGTGTTGCATCATTGTGAAATAAAAAATGGTGACTGCACAATGACTTGAGCTTCAATACAAGCATGTCCTGCCTATTTTTCTGCCTGTGAGTTCCTTCATGATTAGTTTCACCAGTAGCCATATGGTGTTCTCAATCAAGGTGGATTCACCAACTATCCTTTACACATTCCCTCATGTACATGAACGTATACATATCCTTACCCACTAACATTTCCACCTGCTCATTTATGCCAAAAATTCCTTTAATAAGACACAAAGCCCGAGGGGTTATGCATTAGCTTCTACTCACCTTATATAAACGTGTAAAATAAGAAGCTTCCCTGAGTGCAGTTTCTAATGGGGAGATGCTGTTGGCCATTTGAGTGGTAATAATGCCTGCCATTTGAATAACATTTTACAATTGATAGACTATGTTCATGTTTTTGACTTATCCTCACCTGCTAAGATTGGTTCTATGAAAATATCTTTCATTGGATTCATAGAAGCTCTCCAGAAGTTGTGGTTCCTGGAAGGTCCTCAGTCTCTGGTAAGGACTTTAATTATTTTTACTGCACAGAACTGCTGTAAAACTTGAGCATTTTCCCATCAGTTGGGCATTTCTTATTGTAGAATAGGCTACTAAGAAGCCTACACAGTGGTCCTTTCCACCGAAACCATGGTGAAAGCTCTCTGCCCTCCCAGGGCTTAGAAGACAGACTCAAAGCAGGTCGAACTTTCTGGAAGAGGGGCAGGGATTACCTTCTCAGTTTTTCTCGTCCTTTTAGAGAAACAAACAGAAGATAAAAACGATTTCAAGTCTTTCTTGCCACAACCCTGAAAAGGTAGATGTGGTCTTTTATGTGAAACTCCCTCATGTTAAATCATAACTTCAGAGGAAAATGACTAAAGGCTATGACTCTACAAGGCTTGGGCTACAAGAAGCGGAAGTGTCCAGTCACTTGCATTATATGGGCCCAGACAACAAATTCTGTTTGCTATATTGCTATATTCCTGGTCTTTGTACACACAAAGCACCGAAGAAAGAGTGCCAACCAGGTTTCTCAAGATTTAGACCTGAATTTCTAAATATTCTTTGGATAGCCTCATATGGCTAAAGTAAGGGACTTCATAGTCATCTCAAATTAAATTTATTTTTCTCCCAAACTTGCTCCTCTGTTGCTATGATCTGAATGTTTGTGTCCTCCAAAATTCATATGTTGAAATCTAATCCCCAGTGTGAGGGTATTTGAAGATGGGGCGTTTGGTAGATGATTAGGTGAAGCCCTCATGGATGGGATTAGTGCCCTTATAAAAGATACTCCAGAGAGACCCCTCACCCCTTCCTACCTGTGAGGTTACAGTGAGAAGGTGACTATCTAGGAGGAAGTGGGTTCTCACCAGACAGAATCTGCTGACACCTTGATTTTAGAATTCCTGGCCTCCAGAACTGTGAGAAATACATTTCTGCCATTTGTAAGCCACCCAGTTTATGGTATTTTGCTATAGTAGCTCATTCAGACCAAGACAACGATGTCTCTTTATCCTAGCCAATGGCATCACTGTCTACAAGGCAACCAATATAGAAACTACAGATTCAACTCTTTCATTTTTCTTTTCTTCTAATTCTTCCTTCAAAACCCAACTGTAATTCACCCTCTCCCTTGAGGGGGAAAACTAGGTTTTCCACTAGCACACCAAGGCTTTTTTATACCTCTGTTTACAAATTTGTTAAAAAGTCTGCCATGTAGGTCTCAATTTCTCTTTCCCTAATTATCACCTTCCCTCCACTTGAGCTCCTCTGGGGGCAAGCCTTAACGCCTCCTTCACCTCTGTATTCTTCTACTTCCAAGTACCTAATACACTGGTTCATATATAGTATGGACTCATGGAAGGTTTGGGGAGATTTAACCACTTGTAGCTCTCATCTCCTAGTCTCCATTCCTCCATGACTCTCTGATGTTGATGTTATTTCTTGATTAAGGGGTCATGGGGTTTTCTGTGTTCTGGAAGCAAGTGTTAAGATAAATAAAATATCATACTGCATGGTGACCACAATTAATAATAATGTAGTAAATACTTTTAGATTGCTAAAAGAATATATTTTTAACATTCTCACCCCCAAAAAATAATTTGGTGAGGAGATGGATATGTTAATTAGCTTGATTAAATCTTTCTCCAATGTATGCATAGATCAAAATATCATATTGTACTCCATAAATACATGTAATTATTATTTTTCAATAAAAAATTTAAAAATACGTAAAATAATTTGAACTATTCCTATTGTTATCTTGGCAGCCCTGTTGAGTTGTCTTCATTGTTAATCTAAATTTTCAAAATGAAACTAGTTTAGGTTGTGGGGTTTGGGGGTTTTTCTCATGATGATGGCTATTGCATAGGTATCTCACTTCCTTCTTGATGCTTGTGAAGCATACAGCAAAGTGAAAAGGACAGAAAGGTGATGATCGGTGAGTTGTAGAAATCATACGTTGATTCCCTGAAATGCTTTTCGGGGCTTACTAGCTTTGCTTTGTAGGAGACGGCTTGCCCCACATGCCACCTCCCTCAATGACCTTTTTCCCCTCTTTTAGACACAAGGTTTAAGGAATCATACTGTTGATTCTTAAAGGTATTTAAACAAGATGGCCTTCTGGATCCTCAAGATCCTGTTAAATGTGCCACTTTTGATCTCAGCTCAGCTGGGAAATCTTTTCTTTTGTACAAACTTGGGAAAAATCGATATAAGTGGCTGTGAGATACTGAAATTAATCCCTACTCACCCCTTCTGTTTCCTTGCATGCCATCTGATTGCTCCTAAAATAAAAATGGGGCTGTCTGGTTTCATGGAATGTTTTACAATAGCAACTGCAATGGAAATAATAGTTATTCTCATGTGGAGAAAAGTAAATGATAATTCCTGAGTTATTCAGATAATGAAGGTGAAAACTTAAATTTCTGGAAGATCCAAGGTTTGTGTGATTTGAGTAAAAGGATTCCCTGGTGGGTATTTGTTGTGACATCTCTTCACCCTCCTCAAAATGTGAGGTATATGAGTTGGAGAGTCACGAGCTCCTCGTGAAGTAATGAGACTTGCTGTGCACTGACCTCTAATACAGCTCATTGAAAATATCCCTTTTCACAGCATGTTTACACAGTGACTATTTGGCTGTTAAGCAAATACAGTATTTAACAGGCCCGGAGTGGTCCGCGTACACAGAGCCTGTAATAATCAGAAGGAGACCATGCCAGAATATTAAGAAATTAATACATGGCTTAGACAAGCAATGATCCTTGAAGAGAACAACAGTTTGTGGAAGACAAGACAAATGCCACCTGCCACTGTGACTCCAGGGGAAGATACAGGCTATGGTCTTCTCTGGAGCAAAAGCAGTTTTCCAGTATCTTGAACAGCCAGCTGAGGTGGAACGCTGGGAAAATGAGTCAACTATTTGGTCGTTCCCTGGGTAGTCATCTCCCACATCACTGGGGATGACATTGCGCAAGTCGCAGCAGCTGTTGTTTTCATGCCACCAAGCTTACTCCCAGTTTCTGTGGCACCCTACAGGTCTCTGTGGAACCCCAGAGGGATCTGTGAGAGTCACATTTGTCATTTATTGTGTACTTACCCTGGGCCAGGCCCTGTACTCAAGTGCTTTATGTAACTTTAAGTGACATTATGTCATATAAACCCAGTGGGAGGGGTGTATATTTTTAATCTCCATGTTGTAGAAATCGTAGCCCAGAGAGGATAAGTGACTTATCCAAGGTCACATAGCTTTTAAATGCTGGAACTAAGACTCAAACACTGATTCTTTTTATTCCAAAGCCATTGAATTAGAATACGCACTATACAGTGATCAGAAGAAGGTCATGTAGTTACTGGACAAGCAACTTTTTACAAGCACGTCATTACGGGGGCACAAACATGACAGCAGCAAGATGAAGAATGTCAGCTTTGGTAATCTCCAGGGACTTCAGCCTTTATAAAATGACACAGATTTCCCTGATCTTTGCCACTGCCACAGTGTCTACAGAGCAGAAGTTATTTGAGAAAATATTTGTTGAGTTGAGATGTTTGATTTCTAAAGCTACTCCCAGTAAGACACACCTCTCAGGTGAAACAGTGGAAATCTATACTATAATATATAACTGCATTCTAAGGCTGGAAGTCACCCTGAGAGGACAAAAATATTAACACATGAATTCTTCCAGGTATGACACCCTTCTGTTAATTCATTCAGATCCTTGGCTTTGCTCTGCCAATGGGGGTATGGATGATGTGAAGAGACAAAAACTGGTTTCCCAAATAAAGCTCCAAAAGGGAGTTTGGAGAGGGACAGGAAAAAGCAATGTGGAGCTTAGTGGGGATAGAAAGAGCAGATTCGGTGCAGCTGTGATGATGAATAGCTTGGTGCTGTGGAGAGGAAAAGAGAATCCTTTAGACGTTAGTTGTGTCATAATCGTCTAAGCTTTTTCAGAACTGATTTTTTTTTTTTTTTAAGATGTGGCAGTTTTAGGATTTGCCCATGAGGCATCCAGAATTATTTGGATTATTTTAAAAATGCTACACTCACATATGTACAACATTTTACAGTTTAGAAAGCTTTATCTCACTTGATCCTCACAATAACACCATGATGTAGGGAGGAGAGATATAATCAAGCTCATTTCACAGATGAATTCATGGAGGTTTAGAGAGTTTTCTGCAACCACACAGCTTTTAAAAAGCCAGGCTAGCACAAGAACCCAGATTCTCCGGAACCCTTGTCCATGGGCTCCTCCGAAAGCTACCTTTAAGGATACCAGAACAAAAGACATGGCATATTGGGTCAATCTAATGGGTCACCCCATCGAATATTTCATTTTAACTTTTCAGAACCAGGGATGTTTCGTAAAGGAGTGTGGCAGCTGCCTCTGTTAACATCAAAAGTTGGGAATGCATCCAAACATCCCAAACCTCTCTTCCGCAACGAGCAAAAGATTAGGCATTTGCAATTTTTTTTTCAAACCCTTCTTGAACCTATTTACATTTCTTGGCTTGTTCAACTCTTGGGGAGTAACAAGTTCCACATGTTTACCACCTGCTGTGTGAAGGAGTACTTCCTTTGGTTATTATTTTAAATGACTGCTTCCCAGGCTTAAGTGCCCCCCTTCCCAACAGGTTATAGTCCCCAGGATGCAGTGTCTGTCTGGCTCCCATCCCTGGCCTGCACACTTCTGCTGCTGCTAGGTGAGCTTGATGATCCTACCTACGACATCACGCACGAGGAAGTGTGGGATTGCTTTTAGGGTGCAAATGCTGCCTATTTGCTGGAAAAAAAATTGCAATGTGGCTTTTCCCCCAAATGCCCTGAGAGCTTGAAAAAGTGAAGCCAAGATTGCCATAATGACACTTCGGCCTTTGCTGTGACTATGTCCTTTTGACAACCTTCACCGTCCTAAGGAATTTCACACTAGTCCAAATGAAATAACTACAAAATCATACTTGCGTGAATGTGCTATTCCGGTTTGAATACTTTCTAGCAACTGACCTTGCTAATGTGTACATGTTCATATGGTTAAGATTAATGACTCAATTATTTTTATACAAGCTATCCCTCATGTAGGCTGTTTTCCTTGACTTGACTATGTTAATTAATAAAAAGCGTTCAATCCTCCTTCTATTGGAGTTTGTGGTTAATCAGGTACAATTATCAATAAAGCTATGGTGAATGTCTATGTGTTCAGGCAACTCTAATGAAAATAGGATATATTTGGCTAGGAAGAGAAGTACTTAAAGTTCCTCTTCAGTGAGTGCTTCCAGAAGGAAATAAGGTTATAGATCTTGGAAGGCAGAAGCTGCCATTATAAATATAGTTGTGCTTTTAATTAAATAAATACTGAAACAAATGTGATTGAATATGAGATAATCCATTCATGTGGATGTTATTTCATGTCATGCCTTAATTAATGCTTCCTGGGGCTTGGCCTGGCTCTTGCTAGTTGAAGAGTGGAGTGTGTAAGCATATCCACCATAAATGCACAAATGCTTGTGTGCTATCAGTTTACTTGCGACAGAGCTCTGCAATGACAGCATCACTTTAGGAAACTCCAAAATAAAAAAAAAAATCCTCAAAGTTACAGAGAAATTTAAGGAACAATTCTTTATATTGTCAGTGGTTTCCTCGTTCTATAGAAGGTTGTAAAGGAGTGAATGCACACAGAACAGTTTGCTTAGCACACTGAGTGCCACATTAGAAAAAAAATTTTTTCCTTGGAGTCACTGGTAAAGTGTTTTTCTTGACTTACGGGTTATATATCCTTCATGAGGACCCAGGCTCAAAATTAGTGTGAGTTAAATACAACTCACATGGCAGTTAATGTGTTAGTGACTGGTATATTCTAAGAAGTTAGAACATTAATAATCTTGATTACTATTATTATCAATGGTCCTTTAAACATGGTCTCTCTTAGCACTCCTAATATCTAATTTGATTATTATATTATTTGTCAGAGACATCGCTCATTTATGAAATGAAATGTGCTTGAGGATGGTTTCATTTTTAGGATGAGATGGTTAAAACAAGAGTTTCAAGACCCCCATGTAGTTGGTAGATATCAAACCTTTAAAAAAGGAAATAGGTTTAATTGATGACTTCTTCGACTTGTGGGTTTTATGAAAGACAAATGAATTTAGTAAATGGTCAGTTTATCTTAGTTGAGGTTGAAATACTATAAATTTTACAATATCACAAGTTTTTCAGACCTTAAGTATTTGCAAATATTGAAATATCATTTTCAATAGTGGTATATCTACAAGGTTGTTCCTACATACATACAAAATAAGTGGCTGCCCTCAGATTTTTACCCCGGCATGCTGCCATTGAAATTATTTTAATTAAGGACTATGATTCATTGCCCAGTAGAGCTAAGGCATGGCACTCTTCTGGAAATGAGATATTTAATTCATTCGGAGGTGTAAATGACTGCTACGAGAACCCTTCCAAGTTGCACTTCGTCATGGGAAAGAGAAGAGAGAAAAAGGACACTGAGAAGTTAAGAGGAGTTGAGGAAGTTGATGAAAAACCTCATGAACTTTATCAGACCTGTTCATTATATCCCAAGAGAGGTCAGGAATGCCAAAAGGATGGAGAACTTCCTGTTGACTTCACTTATTCAACAGGCATTCACGGAGGACTTATTGTGGGCCAGGGAGTATGCCAAGAGCCTGGAGCTATAACAATAAAGTATTGGTAAAGTTCCTGCCATCAGGGAGCTTACAGTTTATTGGAGGTGGGTGGGATGGACTATAAGCAAATGGCAGCAGACTCAGTGGGAAGGACAGCTGATTGTATATGGGGGCAGGGGGTGCGGTGTAGCGTTGGAGCCATTCTGTACCAGCTCGTGAGAGCTGACTGTGCATGTCTTCCCAACTATGTGTTCAGTGACACCATGTTGTTAGCTTACAATCAGCCATGTGGAGAGCATTTATACTACAGAAATTGGCAAACACTACCAGTTAAGTCTTTCTGCCCCCAGAGAACCAGTTATTAGACACTTGCTAATATACTACTGCTTGGGGGTAGGCAGGAGACTGTGTAAGAAGAGATGTTATAGAGAAGGGGATTATTGGGATGAACCTTGTAATTAGAAAAATAGTCATTGTTGGATTTCTAGGAGAAGGACTTTAGGTTTTAGGAGAGGAGAGTATAAGAATTTTCTTCTGAGGATATGAGGAAAAGTGATACTTGCGTCAGATATATTTCTGATGACTATAAACTTCAGCCAATGTTTTAATCATCTACTGCTCTCTGAGATCAGATTCTGGGCTTTGTTTATTTTTGTATGTATACAACCTTGCACATAATGAACAGATAGATAAGTGTGTTTTGTATAAATGAATACGTGTTGCTATTCCTCAAGCCTTCTTAATTACCGATATGGATGGGGTCAACCATTTTCACTATATGCCAAGCACTGTGCTGGGCAATCTACATGATGTTATATGTACATTTTACAGAAGAAAAATCTAAGGCTTGGCGAGTGTAAGGAATTTGCTCAATGTCATAGAGCTCATAGCAGTAGAAGCAGTATTCAAACCATTTTGATTTCAAACCTCACATTTTTTCAGCTGCCCCACATTTTCTTTCAAGTGAGGGGCCATTTGTTACAAGTGGATAAGGAGTGGAGACACTGTGTATTCTGGGAGTGAGAGATCATTAGGAGCTGTGGACATGAAGTAGATGGTCTTTAGCCTGAAAATTACTGGTTTAGATGATAGTGCATTCTCTCTGTTAGACTCCTTTGGTGACATTTACTTTAGCACCCTGGTTGATCTATGATAACCTTTCTATTAACTCCTAATCTGAAATGCAGTTTGACACATTTATATAGTATAGTAGAAGGCTGAAGAATGAGGTTTGAATTTTTTTCCTATCCCACCCTCAATTTAGTTACAAAGAAAAGATCTTTTGGATCAAAACACTTTGTCTCCCCACCTGCAGAAAATATATCAAAAAAAATGTTTGGAGATGATTTTGGATATGGTACACTTGAATACTGCATCCAAAGACCAAATTCAACAGGTATGGGGAGTGGGATTATTTAGAAGTCAAAAATGGAATACAGTGATCCCCTGTCATCAGCAGTTTTGCTTTCTGAGATTTCAGTTACTCATGATCAACTGCAGTCCAAAACTATTAAACGAGCAATTCCAAAAATAAATGATTCAGAAGTTTTAAATTGCATACCATTCTGAGTGGTGTGATGAAATCTTGCTCTGCCCTGCTTTGTCCCACCCAGGGTGTGAATTATCCCTTTGTCCGGCATATCCACGCTATATACACTACCCACTACCCTTAGCCACTTAGTAGCCATCTTGGTTATCATATTGCTTGTTGTGGTGTTGCAATGCTTGTGTTCAAGTAATCCTTGTTTTACTTTATAATGGCCCCAAAGTGCAAGAATAGTGATGCTAGTATATTGTTATAATTGTTCTAGTTTATTATTAGTTATTGTTGATTATCTCTTACTATGTCTAATTTATAAATTAGACTGTCATAGGTATATATGTATAGGAAAAAATATGGTATATACAGGATTTGGTACTATCTGCAGCTTCAGGCATCCACTAGGGGTCTTGGAACATATTTCCTGTGGATAAAAGGGGACGGCTATACTAAATTTTGGTCCTTCAACAGCTTGCTTCATGCTACTCAGCCTTTATTATGACTTCTGAGTTAGACTGTGCACTAAATTTTTTATTATTTAGACTAGGAAGTTATGATTTAACTCTTACTCCTCAAATCATAACTTGAAGTGATTTATCACTCATGTGTCTTGCATCCCAAATTCTCACAAAGGTGGAAAAGAATAGAGAAGCAAATCTGCACATACATAGTTGGATGTTTCAAGTGTGACTTTAGGAGCTGAAGAAGGGTTTGCACTTAGATATTGCCATTTCATGAACATCTGTAGGTGTAAGACCATGTGGGTAATTACCAGATAACCAGTACTTAAAGGAACAGCAGTTAGATCCCTTATGTTACACTGCACTGATAGAGTTCTTGGTTGGAAACAACCAAAGCCTACTCTGGTAAGAGGAAGAGGGATTTCTTAGAAGGTAATGAGAGAGCTCATGGAATCCAGGAAGGTTGGACAACAGGATCAGGTAGTAATTGAGGGAGGCAAGGCGTGAATGAGGACAAGGGCACTTTGTCCTCTGGGGACCCCACGCTGCTGGATTCTCTTTCCCTTAGACATTTGCTGCCTTGCTTCTGGGTCCTCTGTTCCACCATAGCCACCATGAAAAGTCTCTAACCAATTCCACACCCTTCACCCAAAGATCCTTCTGACTGGCTCTGCCGTCACCTGGCCACACTCTCCCTTCTTGGGAGGAGAGGAAGGAACTGTCTTTCTCAGACTTCCCCAACAGGAAGTGAACTCTGTCTCCTACCAATTGTGTGATTCACCCAGATAGAATGGGAGTTCAGATGCTGGGCAGCCCTAAATGATGGATGTTTCCTCTCCTTTCCTGGATTCCATTACCTTCTAAGAAATCCCTCTTCCTCTTAAATTGACCAGAGTAAGCTTTGGTTGTTTCCAACTGAGAACTCTATTAGTGTAGGGTAACATAAGGGAATCTAATTGCTGTTCTTTTAAGTACTGGCTATCCAGTAATTACCCACATGTTCTTCCACCTACAGATGTTCATGAAATGGCAATGTCTAAGTGCCTAGTTTTAGCATAGAAATCTTCCTAAAGGAAGCTGAGACAACCTCATTTATATGGAACACTGTTCAAACGAGGCATGCTGTTATACTAATGCCAATGAGTCTAATTATGACACATTTATTTCTCAAGATCCATGGCCCTCTTGAACCTATTATTTACACAAAGTAAATTTGTCCAGGCTCTGGGTTTGTCTGACTCAAGCAAGAATGCTCACATATTGGCTGACTTCTTTCTCACTGTGTGGCTTTGCAATTCAGAAGATGTAAAGAGGTTTTCCCTGGCTTTCAGCCTCCCTATCTATTTTGATCATGGAGGTTAATAATGCTGAAAAGCACTCAGAGTATATAAGGCCGCTGAGGAAATGAGAGCTCTATGTTTTATGGCTGAGACATGACTGGTAATGTGTCTGCCAGGAAAGTCGCCATTCAGAATGCAGCAATGAATATTGGATTCCATCAATTCTTAGCCATTTCTCCCTTCCCCCACCCTACCTTACCCCCTTGATTCCCACATGGGAAAGGAACATTTAGAGCTGACATCTGAGCACTCTGATAGCTTCTTTCTTTGTAGGACTGTGCCAGTGTTGGGCAGTGGTTTACCATTCTGACTGCACACTGGAATCACCTGGGAGACTTTAAAAAGCCTAATGCCCAGGTTGCACCCTAAACCAATTAAATTAGAATCTCTGGGGAGGAATCCAGGTGTCAGTATTTTTTATAGCTACCCAGATGATTCCAAGGTGCATGCAGGATTGAGAATCACTGTGTAGCTTAAGCTCTTAAATTCTACACAAAGCAGCCTTACTTTAAAACAAGCACCAAGCAGTAGAAATGGAGACATTCCCCAGCCCCCACCTTTTTTTTTTTTTTGCAAGATTGAGGTGGTTATTCCTGCAATAAGTATTATGCACTACAACAAATGGGTTTGAATTCTAGCTTTCTAGCTGTGTAGTGCTGGGCAGGTTACTTTAGCACTCTGGCCTTCAGCTTCCTCACTCGTAGTAATTTCTGCCTCATGGTGTTGTTGAGAGGATTAAATAAACAATTTTATTTCAATTTCTTAGTGTAGTACCTTGCATACAGTAGGGATTTAATCAATCCTAGCCAGTCTTATTATTGCACAGCACTTAGAGTTTTAAGAGCATTTTCATATTTACTGTTTCACAAGATTTTCAGCACAAGCCTTTGCCATAAGCTAGTCTGGAACTTATTACTCCATTTTAGAGATGAAGAGACTGAGATCCAGAAAGTGTAAGTGTTCTTCCCTGGGCACACACAACTTCTCACCTGGATATTGTCTCGACTAAGAGATAAGCGGTCGTGGCACGGATGTTCCTTTTCTTTCCACAGCTGCCTTGGCCTGGCTTAGGGGCCCCTGATGTTCAATATAGTCCTTGTCCTGTGCTCAGAATCCAAGCCACAAGTGTCCAAGGAGACCAAGGGCATAGCCAAACTATCAGGTCCCATTCGGCTCTCACTTTTCCAATTCTCCTTCTGGTCAAAATCTGCTTTCAGAGAAAGGATCTGATGTCAGTCATTTGCCCCTTAGTATGAATTGAGACCGTGTAATGTTAGAGTACAAAGGGACCTAATCCATCTTGCAGGTGAGAAAGTCCAGGCCCAAAGAGGAAAGTCACTTGGCACAAGTTGACTCAGCTAATTAATGGCAGAGCTGGGGCAAGGAGGCAATTATTCTGATCCTCCCATGCCCCCAATCAGTGCACTTTCCAAATCAAAGTTACTTTTCCCAGGGACATTTTCATCTGTTGCCTCATCTCCAGTTATGGACAGATATTTCCCCATTTGAAGAGATTTCTAGAGAAGGATATATTAAGGGAACTAAGATTTTTCTTCGTGTTTCTGAGCCTTTTTAATTTCGAGAGAACACAGGTGAGTCATGCATATTATTTGTTCTGGTTATCTACTGCTACATAAAAACCACCCCAAACCCGCAGCTTACAAACAATAATGACAATAATCTATTTTTCTCATAAATCTGGGTGTTGACTGAGTTCAGCTAGGCAGTTCTCACTTGGAGTCCCTCATGTGGTTGCAGCCAGATGGTGGCTGGGGTTGGGCCATCTGGAAGACTTCTTCACTGTCACGTCTGGTACCTGGGTGGGGCATGGGGAGGCTGCCATGATTGGAAGCTGGATCAGGTAGGGCTCCTCAAACATCTCTCCCTCTCTGGTTCCATGATGACCTCAGGGTAGCTGGACTGTTTCCATGGAAGCTGAAGGACCCCATAGCTATTGTCTCAAGGGAAACCATTGGAAGCTGCATGCCCCTTCCTAACCTAGCCTCGGACATCATGCAGCATTACTTCCCTTGCATTCTATTCATTGAGGCAGTCACAGGTTCAAGGGGAGGGTCATAGCTGCTATCTAGGAATTAAAGGAGTGTCAAAGAATTTTCAGACATGTTTTAAACCACCAATTATCCTAAAAAGGTCTAACAACCAATTTTTTAACTCACGGGTTCTATATGCCTGGCTCTGTGATAAGGGCTTTCCATTTCATTCCTCTTTGTGAGAGCTCAGAAATATCAAGGGGATCATATTTATTTAACTTCTTAGATTATAACTTGATGGAAGATGTCACAAAGTACAAGGAGATGAAGCTGGACAGTAGCATACATAGAATATTTTGGGTTTGATATACACTGGGGAAAGAATTTCAGCTGCAAATTTTCTTTGGGGACCTGGCTTAGCCAAGTGCCTTTGAAACTCAATGATGGTCTAATATTTTATTTCTGTGCCCTTTTCCAGGGTTGTCGAGAGATTTATCTCTTGCTTTGGCTGAATATGTAGAGAAGAGACTGTCATAGAGAAGCTCCTGTGTTTTGGATTAAGCTTTGATGTGTTGAAGTTATAAAAATAAAAATTGTTTAATTTATTCAAGCAACTCCTTGATTCAACTCATGCTTCACTGTTGGTGAGTTCACACGGTTTAGGAGTTGAGGGTGTCAGTTGCATACCACCTCAAAACACAGGACAAGGGTGAGAGTAAAGCTTAAAAGAAAAATGTTATTTTGAGCCTGAATCAGTGACTGTGATTATTAAGGAGTGTGTGTCTGTATGTGTGTATGCAGATGTGTGTTATAGTCTTATATAAGCTTAAGAAAAGAGAGGAAAGTAGAAATTAGAAAGCCTGAGTGTCATCAGTTGTCACAGAATGGCTAAAAGCTTAGCCTTCAGAATCAGTCAGGGCTGTATGAGCTTATTAGCTATACCTTGAGCAAGTTATCTAATTTCTCTGACATTTGGTTTCCTCATCTGTAAATTGGGCTAATAATAACATTTAGCTCATAACATTTTATGAAGGATTAAATAAAGTACAATATGTTAAGTACTTTGCCCACTAAATGGTGGCTGGTCAACGCTCAATAAATGTTTGTGTAATTAAGCAATTGGTTGATCCATCAACCAATCCATCAATCAGCCAGGAATTGAAGTTCTGAGTCCAGGCACCTGGTAACCAGTCCCTGTGCTTCTGCTCACATAATTGTGTGACTTCCGTGATGTCAAATTAAGTTACCTCTCCATTAGTTTCTCTATCCATGTGATGCTAAAAATGAATCCTTGATAAAAATTAGCTTTCACTTACCTTCTTCTTAAATGCCTCTTGAAAAGAGAGAAGTTAGGGTGAATTAGTCCTATGGGAGGAAGGAAGATTCAAGGAGTTCTGAGATTTATTATTTAAAAACAAATCCCATAACTTTAAAATGAAGAGACAAATCCTTATGTTTGCTATAGTTAGAAAATTTCTTTTAATTTGGTCTTTCAGCTATGCAGTTAAGGAGCACACAATATACTATTTTAAAAAACTCACTATTTATGAAGAGATGCAAGGTGATACATACTGAAATACTGGTCATTTCCTTGCTTTACAGATCTGTTATTTTGTTTGCTCTGTTGGAATGTTCTTGGCCTGTGTCTCTTCCACAAAACTATACTAATGATGAACAACATTCTACAGGATCAACTGCAAAATGTAACATCTTTTGTATCGGCTTGCATTGCATACAGTAGCATAAGAGTCATGGAGAGTGGGAAAAAGTGAAGCTGATGAGTGAATTGCATGCTGCTTCTATAGGAAAGTTTATTTTCAAGGAACAGTTAGGAATCAGGGCATGTGTGATTAAGGAGAAACATCTTGGAGTTAGTTTCCCCTTGACCTTGTATCCTGGCATTGCACTTCCTGGCTGTGGGGACTGGACTAGGATACTTCTCTACAACTCAGCTTTGTCCTCTTTAAAATAGAATAATAAAAGGGTTGTTGTTGGAATTAGATAAGGGATTCCTTTTTAAATGTTTAGTAAATTTCTTGGTACATAGACAGTATTAAAAATTTGGCTGACTTTTAATATTTTTATAATATTTGATCTTTGTTTTCTAGCACAGAATCAGAACAAAGAGGGAGGAATCTAACATTTGCTGTCCATATTTTAGGTGTCAGGAAGTTTATATATTATTTCCTCTGATATTCCACAGAATATTATATGAAGGGAATTTTTGGTCCCGTTTTACAGATGAGCCAGTTGAGACTCAGAGAAGTCAAGCAGTTTGTTTAAGGTCAACATATTTAGCAATCTGTGGACTCTGAGGTTTTTTATTTTTTCTTCTTCTTCTTTAGAGACTGGGTCTTGCTATGTTGCCCAGGCTTATCTTGAACACCTGGGTTCAAGTGATCCTCTCACCTCAGTGTCCCAAGTAGCTGGAACTATAATCACACACCACAGCAACTGGCTTGGACTCCAGATTTAAACCTGATATATGTGACCCTAAAGCCCATGTCTTTTCTACTTAATCAAGCAATATACATTGAATGGAATTAGGAAAAATATGTAACCTGTCGACCTGTCATGTGTTGATTCCATACCACATCCAAGATACAACTGATGATTTTATTGAATCAACTGGTTATAGTGATCATGTAGACCCAGTAGTGACTCAACCAAAAACTGCTTCCCTCTATTTGAGATTAGACAGTCTACCAGGGAATTTAGTAGAATCTCCTTCCCCCAGAGTGCTCTAAAAACAGGATGGATAATTTGTCTCTGCCTGCTTTGTCATTGGCATTTGAGGGGGCATTGGAAGAAAACATAGCCTTTTGGAATTTCTTCCTTGTTCTGTCTCTACGATATGATTATATTGCAAAAGGCATTTCTTTCCATCATTAAGCAAAATCTGAGAGTAACTCAGTACATAAAACAGTGAGCATCATTGAAAGGAGTCAATAGTAATAACTGACATTTGTATAAGCCTTTCAAGAGCTTCCGGAGCACTTTCACATATATTTTCACCTGAAACTCATATCAACTATGGGAAGAAGGATGGGTGGATATTATTACTATTTGCTTTACCTTTCATGTGAAGAAACAGAGTCTCAGAGCATGAAGAGTTTACCCCACATCCTGAGGGTAATCAGTAGTCAAATTCAAGCTTGAATCTGTCCAACTCCAAAGCTACAGCTCTCTACCTAAGACCTCGCTGCTCAAAGTACGAGCTAGGAGTGTGGGCTACTATCAGGAGCTTGTCAGAAATGTGGAATCTCTGATCTCACCCCAGACCCACTGAATCCAAATCTACAGCTTGGCAAGACTGTCGTGTAATTCCAATATACATTCTTCTCTGAGAAGAGATGATTCTTAGGTGACACCGTCTCCCCTGTTTGTAGCATTATATTAACCCGAAAGCCCAAGGCTGACCTTAAGTAAGAATTCAGTAGCCTTCCAACTCAGCACTGCCCCCTCCCCCTTTTAAGTAAATAGGAATTGACTTGCTCGCAGGCATAGAGCTACCTTGTTTTTATTTTCTCTTGCTGGAATCTTTGAGTAGTGTTTTGGGGAGTCTAAAAGGACTAAGTTGGGTGAGGTGGCAGACGTAGCTCAGACAGTGGTGCAAAGCCTGGTGGAAACGGAGCGCAGCCGCTGCACATGGAACGAGCAAGTCCTCTGGTCCTGCAATGCCACGGGATCCATAGCTGGGATTATCCGAGCACCTTCTCCAGGTTTCAAAGCAGTTATTTCTGGCTCACTTCGAGATGGGATGTGCTGAGGCCAGATGCCCTGCATGGGGGGACCCTTTTCAAACAGCGTGTGTCTGGCTAGCATCATTCAACCCCAGCAAAGCCCCAAGAGAGCCGCAGTAGGCTTTTCCTGCCCTACGCCTCGGCTTTCTCTGGTTTAAAGAGCCAGCTGTGTTTCTAACAAATGGGTGCTCTCCAGAAGGGGTTCCTCAGTTACACAGCAGCCCCCCGCCCTGGAAGAAGAGTCCCGAGGCCTGCCGGCATCACAGCCCCGGGCAGCACGCTGTCCTCGTCCCGGGATGCCTCTCAGTCTTCTACCTCTTGATCCTGGTGAGTGAGGAAGAGCGCGCTTTAGAACAGTTTTGCCCTGCTGTAAAAACAAGGAATTTATGAGCATGCTGGTGTGAAAAGAGGGCCTGGGGAATCATTACCGAAAGCATAAAAGACTAATTTCCCCCATAAAGTGGCAGCAATAAATGTCCTGTAAATATGGTCCTCCACTGACTCCTTCTTCAAAAGCATATTTTTACCCCCAATCCGGTAGAGTCTATTTCATATTAAACAGAGTAAATAACGTAGGCTCCGTGTCTACTCACACATACCTGAAGCGAAGCAGTACACACTGAGAGAGGCAGGGGAGCGCAACCGAGGAGAACCGGCTGCCTCCGGTTGGGAAAGAGGGAAGGAAGAGAGAACAGCAGGAATCGGAGGGGGCTGTCGAGGAGGCTGCCGGTGTGTGGGAGCCGAGAAAGTGAGCGAGGGGAGATGGAGGCTTGATCCTCCTCAAGCCCCAGGAGCCTGCGATGATTCTTCTTCTGATCATCCAAAATCAGGGAAAATGATATTTTCATAATATCTATTTATGAAAATTAAGCCCAAATTTGGATATAAGCTCTGTAGATTCTGCACCCCATCAACTGCCCCCAATTTCTGGATGTGGAAGAGCATCAGAAATCGAGAGAATTCCAGAAAACGTTTACATTTTCACTTACTTTTGCATGGTCAGCCAATCAATGAGCAGATGCCGGGTTTTCAGGATGTCAGCCAGGAAGATGGTCCTTGTTTCTCTGCGATGTGGAGAGACTGTGGCAGTCCAGGCAGCAGGTCCATGGGGAGGGGACACTGTTCATAGGATACGTCCCTGGGTAGGTGGGAGTGGGAATGGAATCCATGCCAGCCGGTGTCCAAGGAGGAGGAAGGAACATGTTCTTTCATTGTCGGTGGGAGAGTATCTACCAGCAGTAATGATGGTTTCAAAATAGAGAGAGAGAGAGAGGGAGGGAGGGAGGTGGAAAGTTATAGATCATTTATCTACAATATACTAATAAACCTGTGAATATTTCTTTCTTAGATTTTGCTTTCTGGGAGTAGGACTATAGCATTGATGAAGGAGTTCCAAGCTGGGAAGATGGGAGAACTAGGCTCTGGATGCAAGGGGTTGACGGCGAGGTAGAGGACAGATAAGAGACTTCTGCTGCTGCTGATGTCATCTCTACGTCACCTGGCTAAAAAGCCCTCTTTAAAAGGCAGAGAGACATAGGGGTGGGGAAAAGCAGCTAAGACCTTGCACCCTGGAGCCAAATACTCTGGGTTCAAATTTCAGCTCCACTGTAGCCGACCTTAGGAAAGGAGGACCTTTAGAAAGATATTTAATTTGCCTGTGCCTTGGATTCCTCATTTGTAAAGTGGGGATAATAACAGGGTTGGCGTGAGAATTAAAAGAATTAATACTTGTGAATGACTTACAACAGTGCCTGGCACATAGCAGCTTCGTATGTTGTTGAAGTTGGCTTCATATATGTGTTGGCTACTAAGTTGTAAGGAATTATGTAAGTTTCCCCACTTTACTTGCCATGCATCACATAGAGGAGAGTATCTGTTATAATAAACGGGCTGTATTCTTTTCCCACACGTACTTTGGAGGCATTCCTGACGCCAGATTGTGTTTACATATTTCACCGATGAAAAGCACACATTTTCAGATGAACTCTGTGACTGGTATATGATTTTGGAACATTTGCTTCTCCCACCCAGATCCTATCATACTGTGGTTCATTTAAGGGAGTGACTTCAGTTGAGGTGACTGATGATTAGACATGTTCTAGTTCATGTGCTTTCTGGTGATTGTGCTTAAATTCCTGATGCCTGAGTTGTGATCACTTCTGTGTTCCCATTTCTCTAGTGTTCAAACTGTGGTTGCTCCTCTTTCTGAGGCACCTTGTTTCTTGGGGCCTTTTTTTAGCAGCCAGGAGGGCGGTCACCCCACCCTGCAGGATGCATGTGCAGTGGGAACATGTCCCTGTCTCCTCATTCTCAGTCACCATCTTTTTCCTCTTCTTCCTGAATTCCACACCCTTCCATCACCCCCTGGCACTGGAGGCTTGCTGGGTCTCCCATGGCTCTTGCCAGGAGCAGTCTCTGAGAGCCTTTCTCTGGTGCATCCTGACTGGAATCACAGATGCTGAGAAGTGAGGCCACACCAGGTGGTGCCTGGCCTGGTAGCAGGGCATGTTGAGGGAAAGCTACTTCTGTTTTTGGAACTGCTATAGCCACCTTTGGATCTGGAAGATGGATGCAAGGGACAAGCCTACTGCTTCTGAATCCTGGGAAATAGGGTCTGGACACTTTTTGTATAGGATGTTCCTCAATCAAGCAATCAAATAACAGGATGTTGGAGTGTCTGCAGGCATCTCAAACTGTCCTTTGGGTTATGGGGGATTAAAACAAAGGGTAGGAGATGTCCCTCAGCTACAAGAATGTAAATAGTTACAAAGTTGTTTTGTCAGGAATGAAAACAATTAGGAAAATAAAATTTTGAATTACTAATCATGGCCCATAAAAGTAATAGACATAAGAATGACAGAGACTTGAAAGTAGTGCAAGGACTGTGGCTTCAAAGAGAAAGTGAGATTTGAAAGATGAAGTAGGTTTAGGCAGGGGAATTTAGGGAAAAGAGAACATTCTAGACCGACAATGGAATGTGGGGTGTGAAGCATATTCTCCCTGCTGGTTCAGGCGGGCTCCAGGTGGGACAAATGGAATAATCCACTTAGAGAAATAAAGTATTTCTCTGTTTCCAAGTGCATTCGCATGCAACATCCGAGTGAAAATGTAATTGATTAGGTTGGAGATCACAAAGCTTTGCTAAAGTAAGATCACAGATCTTAAAAAGGTAGGCAGTGTGCTCTGCCTACGCCCAGTGGAGTCAGGTGACCGGTTTGCCTGGCTCTTTTGTGCTGAATTCATGGATTCTTTACCTGGAAGGACCAGTCCTAATCGAACTGTTATTTAGGGATCTGGGATCCCAGTCTGTTTGCCGGCTCTGTGTTTCTGTTTCCTTTTCATTTAATAACCCATTCTTCTCTTGCTTTGTGTCATCTAACCCCCTGTAGGTCTGATGAGAGCCCAGGTAAAGAATGCAAAAGACCTGTACCAATGCTCTTTTACTTACTTAAAATGAATATAGGCCCATCTTTTTATAAACTATTGCAAGTAATTCACACTATTCCTTAACTGGGAAGAGGCACTTGATAAAATAGTCAGTTCTTTTTTTAAAGAAAAAAATGCATATATTAGTTTGACTTCGTGCTTTATTATTAGACATCATTTTCAATTTTTCAGAGCACTGTCACCCGCCCCCACCCCTGGACCTTCATCAGGGCTGATATTGGCATTGATTCAGATTACATTAGTGTAAATTTGGCTTTTCCATTGCCTGCTGCTTAATAATAATCTGTGGTTTTGTCCCCATAGTATCATTAGCACCTTCTTCCTCCAGGTGCTAACAAGGGGCTGTAGAAAGCCCCCAAGCCTATAGCAATTTACACCTATTGACACTTCCTGCAGCTAATTCATCTTCATGATCCGTCAAATTCTTCACTCAACTTCTTAGCTCTCTCACTACTCTTATAGAGTTGGCCTTTCCAGAGTCAATTGATTCTGGAGCCTTATAAGAAGGTTAGGGAGGCAGGGACTTTGCAGATCATCTCATCGATATCCTCTTGTTTGCCAGACAAAAAACTGAAAGTCAGAGAGGTTGAGTGATTGGTCTGAAATCACACAGGAAGGTAGAGGCAGAGCTGGGCCTAGACTCCATTTCCTCTAATCCCCGTCGTGCATTCTTTCAATTGCCCTGACTGTACCTTGCGATCAAGTAGCCACCTACTTGACCCAGCAGACTTGTGGATGTGTGGTCTCACGATGGAACTGTGTGAAGTCACAGCACTGAGGGACAGTCTCTAAGTTGAATAGTCATGTCTTAATATAACTTAAAAAAGCTAACATTGAAGATTGTAGAAATGTTTATAATGTTGTAACACGTGCTATCCCTGGAAGACATATTAAGTTTCTATAGAGTATATTTATTCCTTACCATAATGGGTCAAATAGTCACTTTTCACTTTCTCTTTCCTTTTCTGTCTGCATCCGGTTGGCCATCCATCCTGCTAAGCATTGCCTCTTCAAAGTGCTTCTCAAATTCTTTTCCCAGTATCTGCTCTAAAATCTCTTCTCTGTTTCAGATCCCGATGACTGCCATCGCTTCTTAGCTGGTTATCTCTGTGCCCTGCACTCTTGACCCCTGTAAATCTGTCTTCCACACTCATTCCAGGGTAATGGTCTAAAACTGATCCTGTCCTTCCTCAGCATATCTTATAGCTAATGACTCCTCACTTAGAGAATGGTCTCCAAACTGGGCTACGCACAGACTTTCCGAGGGCTACATGTGCACGGACAGATTTTAAGAAATCCACGTCCAGATCTTCAATACCTGAATGAGGCAGCAATCACAACATTTTTCTACCTTTTACACAAGAAAGGTAGGCTTTTTACCCATCCTAAATCTTTATACACTGCCCCAGGGTGTAAAACCTCAGAATACCAAATGAAGGGTGAATTGAAATATTGGTTTACAGAGAAGCTCTCTTTAATGGTTAATCACTACACTTCGATCCCATTCAGCTCCTTGTTTTTCCAGTCCTACACATCTCTCTGTTAAGGTGAGCTTGGATTAGGCTGG
>NW_012148252.1:1924346-1939939 GCF_000956105.1 Propithecus coquereli | reverse complement strand
CTGGATGGGTGTAAGGTATTGCTAGTTTTTACAGGCAGGGAGAACGCATTGCTGGTGCAGGTCAGTGTGCATTGTACCTGTTAGGTGTGAATTTACCCATCCCCTCCTGCCCGCTCTTACCTGCTTGATTTCCATTGAATTTCACTTCCATATGTGCACATAAGTGTTGATGGATTAGTTCCAGTTTAGTATTGACTAAATGTGCTGTTTGTTTTTCCATTCTTGTGATACTTAGTTAGAAAAACCATCTCCAGTTCCATCCAGGTTGTTACAAAAGATACTAGATCACCTTTTTTTTTTAATGGCTGAGTAGTACTCCATGGTATACATACACTGCATTTTATTAATCTGCTCATGTATTGGCATGTGCTTAGGTTGTTTCCACATCTTTGTGATTGTGAATTGTGCTACTATAAATATTTGAGTGCAAGTATCTTTTTTATAAAATGTCTTTTTTTCCTTTGGGTGAATACCCAGTAGTAGGGCTGCTGGAACAAATGGTAGGTCAACTTTTAGTTCTTTGAGGTATCTCCATACTAGCTTCCATAAAGGTTGCACTAGTTTGCAGTCCCACCAACAGTGTGTAAGTGTTCCTATCTCTCTGCATCCATGCCAGCATCTGTTGTTTTGGAACATTTTGGTAAGAGCCATTCTGACTGGAGTTAGGTGATATCTCATTGTGGTTTTGATTTGCATTTCTCTGATGACTAGAGACATTGAGCATTTTTCCATGTGTTTGTTGGCCATAAGTTTATCTTCTGAAAAGTTTCTGTTCATGTCTTTTGCCCACTTTTTAATGGGGTTGTTTGATTTTTTCTTGCTGATTTGCTTGAGTACTTTGTAGATTCTGATTATCAGTCCTTGATTGGATGTATAGCATGCAAAGTTTTGTAGGCAGGCTTGACTACATTTTTCTTCATGCAAAACTTAGTGGCAATGAACTATCTCCTGGAGTCCATGTTGGTCCTATTTCCCTGCCACAACAGAGAAAAGATATGGGATCTCCTGGTGTCAGTTAGGATTTCCTCAGCACAAGTAACAGAAACATGAAGCAGCTGGCTGAAGAAGTAAAGACATTTATTTTCTCACATAGCATGAAGTGGAGAAGCAGGGCCTTCAGGGTTGGTTAGTTCTGTGGTGCCATTGTTAGGAACCAGCCTCTCTCCATTTTTCCAATCTGCCATACTCACATGGTACCAGCAGCTCTGGGCACCACATCTAGATCAGACAATATCCAGAGAGAGAAGAAAAAAAACAATAGTCTCTTTCTTGGGTCCATTTTTAAAATCAAAAAAAATCTTTCCTTGAAGTCTTCCACCATCATTGGCCAAAATAGTTTCAGAAGTTCATTCCTGAACAAACTACTGGCAAGGGGAGGTTTAAGGCAACAGTGATAGGCTTGGACCGGTCAGGATTCACCTTTGTGGATCAGGATGGGGCTAGTCTGTCTTACAGCCCAAGTCCACACTAAGGGTAGCCACTTGAAGGAAGTAGAAGAAAGGAGATGAATGTTGGAGAAGTAACCAATAGCATCTGCTAAACTCATGTTATTTAAATTAGCTAATTAACATAAGAGAAAGCAGAGAGATACAAAGTAAGGATGGTGCAAAAAACTGGTGCAAACATGTTTTGTTCATTATTTTTCCTTCCCTCCTCTCCCTCCCTCTTTCTTCTTCTCCTTCTTCTTCTTTTTTGTGGCTGGGCATTTTGACCAATTATTGCTGCTTTAGTTACCAAATTACTAACCTCTGCAAATTCCATCTACTTATATTATCCTTTCATTTTATCATCTTAAAATATTTCTCCTTCAGGTTGCTCTCTCAGATTTTCTCTCAAAATTAATCTATGTCTCTTCGGTATTTCCACATTGTGGTTTGGTGCCCCTTGACATAGAGTTCCTTCTGCTATTTCTGTAGGCTTTGCATAAGGGAGTCTATATAGGCATTTGTTTTCCCAATAGTGAACAAACAGAGCTCAGAGATATTCCATCCTCATTTCAGTTCATTGAATGCTTTTCCAGTGTTTCAAACATAGGATGCTTAATACATGTGTGTTCATTTCAAAAAAGAGGCTTGTTTCCATGGCCATGTGAAGATATGGTCAGGAAGTAGTTTCTATTCTCTTTAGAATGAACTTAACAACCATGATATTGGTTCTTTTGCTTCTAGATGCTTTAGTCAAAACTTTTCTCGATTAGCCTACAATCCTTCTAAGGATTAACTCCCAGCAAGCCGACCCCACAAAATAATTAAAAGGCTCTGTGATTTTCTTTGGCCTGAAGGAAGTTTATCTGCATTCAGCCCTTTCAAATGGTGGGTCTCAACTGGATCCCTTGGTAGAGTTCCCATCATTTACAATAGTCCCCTCTAGCCTCCAGCTCTAGCCTCCAGCTGTGGCTCTAGCCTCCAGCTTCTGAAAGAGTTCTCCTTGAGATGAAAACTACTATGTTATTTGGTTGGTGGTTGCTTTACTTTTACTCCTCTTCTCCCCTTTTTCACTCTCATTGCAGAGTGGCTTTTCTTTTACATGGTGGCCCCAAAGGCTGAGCTGCTCTGAGAAGACTGTATACTGACATTGCCCTCGGATGTGGGTCTGAGTAGCCAGTGGAGAACTCCATGCAAGACTCAGGGTTGTCTTAACTCCAGAAGAAAGTGGCACACTTGTGGAAAAGATTTGTTTCTATTTGTTTTAGCTACTTTTGTCTTCAGAACTCCTCATGTAGCAACTTGCAATCACCTGACACATGAATGTTTTATAATTGAATACTTGATTTGTGATATATTAAAAAAGTATTGGGTTTATTATAGGGCTCTAGAGCAGCAGTCCCCAACCTTTTTGGCATTAGGGATCAGTTTCATGGAAGACAATTTTTCCACGGATTGGGGAGGAGGGGAGATGGTTTCGAGATGAGAGCACATTGCATTTATTGTGCAGTCAAACCTCTCGCTAATGATAATCTGTATTTGCAGCCGCTTCCCAGTGCTAGCATTACCGCCTCAGCTCCACCTCAGATCATCAGGCATTAGATTCTCATAAGGAGTGTGCAACCTAGATCCCTTGCATGCACCGTTTTTAGTAGGGTTCGTGCTCCTATAAGAATCTAATGCCCCTGCTGATCTGACAGGAGGCGGGGCTTATGCAGTGATGCCAGCCGTAGGGAGCAGCTATAAATACAGATGAAGCTTCGCTCACTCTTGCTGTGCAACCAGGTTCCTAACAGGCCACCTACTGATCTGAGGGCCAGAGGTTGGGGACCACAGCCCTAGAGGATCAGAGGGGTTCTTTAAACCAATATGTTCTCTTTTTCATCCTAAAAGTTGATCAGTGGCTGTTGGATCTGAAATGAGAAAGGGAAAGTAATTCCTGATGTGGCCTCATTCTATCCTTGGCTGGACAGCAGTGTAGATCATATGGGAGATGAGGCAGAGTGGCTAGAGGAAGAGGAAGAGATAAGGAGAGAAATGCGTTCCTGGTGCTCTAACATAGTGTGTCCTGCATGGAAACAATGCTAGAAAGAATGGTTAGGCTCAAAGTTTAATCCAGAAAATTCTTCTTAATCCATAAAGTGCCTAAAGCCTCAAAGTATCCTATATTTGTATAGAACTGTAGTTATGAAATGATTTTGTGTTTAGTACCTTATTTGACCTTTATAATAATTCTGTATGCTAATATCACTGTCCCCACTTTACAGGTGAATAAGATCCCTAGCTCACAGTAAATGCTTAGCACATGCTTGTTGGATGAATGAGTAATCAATAGAAACAGTATGCTCAGCACCGCATGTATTGTGGTGAAGCTGGGCCTTCAAGGCAGTTCTTTTGAATCCTGAGTCCAGTCCAGGGATCTTTTCATCCCTGTATTTCTTAGGCTTGCCCATGGAAAGACCTCAGTGTTGGAGGAGAGTCAATGAATCAACTGTGTCTGGGGACACAGAATAAATTTGCCCAGTGAGAGATTTCTTAACACGTCTATGCTTTATTGATTTAAAAAACTCTTTTCCCCCTAAATAAATGTACTCATGCTTGTTGGAAAAAAGCAACCCAAACCATGCAATTTTTTATAATGTGATCACAGGGTTAACTGCCATTTATAGTTTCTGTGCACATCTGGGTTTTATTTTAAAGATTCGTGTGAATTTCGCCTTCCATTCCATACGTTCATACACAGGCTATATTTAAAATGACTTATTAAGTGCAACTGACTCCAGGAAGACACATCATGTGTACCTATGACTGTGGCCTTCCTGGTGCATCGTGGCTCATGTGTATGGTTACAATGAGTATCCCAGTGTTTTAGTCCATTTGGGCTGCTATAAAAATAATTTAGGCTGGGTAATTTATAAACAACAGAAATTTATTGCTCACAGTTCTGGAGGCTGGAAAATCCAAGATAAAGGTGCCAGCAGATTCAGTGTCAGGAGAGGGCGTGTTCTTCATAGATGGTGCCTTCTGTGTGTCCTCAAATGGCAGAATAGGAAAACGAGCTCCCATGAGGCTCTTTTAGAAGGGCACATGCCATGTTCATGAGGGCCCCACACTCATGACCCAACGCCTTCTAAAGGACTCACCTTTTAATACTATTGCATTGGTGATCAGGTTTCAACATGTGAATTTTGGGGGGAAGCAAACATTCTGACCGTAGCACCTAGTTAGAGAACAGTGGGGTCCTGCCACTGCTCCTGCTTCTTGAGAGAGTGTGGGTTATGAGGACTGGTCTGGAACTAACCATAACAAACAACACTGTTTCCATGGGGAACTGTATGCTTAGTTCTCAACAAATGAGTGTTTGGAACACTAGCTTGAGACTAACTGTGTGCTTTTAAGATTCTTGCTGACCTCACAGTGGTTTGGTTTCTGTCTTGAAATTTCTGTGAATCACAGACTCCATGGGTAAGTTACTTTTCCTTCCTGTATCCCATTGGTCATATCTGGAGTTACTGAGAGAGTAAGTATGTCGGTGGTGTCTTATGTGGGTTGCCACAACATCTCACTCTCATCGTTTGAAAGTAATATATCATCACTCCAAGAAGCGATTTTTTTGATCAAACCTCTCCTTTGAATCAACTTTGGTGGTTCCACCTTCATCTCCTTCTGCCCACCACTGCCCACGTTGAACAGCTGAAGGTCTTTACAGAGAACAGTGAGAGTCACACTTCGTCGTTTTCAGTCACACTTGTGTGATCAGAAAAATGAGCCTCAGCTCTGAATCAGGAGAGGGTAAAAATGATGCTCCTTTCATCCTCACCTTACTTCTACCTACTTGGTCTGTGAGTCAGCTTCTGAGGATAGAAGTTTCCTCACATTTTCTTCCCTCTCCCACATCACCCCTCAACTCTGCAGATATGAAGAAAGATGGCCTGACCTCACTGGGAAAGAAAATCTCTCTAATTTAGATTTTGAAAGAGGTGGAAGGAGGGAAATAAGGGATCAGTTCAGTGAGAAATAAACTGAGAAATGTCCCCTTATTCCTGGCTCAAGAAGACAAGTATTGTGCACAATGATGGAATTTTGCATAATCTCCTTGTTTGATTATTTTCCTGCACATTTCAGGAAATGGCTCTTTGTCTAGCCATTGCCTCCCTGTTGTGTTAGGCCCATCACCCAGGCATGAGTTGGATGATTAAAAGCAGCACACGTACTAGGTCAACAATAATACAGCTCTTCTAAAAATATACATGTGTCCAATATGGTGTCATTGTATTGGGAGCCAAGAAAGTGAGCTCCACTCTCAGGAGAAATAAAAGGGAAAAAGAATCAACACCATGATTATAACTCACTTTCCTTTTAACCCCTCTCGTGCATGCTAGAGTTTCTGGTAAATGTTTTTCCTTCCATGCACTGTCTTGGTACATATTTTCATTAAGAAAAGCTGGTATATGCTGAAATTGTGGCCCTGGGATCAGGGGACTTTAATTTCCTCTCTTCTGTTTTACTGGAAGCTGTTTGAAGTGGGGAGAGCTTGGGTTTAAAGTAAGATGTTATGACAAGCATGAGAAAGTGTTTAATTAACGTGATGACCTTCTGTTAGTAAGGGAAAGAATGACCTGGGTGAAGTGGAAGAGGCTACCTGGAATAGAGTGAAATCTAAACAAGCTGACTTAGAAATTACTGTCATTGTCCCTATTGAGACTGGGAAGAGAAGAATCAAGGGAAGAGAACTAACATTTATGGAGCACCTGCTACATGTGAGGCATTGAGTTTACATTTATATCTGAAACTCACCCTTGAGGGAGGTATTTTTTTCTCTTTTTACAGATGAGGAAACCGAGGCTCAGATCAGTTCAATGACTTGCTCAATGTCACATAGCCTAGAATGAGGTGGAGTGGAGCTGAACTTTGCACCCAGTTCTGACTGACTGGTTCTCATTATACTACATAAAAGGGCAAGGTGTTAATTTCAGCATTTATGATAAATAAATATAGGTAAATCTTCTGTGATGTAATTTAATAATTCAGAAGAGGACCCATGCCTCCAAATTACTTCTTTAACCAGTCTAAATTTCTACCATTAGAAAAATTTATTCCTTTGGGTTAAATGTTGACTGTTGAAAATATCTGGAAGAAAATACACATATTAAGTCCCTGATGTTTTAAGGATTGATGCCCAGTCCTTTTCTAAGATGAGAGCAAATTTTATACCTTCCAGATTTTGAGAAATCTGCTATCGGGCAGAGATGGGAGTATTCGGGGCGGGGTAGTAGTGGTGAGCACAGTGCGGGCCAGTGTGTGCAAGGGAGGGGACCAGCCACGATGGCACTTTCCGTAGCTAGTGAAAGTCTCAATAAACCAAATAGAAACGTGGATATAGAATAGAAACGTTCTGTCAGTACATGCCTCAGATTGCCAGGAGCTCTGAGCTCAGACCTCAAGGAAGTGTCTGAAATGCTGGCAGAAGGAGGGAGAGTGAGTCTTGCTGGAAGCTCAGGCTCTGTGTGTGTGTGTGTGTGTGTGTGTCTGTGTGTGTACGTGCGTGTGCACGTGTGGGGTGGGGGGTGGAAGTTAGGGATGAACGTGTCTGCAGGAACGTGTCCTGAGCCCCCTTCTGAATTCCTATGTCTGTTCATGTCTTCAGCAGCTTCCCATTCATCTTGGGGCCTGGAATCTTAGTCATTTTTTATTTTTCCTGATACCCATCCCCTTCCCCAATATGCCACACACACACACGCACACACACACGCACACACACACACATCCTTCTTTACCAATGACACTTCAAGATTTTCTAGGATCTTGCACAATCGGTTGTGAATGGCTTTGTTCAGATTTTCCCATAAATACTTAGCACTGAAATGTCTGTAGGTGGCACTCTTAGCTCTGATCACAACTCTCCCAACAGGACTTGAAGCTGGCCGAGGAGAAAGTGCAGATGGTGCTGAATTTGGCCGGTGGCTCTAGGACAGGGGGCCCAGAGTGTCCCTTTGGCATCCAGAGGCAGTACCATCAACTCACAGGGGTTCCCCCAGGCTAATCTCCTTCTCCAGCCTTTGGAGATCTCTCCTTCATCAGCGGAACTTCTTCACTCCCGATTTCCGAGCAATTGGCGGTTGTACATTATTGTGGTTTGATCCGAGGGCCTACTGTGTGAGGCTACCCCGTGGTGGAAATCCTAGGTATCCCAGAGCTCTGCCCTGTGATTTTGGTTCTCCAAGGACATCCTGTAGCTGGGGCGTAACCCCCTGGAGACCCCTCCTTGCTTGAGCAAAAAAGCTGAAAAGCACAATTGCTATGAATCCAGACCCCTAACACCGCTGGCCACTTGTGGAGTTTCTGAAACAAACCTTTAGGGGATAGCGCCTTACCTCTCCTTTTACCTCCCACTAACAAATAAAAAACATTGAGAAACTTCAGAAGAAAAGAGAGAAGGGAGAAACCTTTCAGCTGCATTTGTGGTTCAGATAGAAGCAAGGAATGCTGTAAATGTTCTGACAAGGATTGGGGTATTTTTATGTTGACAGATGCACATGTGGGAGCCACCTGTGGTACCACTTTAGAAGGAAGGTTCCCAGTTGCCAGGGTCATTGAAGCCAGGTGTTCTTCCCTGCTTTAGCATTAACCTCTGTTTGGAGAAAACATTTACCTCCTGCCCAGGCCAGAGCAGCCTCACTGGTGAGAATAGACTTGTGCTTTTGTAGAAAGAAAGACCATCCCAGTAAAAAAAATAAATAAATAAAACAAAACCAAAACAATATGGAGTTTATTGGGAGCTGATGACAATAGACGTATCTTAAACACCCAGCTCTGCTTCTTTGGGCCCAGAAGACCTGGAAAAGACCTGGAAATAGCTGTAACAGTTTGTAAATTGCTAGCAGCCCAGTGCTGTAATCTAGGAGAAGTGACTGGAATGCTGAGTCAGGCGGAATAGTGGGAGAGAGTTGTACTGTGAGCTCATGTCCAAATAAGAAAAAAAAATATTTTCCGTGTATTAAAGTCTTCTGATTTCTTTATTTCTGTTTATGCTACCAGTATTTCCTCAAGGCTAAAAATCTGAATTTCCTGAATCCTCCTCCATCTTCATCATTTTTGCCCCATCAGCAGTCATATCTTGCCAGTTTCATTTCATCCTATTAATTTTACTTATCCCCACTTCTTATACACACACACACACGTCTTTCCATTCTTCATTACCACTGCTCTAGCTCTGGCCTTTATCAAATGGCCTTCCCATCTCAAATATCATTTTCTGCCAGTTCATGGCACTCGCCACTATGAGACTAATGGTCTGATCAGGTTACTCATCTTCTCATAAATCTTTAGTGGCTACTCACTGGACAATAAAATCCAAACGCCTTACTCAAGGACTATATGACCATTGAGGGAGGAACCATATTTAATTCACATTTTTTTTTCCTTCACAGTGTTTAGGGCTCCAAAATATTTACTGACTTGAATTTAAATGAACGGAATATGAGGTCTTTGATGTTGTCTCATAATTTGGTGTTTTAGTTTTTATCTCTTGAAGAAGATGCTGTCTGTGGCTCACCCTGGAGGGTCACCTGCAGCTTCAGTGGACACTTGAAGGGCTTCTTGCCTCAAGTGCCTGTGTCTCTTTGCTTGAGGGCTTTCTCTAGGTGAAGGAGCATGCTCAGCTGGAAGTGTCTTGGCACTGACACCCAGGAAGCAGCAACGCTCAACCAAAGACAGATGGAAGTTGATGGCTAACAATCCCAGCTTCCTTGTCCCTTGGGAGGGCAATTCTGCATTGTGTTTTATGCAGCCTTTCAGTAGGTCTCTGGTGGGGATGTGTTCCATTTGCCCACAGTGGCAACATACCCATTAGCTCACCCTTCATTGGCTTTCCCTCCCCCCGGGGTGTCCCACTACTTCCTTTCCTGGGTTTCCTGGAATCACTCCAAAATAAGCTTTATTAACCCAAACTCTTGTCTCAGGACTGCTTTTAGGAAAACCCAATCTTCCCTACCTAACCATAGCTCCACACACTGGGCTACAGACTGTCCTCTGAACAGATCCTGTACTTTTTTATCTCTGCCCGAGTTTATCCTTCTGCCTAGAATACTTTTCCTACCCGTCTCTGCATCCAAACTCCACTTATCTTTGAAGATCTCCCAATTATACTTCTCTTAAGATGTAAATTGTATTCTCCCTTGAATGGTAATTTTTATGCATTTGCTCTATTTCTGCTACTACTCTATGAACTCATTGCAGGTATGTCGTCTTCATCTTCGCATCCATCATAGTGCTGGGCACCTGTAGGTGCTCAAAACATGAATGTGTACTAATTGTTAAGCAGGTGATCAGGGGTGGAAGTCAGTCATTCTCCATGTGTCTGGTTCCGCATTGCCTGACACATTGAAGACAGAGCATTTCTAATTCTCAGGATGCTAATGGATCAAGATGTGATTTTCCTTCAGTTGGTTTAGGGATTCCAAGCATTTGCTGAATGACTTGCTCTGCAATTCCAAAAATAGAACAGCGGGGTCTGATTACTTTTTCAGGCTTGGAACCAAGTAGTTGTGGCACCTTCGGTGGTACCCATAGCCCCTTGTGTAATGGCTGGAACTGACCTGTAGCAAATGTATTTTTAGTGATCTCAGAGCACATTACAACCTCATCTTTCAACCATAATTCCTTCTCACCATCCTGGGTGAACCAGAGTGACTACTGGGGATATTATGGAGGGAAAGCTAAGCAGGGTTAAATAGAAAGGGCTGATGGAATATGTGTGGGCTGTGGATGTCCCTCAAAGGACCAGAAATCTCGAATATTGTCCTCCCTTCTAAGTCCTAGGGTTGCTGAGATGGCCCAACACTGAGTATCAACACTGCTGGGCTGCAATATCAGAGTATTTCTTGTTAGGAATAAATGCCTCAGCTGGGTCCTTGCCTTTTAGCCTGGGCTGCATTCATCACAGATGGCTGATTGAGGGTCAGACTCTCAGGGCAAATAGTCAGAACTCAGCAGCTAACTCTTGACAGTGTCCCAAATTCCTTAAGCTGGGTGTGGGGACTGAGCCCGAACCCTTGACAGACTGTCTCCAGTGTGGTATCTTCTATGTACATGACCCTCACACTGTGTGTGTGTGTGTCTCACTATGGTCTATGACCCTAAAGTATCTTGAGATGTGATAGGATTATAGTTCTACATTTCCTCCAAAGAAGTAAGATGATGTCCATTGTGACTTTAGTCCACACATCTACATACCAGGGTTGAGTCCAACAGAGTTTCATTTTCCCTTGATCATTTCTTTTTATTTTCACTGTTGCTCGCATCTGTATGCTTCTTAGGAAGTGAAAATTTGATTCCCAGCAGGATTAGGACTTCTTTTTCTCTCTTCCACCTAGAATTAGAACCATATAGCCAAAAGGTAGTCTTTGTTTCAGAATCTTGGATGTTTTCCCTTCTTGAATATTTAGGGTTTAATTTATAACATTCAATTACCAAATTGTAGTCTATACAGCCCACGTCTTGAACAAATGTTGCTTGTGAGATGTGATAAGCAGTTTTATTTGTTATCTCCCTAAGTCCATTTCACTCAGTTCTGTTGGTTCACTTCTCTCGCCCCAGATGCAAACTCAGGCATCCCCCAAAATTGTTTGGCCACTTTATGTATTATCAGTAGTCTCAACCAGATATTAAAATCCCTAGCCCCATGCAATCATCCAAATTTACAACCTGATTCAAAAGTGAAACTGTTCCTCTCCTGCAGGTGGGCTTGCAGCAGGGAGCCCACTCACTCTGGGAGGGGCAGGTGCCACCCTCTTCTCTCTTGTCCTACCTTCAAGTTTTTCTTTCCTCCCCCATCTTGCTAACCTAGGTTACTGATCTCTCCCGAATTAGTGAGGTGGGGCTGGGAAGTGTGGAGAGAGATAAGACTAGGACAGTTCTTACTTAAATCAAGACCATTGTAGACTGATGCATATTCTTTGGTCTTGGTAGGTTTTAAAAGTGGATTTCTCTTGATCAAGAGGTATTTAGTGGGCTCTTCAGGAATCCCTGTATTTCTAGGGCTTTCTCCCATACAGTCTTCTTGTTGCAAGAGCTGACCTCTATTCTAACTCATTCCTTGCAGTTGTTTTTTCAGTCCCTGGAATCCAGCATTTTACCTTCAGCTTATTCCCATGAAGATCTATTCATTTTTTGGGATCCCAGTTTTCCCCACACTGGCTGTCTCTGATCCCTCTGGCATTTGTGCATGTTCATCTGTGAAATGGGACTTATAATAGTGGTTATTGTGAGAATTATTATTAGTACACTAAAGGGCTTGGCATTCAGAAAATGCCAGCTTTATTCTTATTACATCATGGGGGCGAGGGAGACAAAACCTTGATGACAGATGACTATATTCTGAAGTCCTGAAGAATTCTGAAGTCATTCCAGGATTCACCTTTCTTTAAAATTTCAAAGAAATACTCTTATATAATAGAATAATTTACCTATCCCTCCCCCCCAAAAAAAGAAACCACTCCATATTCTGTCTATAAAACACTGTTTCAGGCCCCAAAACTATCAGAAGAAGAAATGTTGAAATTTATAATGGGGTTTTCTGGTAGAGCCTAGAGCCCAATATTATTTTCAAATGATGGCTAGAAGCAGGAAAAAATTGCCATTCTAAAGGTGTCAGCAATTTTTTTGTTTCTCTAGGGATATAGATTTGAATTCACCTTTGAGGGCAAATTCTTTATTGTTTTAAGAAAACACCAACAACCAAAACAACAAAGACAACTCTTTCTTGGAACACGATTATGCAAAGGCAAATCAAAGATTCTTTTCAGATACAGAGAGGCACCAGGCCAGAGGTCTCAGAGAGTCAGCTGCCAGACTGATCACTCCTATGAATAGATTGGATCCACTAATGATGTTTACAAACAGGTATCTAATATATAAAAATTAGGACCTGTCACCTAAGACTCCACATTTTTCTTGAAAAATCAGAACAATCTGATGCATATCCTGGTGTTCCCACACGGAAATGTGGGTACTAAGTAGGGACCACCCCCTTTGGGGTATTTTCTCCCTGGTTTGTGTTACCTGCCTTGGCTTTGTAAGAATTTGACTTTGGATTCTGGTTTGAGACAGGAAGCAGCTAAACTCTTCTGCACAATAATTAAAAACTGACTGATTAATTCTCCTGAAGCACATCTCTGATCTTGCTAAAAACTCTCCAATTGTCTCTATTGCTTATGGAATAAGACTCCAAACTCTTTATTTTTCTAGGCCTTTAACATTCTCTGTGATTTGGATATAACTGGGTTTTCATCTTTCCCCCTCTGCTAGTTGTTATTTATGATCCTTTCTATGCACCCCTGCATATCCTCACATCTATGACTTTATTCAGGACTAATAG
This sequence comes from Propithecus coquereli, assembly GCF_000956105.1. NCBI lineage: Eukaryota > Metazoa > Chordata > Mammalia > Primates > Indriidae > Propithecus > Propithecus coquereli. The sequence goes on along the minus strand of NW_012148252.1, from coordinate 1,927,138 downwards.
CAAGCCCATGTACCCTTACTGGGTGCTTATGTGCCAGGCAGAAAAATTAGGACTATTACTCTCACATTACCGATGATCAAGTTGAGACTGACAGGAGTAGGATAATCTGTCCAGGTCATATGGGATAAAGTAGTGGGGTAGGGATTTGAAGTTTATGTCTGATACCACAGCTCACTCTATCTCTAAGACACCTTATTGCTTCCCTCTATGCTTTACTAGGAATGTCTTTCCCCTTATCCACTGCATTTGTGCTAATCTATAAGTTTTTTTTTTTTTTTTTGAGACGTTTCCCTCATTGCCCCGGCTACAGTGCATCAGTCTTCCAATTTAGATCAAATACCAACTTTTCCATTAAGCTTTCCCTGATTTGCTCCATGATTCCCGTCTCATCCCTCAACCAGCTACCACACTTCTGAAATAGTCTCAGATAAATAGCCTCTTCTTTCCCTAAACAACCAGAGAATATGGTTTTTACTTCATGATGTTAGTTACATTTGACTGTGTATTTTTTTCACTTTTTGAGAACAACATCCATGCCCATGTGCTCCCAAAATATTTAGCACTGTGCCTCATAGGTAGCAGGGCCCAAGGATGTGGTTGCTGGAAAAAAAATGTATTTCAAAGATTGTTATCCTCCTCTGGTGCCTCAGCTGATTTTGTCTGGTGGCTTTCCCAAGTGCCGGTTACAGGCAGCTCGCCTGCCACAACCCAAGGGAGCCGACTGGAAGCGACAGCCAATTCTGCTGAATGGTATACATCCACATCCCAAATGGAACAGGCACAGAGTTCATGTACTTTAAAGGAAGAAAACTCTTTATGGAATATTCTGAGCTAATAACTATTTAATGTGGAACAATTCTCTTTGTCCATCTTATGGGAACACCCAGTGTTCTTCACTCTGGGAAACAGGATGCCAAGCCAGCCTCTTCTCCTCACTTCCAACAGATCAGCTAGGCAGCCCGTCACTTTGAATTTTCCAGGCAGGTGTCAGGAATAGGTTCACTGTGTACCCCAAGCTATAGAGCCCCTATCCCTTGAGGTAGGGGCAGGCCCCCTTATGCCCTGCCCTTGGATGGGAGTAGCAGGAATTACAGCCTACTGACCTTTCTCTTTAGAAAATCCTTCTGTGTCATTTTGGTGAAGCCCCTTTTATGAGGCTTGGAGGTAGGATGCAGCATTCCCCTGTATCCACCTCTCACACTGGGAGACAATGTGGGCCACACAGCATTGCTCTGTCCAAAAAGAAAGTATCCAAAGTAACTTTCTCCCACCTTCCTCTTTTTCAATCTTCCATTCATAACCCTTTTACATACCCTAGATGTGGTGAGACGTTTCAGAATCATGAAATGTGCTTTTGTTTCATATCCTTTGTAAATCTTATGTCACGTTCTACATGTATATAATTATATTTACATTAATTAGTTTGATATTGTCTGACAGATTTCAGATGCTCCGTCTATTTTTTCTACTTTATTATTATTTGTATTTCAGTTGGATAATTTAAACTGACTTATATTCAAATGCACTGATTCTTTCCTCTCCTGTGTTCTATATGCTGTTTAGCTCTTAGAATTTTTCATTTCTGTTTTATACAATTTTATTTCTGGAATTTTCATTGTTTTTTTTTTGATAATCTCCATTTCCCTGCTGAAATTCCTATCTTTCAATGTATTTTTCCCACAAGATTCTTTATCATTTATAGTAATTATTTTAAAGTTCTTTTCTTGCAAGTCCAAGTTTGGGGACCTACTTCTATCCACTATTTCTTCTCTTAACCATGGGTTCCATTTTTTCTTTATGTGTATTCCGACGTTTGATTATATGGTGGAGATTGTGTACAAAAAGTTAGTGGAGACTGGATTAAATATTACTTATCCTCAGAAAAGGACACATCATCCCTTCTTCTGTCAGGTCTTTAGCATGGGATCTGGTATGAGATCTATCAGATCTCTAGTACTGTAATCTACTCAGCAGCGTGGAGGGCCTGGGCTTTGTTGTAACTTTAGTTACATTTAATTTCCCATTGACTTCAAATGTTTGAGGACAGGATTAGGACTTTTCTATTAGCATAGTATAAAATCTGAGTAACTGTGAGATTCTTGAGATTCATCTCTGCTTCAGAAGACAGTCACTGGATTTCTGAACTGTGGTTGATTGCTCTGCTTTACTAGATGCCAGAGTTTTGGATCACTAGAGTTTGCTTTGCTCTATAGTTCTTTGCCTGGCTTTCTGAACTTCAGGAGACCTCTCTTTCCTCCTGTCTTGCCCCTAGCTTTAGGAGGACAGCTTCCATATACTAGGTGAGAGCTTAGATTGCCTACTGGAGAAACTTGAGGGGTTTCTGTCAGTTCTCCTCTCTGTCTCTAGCCTTCAACAAGTCACTGCTTTGGACTAGAGGGACTTCCACATGCTTTATGTAGGATTTCTCTTGGCTCTCCTGCCCTGCCCTCATCCACTGGTATAGTAAACCTTTCACTTTGAGAAGATGAGTAAAAAAGTTGGTAGGTGTGTATGGACTCATTCTGTGGCTGGCACTCCTCAGGATTCTAATTTTTCATCATAGCTCACATGCAGCTATTAAAAGTTTATATAAAAAAATACAGATTGTTTCTCCTTCCTCCTGTTTAAGATGGCTTCCTCTTCCCCTTACCTCTCTGTCAAGGATGAAAGCAGCTGTTCGTCTCTACTCTTCTAAAAAGTGCTGTCTTGCTTCTTATGGATGAACAAAGAAAAAATAAATAAATAAAAAATGCTGTCACTTTCTGGAATTTAGTTTAATTAAGTTTTTTTTT
>NW_012148252.1:1916974-1922660 GCF_000956105.1 Propithecus coquereli | reverse complement strand
TTTTAAAAATCAATGGTGCTTTCTCTGAATGACACTTCTTTCCTGCCAGGTCTTTTTTTGACTATACCTTCTCAGGGGCTGCCAACAACCTTATCAGATAGCACAGAATCTTTGCACTAGAAAAGTACTTAAAAAGCCCTTTAGGCCAGTTCTCTGAATACCTATCTCTAGTAATGGATATGGTGTGGTCTCCATTTGGGGGCTTGACAATTTTTACCAACTTCCTAACACTGAAATTGCTTCATAGAATAATAGACCAGAAAAGTTGGAAAGAACCTCCAAGATGGTTTACTTCAGCATCCTCTTTCTCTGGAAGCTGCCATGGGGGATCGGAGAGGTTAAGTTATTAATCCAATGGCTCTGAGTTAGTTAGGGCCCATGGATAGAACCCAGGTCTAAGTATTCCTGAAGAGGGCATTTTCTAGGACTGGTAAATCAAAATTGCTTTATTGATGATTGTATTAATCTGTTTGGCTGCCATAACAAAATGCTACTGACTGGATGTCTTAAACAACAGAAATATATATTTTTCACAGTTCTGGAGGCTGCAAGTCTAAGATCAAGGTGCCATCATTGTTGGTTTATGGTGAGGTCTCTCTGGCTTGCAGATAGCCACCTTCTCATGCATTCTCATAGCCCTTTTCTCTGTGAGTGCATGGAGATAGTGCTCTCTTGTGCTCCTCCTTCTTTGTAAGGACACTAATCCCATAGAATTAGGGCCCCACCCTTATGACCTAATTTGACCCTAATTACTTCCCCAAGGCCCCATCTCCAAATACCATCACATTGGGGGTCAGAACTTCAATATACACATTTTGGGGGACACAGTTAAATCTACAACAGTGATGAAAGAAAAGACCACTGTTTTTGTCAAAGTGGAAATCTAAATGCTGCTATACACAGGAGAAGCATCTAGATCTCTCTGAAATGTTTTCAGGTACCTTCAAATCACCCATAAAACAGGTTTTTCCTTACTCCTCACTCTACTTCAGGATTGTGCAGTATACCACATGGTTGACCTGGTAGCCTCATCCTGGAGCATGCGCTGATAGCTGCTGCCACTTTGGTTGTCCTTCTGTTTCTCCGCCTGCTTGGTCACCTTCTTAGCACCTCATCCATGCTTGTTCATAGCATGTAGATGCCACCTGAGCTTTTGTACTTGGCCTCTTCCCATCTCTCTCGAATCCCTCACTCTCTCCCTGGCAAGCTCCCCTTGACTCAATTCTCATACTCAGACCTGAATTCTAACTACCTGCTGGAAATATTCATATAATGCCTTAGAATTATAAAACTGAACTCATTATGTCTCTCCTCAGCACCTTCTGGCCAACTCCCAGTCCTGTCTTCTCAGATTTTGAGTTATTTTCAACTTTGCCTTTATTTCCTTCTTGCATCTAATCACTCAAAAAGTCCCTTAGACTTTATCTCATCAATGTTTCTATTACTGGGTTTTCCTCCTTGTATTTCCACCATAAAATTTAGGGCTTTAGTATATTTGATCTTATATAATGTATTAGGAAACTAACTGATCTCTTTTCACTCTAAAACACCCTGAAAATGGTTTTCAAATAAATCTTTCTAAAGTAATTCTCTGTCATTGACCCTTTCTTGTTCAAAAAACTTTCAAGAATCTCTAATTGACTAAAAAATTAATCACTTCACCTTGACACTTAAATCCTTTGATAGTGTGGACCCAAATTATCATTACTACTTTTTCTTCCACACTCCCATATATTTCCCTGTATATATTCTATGCTTCTTTCTATTGGAATTGTCCCACATACACCTTTTTTCTTGTGAAATCCTATTAAAGAGGCATTATTGTTGACTCTCCATCCTCCCTAATGTAGAGCAACAGGGAAATTTATACAATAAGGGAGTGATGGAATGTATGGTAATTGGTTAAAGGACCAAGGCTTACATTGACCAGAGTGAGTATGATGTGACCCACATTATCCCAATCAGAAAGAAAAAAAAATTGTGATCCATAATTTATGCAGAGGCACTGTTTTCCACTGTGAAGAAGAAAGCATATGTCTCAAATGTTGCTAAAATCATCTGTTTGTCATAAGTGGAACCAACCTTAGAAAGAATCTGAGGATGAAGATGGTGGAATAGGAATATTATTAAACAGAAGATATCATTGACTCACTCAGCCAACCAGCTCAGTAGCCTGCATTTGTTATTGATGAACAAATGAATTTTATAATTATTTAAACCAGTAGGACTAGGATTTTCTGTTGCTTACAAATAAAAATAACATAAAATGCATCTATCTAGCCTTCTAGTCTTAAATGCTGCTTTGTCCATGGAACATCTCTACGTACAACCAAACTAGGCTCCTTAGTTTTAAGATCCATGGTGGTGTTTACATTTTTATGAGGTGACGCATGTGTTAACTATATTTTACTTGCTATGTGCATTTTTTTTTTTTTTTTGAGAGAGAGTCTCGCTCTGTCTCCTGGGCTAGAGTGCTGTGGCATCAGCCTAGCTCACAACAACCTCAAACTCCGGGGCTCAAGCAATCCTCCTGCCCCAGCCTCCCGAGTAGCTGGGACTACAGGCATGCACCACCATGCCTGGCTAATTTTTCTATTTTTAATAGAGATGGCATCTCACTCTTGCTCAGGCTGGTCTCAAACTCCTGACCTCAAGTGATCCTCCCACTTCAGCCTCCCAGAGTGCTAGGATTACAGGCATGAGCCACCGCTCCTAGCCACTATGTGAATTCTTGACTTCTTGTACAAGGCCCTGGTACTTTAGGAATGTGTTTTTCTTATCCTTGTATCTCCTGCAATCCTACTGTACTATACCCTCACGGTTACCGAATGGGAGAAATTTGGTATCGTAAAAGGATCCCTGTCATGCATTAGCTGTGTAACTTTGGGAAAGTCACCTTAATTTTTCCAGGTCACAGTTTTCTTGCATATAAAATTAAAGAATTGGACTAAATAATCTCCAAGATCCAAGATTTTTTCATTTAATGAAAAGTTGTAAGGAAAGACAAGATGGAATGTTATGTAGCTGGGGTAAGAAAAAAACTGCTGAATTTTAAAAGAACTCTTTCTTTATGCAGAAGCTCTCTTTCTCAGTAGTCACTATAAGGAAAGACACCATACTAGGATGTGGGCAAGATGATCTGAGGCCAAGGACGATACTAGAGGACCAAGGAGAGTTGTTCAAAATGAAAATGTAGGGTAATTACTTAGACGCAGGAGTTATTGCAAATAGAAGGTACTCAATAAATGCTTATAGAATGAATGATTGAAGTTGGAAGCTGGGATTGAATTATGTGGACTCTGAGAGATGAAATTAGATGAGCCAGGGGGAGACCAAGTCATGGACAGGAGGCTGGTAGACCTGCATTATGGTTAGAGAAAAAAATCTCGCAATGGTCCAATCACTTAGCTTGAAATGTCAGCTTACTAAATCTCTTTTTAGCAGAGATTTTTGGAAGAGAATAACAATACTTTCCATCACTGTACCAATAATATATCCTGAATCACAATGGATACTGAAAGATCTTTGGTATAAGTTTGGGTAATAGAACGTTTTCTTCAGACTTTTTCAATTTCTGTGTACTAGCTGTTCATACAAGAGCTATTAAGACACAATTTTCTTCCCCAAGTTAATTTAAAACAGTATTCTTAGGACATAGTACAAATTTCTGCTATTGGACTGGCTGAGACTCTATTTTAATATCTTTGGGCCCAGCTATGACAGAGTGAAAGTTTACCTTCACTCCCTAATCCTTACTGCCATATAAGAAACCATCCCACGTGCTTGATTTCATGAATCAAGATACAAAATTCATTTCTTTTTTAAGGCTGAAATTGTATTCGAAACCATTGATTAGCTCTAGTTTCTATAATTGTCCACTGTAATTTTGTTTTTAAAAAATTGTTATTCTATCAACCTGAGCAAAAGCAAGATCTCACAAAAAGTAGAAAATATAAAAATTAGCCAGGCATGGTGGTGTTTGCCTGTAATGCCAACTGCCAGGTAGGCTGAGGCAGGAGGATCACTTGAGCCCAGGAGTTTGAGGTTGCTGTGAGTTATGATGACACCACTGCACTCTAGTCCAAGTGACAGAGTGAGACCCTGTCTCAAAACAAACAAACAAAATTGTTATTCTAACCAAATATTGTTGCTAATCTTTTTTAAATAAACCAGATTTTGTTGGGAACTTTTGCATTTCTTCAAAAGTAAGGCTACTGACTAAGGTATTTTCAAAAGAACTAAGATATTTCAACAGAAATTCCATTATTAGTTTGTACTAGTATACAACTATTTCTGTTACTGTAATAAAAAGTTCTTGCATTTGGATATAGAGTATGAAATTATTTCCCATTCATGACACGAATGAGAGAGATGTAATGCAGTGGGAAGTGTCCTGGACCTAGAATTAGGAGGTCCAGACCCCATCGTTTATTAGATGTATAATATAGTTATTTAAGCCCTCTGAGCCTCAATTTCCTTGTCTACAAGTATAAATGAGGATAATCTGAAATTATAGTAAATCTGCAGCCTCAAGTGTTGTTGCTTTTGTTGTTTTTTTCAGTATACAAAAAGACTAATGAGCCCTCAGCTCATTTAACACGGAAGTACAGAGAGCTCTCTAATACTTTTAAATACTTTTAAGTGGAAAGTGGGTGAGTCCCACGTTTCTTATTTATCAAATGTAAATTTTTATTCCAGTCCTGCTCTGTGTCCCCTTGACTACTTACTAATCCTAGCTACCGTCATCCCTCTATACCAATTTGTCCAAAACATGAAAAAAGCTCATTATCAACCTGCCCAATCTATGACTAAAACAAGCATTGGTGTGCGTGACACACTCCTCCTATGGGCTGTTTGGGGAAAGTAGAGCAGATTATCACACATAATTGGAAGCATCTCTAAGTGACTCTCAATCGTCATGGTGTCGCCAGTTTATCAATTATTCCTTCCCCCAAGAAACCCCGTACTGAAAACTTCCTTCTGTGCTGCCTGCAGCATCTCTGGGGTGGGGAGGGGGGCGGATCCTTTCTGGCTTTTCACTTCTCCAAGGCCTGTACTCCCACTCCAGAAAACCCAAACAGAGCAGGCCAAACCAAAATTAAACGAAATTTCCCTTTTACTCTTTCAAGGGGGAAATATCTGCTACTTTCTTAGGCAGAACAAGAGAATTTATTCTTTTTGCTCATTATTCTTAATCCAGACTAGGCGATAGCTACACATTTCATAAACTTGGCCTCCTCCAAAAAAGAATAATTTGTTACTCAAGCAGAATTCTGCTGTCTTCTTAGGGCAATTGGTCAAACTGCAGCCAGCTTTTAAAATAGCATTTTTCTGCTGAATAACATGAGAAGGATAGTTTCTCTAATGTGGACTCATTGTGAGGATTTAGTGAAATATCAGTACTAGTCCAAGGAAGAAAGCAGGTCAGATGGCCCTGTGAATTTACCTTACGAACTCGTGAGGCTTTTCCTGGGATGAAGAACGGATTCCACAAGAAAAATACCAGTGACTCTTTGCAAGGTCTCAGCAGACCCACCATAAATCTTGGTAAATGTTTGTGTGTGTGTGTGTGTGTGTGTGTGTGTGTGTGTGAGAGAGAGAGAGAGAGAGAGAGAGAGCGTACATGTTAATCAATTCACTAGTTATTAATAACTTGTCACAGTTTCTTCTTCTATCAGGTAGAAAT
>NW_012148252.1:1915592-1916924 GCF_000956105.1 Propithecus coquereli | reverse complement strand
TTATTGAGTTGAAATTTTTGTATATAATTGTGTTCCTTCTGAGAATTATCTATTAACATTTTATGGGTTGATAATTTAGACCAAGTTAAACTTTTATATATTTCATTTTCCTTTTGTATAAAATGGAAAAATGAACATCACATACTCATGTGAATAAAATAAGATAAATAGTTGAAAATATTTTGAAAATTATGATGCTGTATACAAAAAGTAAACATCTTTATACTTAATGACAGACGTGTTTGAATCACACACAAGTCTGAGTACAATGGAACTTCTAAGAGTGCCCCAGAGAGGGCAACAGTGTGTGAGAACTTTGAGAAAATCCAGAACTAAATAGAACAGCATTGACTCTTGGCACAATTTTGTGGTCATCAAAATTTTCATTGAATATCTTTTCTATCCTAGAAACTCTGTCTGACTTCAAAACCTAATCACAGTTTATAAAGGAAAGGGGAGGAGAAGGCTGCAATTCACTTTTTAAAAATCAGTGGTGTTTTCTCTGAATGACACTTCTTTCCTGCCAGGTCTTTTTTTGACTATACCTTCTCAGGGGCTGCCAACAACCTTATCTTGTACTTTCCTGTTCCTCATCTCTAGGAGAGAGGGAGAGAGGAGTAGCCTGGAACATGGCTGTCCTGACTCCTGATTGTATAGTGCTGCCATTTTGTTCATGATGAATTCATTAGCTCCTTGAAAAATGGTGGTTTCATTTTCCTCCTACACAGGGGCTACAGAGTCAAAATAAATAAAAATGGCAAAAGCCTGCCAGAGGGGGAGTCATAGGAGTAGGTTAACTTTTCTTCTACAGTATTTTAGTCGTCATTTATATGGAATAAAGTTAGAGTGAATAAACCCAGATGAAAATATCAAATATTGCATGTGGTACACCTTAGACCTTCAGTCAATAGGAGTGCTCTTCTTTTCCTCCTGTCTCTGGATCATCCTTGCTTTTGTGTCAGTGGAAATATGCTGCTTCAGAGCTCTCTCCCTAGCTTTCCTGCCCTAAAAAGAATTCCTGCTGTTTCGCTAACCATGGAGGAGGGGCAGAGCAGAGAGGGCCTGGCGATACACCCTGCTTGGGAAGGATTCTGTTCTACGAGCTGGTAAAGTACTTTCTAGCCCACTCTTCAGAATGCACAGTGTTGAGTGTAAGGTATCATTATTGTAAACTCGAGCAAAGTACAGCCTAATCACAGTTTATAAAGGAAAGGGGAGGAGAAGGCTGCAATTCACTTTTTAAAAATCAATGGTGCTTTCTCTGAATGACACTTCTTTCCTGCCAGGTCTTTTTTTGACTATACCTTCTCAGGGGCTGCCAACAACCTTATC